>NW_006238985.1:2109851-2150526 GCF_000226075.1 Solanum tuberosum | reverse complement strand
TTTGTAGCGAATTATACAAATCAAAAGCTCCATAGCAAATATAAAATTTGCTATGGAGCGCAATTATGCAAATTATAGCTATAACATACAAATATGATTTTTATGTTTATTATATGTGAAAGTTGCTCTTTAAAAAATATCATAAAAAGTAGTTAGAGAAGCATTCCGATTAGAAAACAACCTCTTTACTTTCACAAGACAGGAGATACATTGCATATCTAATTTAATTTTTTTTCCTAATCAACATACGAATTAGATTCAAAACAATTATACAACACACGATTCACATAAAAATTCAACAAAAATCTTTTAAATAGTATTTACAAACATTCAAGTGATATTTTTTTAAATCGAACTATATATTAGTCGTTTCAATGCCTAAAACTATACAAGAGTTTGTAAAATTAATCGACAAAAAATTTGATACTAATAATAAAACTTCATATATACTTGTTACATCCCATCTTTCATCGTGCTGAATTGAAATCGACACTTTGTTACTTTCAACCACTAAAACAAATTTAACTAGAGATAAAAGAGCCTGTTTTTTTTTATTATTACAATACGTTTTTTGAGGTTACATTAAGTAATGAATGAAATATTTGTGAAAGGTAAAATAAAATAAGAGAGAAAATTAAGCAATTAAAATACTATTTAATAATCAATCATGCATTATATTTTATTTTATATTTATCGATTTTTTCTCTTTTTTTTCTTTTGTTCAGTTTTGTAAAAATTCTACTGCTATGTTGGTGAAATGCTAAACCACTATTATATAGGACTAATTTGGGTGCCTAAATTGTATAGTTAATTTTTTTGTACATAAGCATACAATTTAAGCACCCAAATTACTCCTATATAATATTAATTTAATCTTTCACCAACATAGCAATGAAATCTTTAAAAAACAAAATAAAATTTAAAAAAAGGAAAAGAAAAATTGATAAATCACAATTTAAAAATAACGCACAATTTGGTTATTTAATTAGATTTAATTTCTTAAATTTCTCCCTTTTGTTATTTATCTTACACAAATATCATAATCACTAGTTAATGTTTATCTCCCATAACCTCAAAAGAATGTAACCGAAAACAATTTCTTTATCTCTTGTTAAACTCGTTTCAAAAGATGAAAGCAACAATATGTTAGTTTTAATTCAACATGACGAAAGATGGAATGTAATAGGTATGTATCAATTTGTTCAATGAGTTTCAATTTTTTTAGATTAATTTTATAAAAAAATTATGTAGTTACAATCATTGAAACAACTAAAAATATAGTCAGATATAAAAAGAATTGTTTTGATGTCTAAAAACAATATTTTTTTTAAAAAATTGTTGAATTTTTAAGTAAATCGATATTGTTAACATTGAAAAAATTGTATCTAAAAATTGATTTTGAATCTTAATTCGTATGTTCATCTGTAGTAGTGTTATTTGTTTAATTGTTGTATAATCTCAATATGATGGTATTATTCATATAACAAAAAAAATTAACAACAAATATAGAACGAATTTTATAAATTATTTTGATTAAGCATGAAAAGTATTGATGATAAATTAATGGTTATTACATGGTGTATCTAATAGTTTAAATAATATATTATATATTTTTAAATATATATATTAGAGCGATCTTGTTAAATCAATACATGAACATTATGTAATTAGGTATCTTACACAAATGAGTTGGTATTATTTTGGTTAGCTTGTTAATTAAGTATTGTTTGATTATTCTATGGTGCAAATGATTGTGTAAATCATATAGATATATTAAATTGAAGTGTACACAAAATTGTGATCATATTAATTATATTTCAGAAAAATTATTAGAGTACACACACTTAGTAACCATATTCTCAATATTTCCCTACCTTTTTAATAAAAAATACAAAAATTCCTAATTTTCCAACAAAATCAAACACTTGAATATATTATTGTTCAAGAACCCCCAATACACGTTTCCCACTTCAAAATTCACTCCTCCAATTTCTCCCCATATTCATTTCAATTATCACATTCTTCCCAATTTTAATTTCAAACGACTTTTCTCTCCATTCAACCAATTTCAGAGCTTTCCGTAGGCAAACTCTGCTTCTTCAAATTTCTTCTTCATCTTTTTCATCGATTGTCTGATACTTTATGGATCCTCCTTTGTTAAGTATTGGGATTACCCAAATAGTCACACCTAACATTAAATCGAATATTTGATTATGAAAATTCGAACTGAGAAGAAAACAGGTCTGAAAAGTTGCATGATCCTCTAACAATGGCAAATCAAAGTTCAAAGAAGGCAAAAGCTAAAAAGGAGGTACATGCATCATCGGAAGCAAAAGTTGCAATAACACCAAAGAAAAGGGGTAGAAAGGTCGTCCCTACCATATCTCGACCTGCACTACCTAATGTATGTATTTTAGTATTTTTTTTTTTAAAAAAAATTGCATTCACATGTTCTTTTTTGCTTTAAATTAGATACATTATTGTTAAAGAAAAAATTATTATGCATCTCGTTTGTAATCTACCGTTATTACATAAAAATCATAATTTTGATATATCTTGTTGATTTATCACGATTAATGTATTAAAAGGTTAAAATTCAAATTATAAGATGAAATGATTGATTTTTATGATTAATGTATCAAATGTTAGTATTGAGTATCAGTTACTCAATTTTACAAATAAAACCCTAATTTTTGGTATTTTTTGTTAGGATAAATGTATGAAAGATTAGATTTCATATCACAGGATGACATGAAAATTGCATAACAACATAATGTATCCTATTCAAAGTTCTTGTTAATATTAAGTATCAACTAATATAAAAGATACTGTGTAGTTTGAATTATGTATCATATATAAATATACATTTTTGTTCACATTTTAGTTCAAATTCATCCTCATTCAGGTCTCTATGTATCATTTAGATCTTTTTTGAGTGATTAACATCATCTTTTGAAATTGCAGAATATGAAATATGTAATTAAACAGCTTCAAAAGCACTCCCATAAGTTTTACAAATTGCATTCAAGAGTTAGTGTTGTCAATAGGGGATGAAGGTATCCAATTATTCAAGGATACTATATTTGGTCCAAATCTGAATATCCCGAATGCACATATCAAGGACAGATCACCAAGTGTTTATTTCTTTTAGAGGTGGAGCAGGACAATCTAGACCAAGAATTTCATATTCGTCATGTCAAATGAAATATCTTACAATTTAGTATCAAAGATTTTGCTATTCTTACTGATCTGAAATGTAAAGAAAATATTAAAGATTTTACATATTCAAATTCAAAAATTAGTAAGCTAGTTCAAAGATATTTTCCTGGGGCTGACAAAAAATTTATATATGATACATAATTCTAATTATTTTTCATATTAGTTGATACTTAGTAGTAACAAAAACTCTGCATATGATACACTCTGTTGTTCTGCAACTTACATGCCATCCTGTAATTTGAAATTCAATATTTCACACTTATCATAAAAAATGACAAAAAATTAGGATTTTATTTGTAAAATTGAGTAATTGAAAATTCAATACCAATATTTGATACATTAATCATAAAAATCAACTATTCCATGTTATAATTTGAATTTTAACCTTTTGATATATTAATCGTAATAAATCAACAAGATATATCAAAATTTAGGGGTTTTGTGTAACAATTGTACATTACAAACGAGATACATAATAATTTTTCTTTAATAATAATGCATCTTAATTTAAAGCAAATAAGAACATGTGAATACAACAATTTAAAAAAATAAAAAATACTAAACTACATACATTGGATAGTGTAGGTCGAGATATGGCAGGGACAATATTTCTACTCTTTTTGTTTGGTGTTTTTGCTACTTTTGCTTTAGATGATGCATGTACCTTCTTTTTAGCTTTTGTCTTCTTTGAACTTTGATTTGTTATTGTTAGAGGATCATGCAACCTTTTAGACCTATTTTCTGCCCACTTTGAATCTTCATAATCAAATATTTGATTAGTGTTAGGTGTGACTATTTGAGTAATCTAAATACTAAACGAAGGAGGATCCATAAAGTATCACACAATCGATGAAAAAAAAACGAAGAAGAAGAAGAGTCTACCTATTGAAAGCTCTGAAATTGGTTGAATGGAAAAAAAATCGTTTGAAATTCAAATTGGGAAGAATGTGATAACCGAAATGAATATGCGGACATATTGGAGGAGAGAATTTAGGATGGGAAACGTGGGTTGGGGGTTCTTGAACATTAATGTATCTGGGTGTTCGATTTTGTGGGAAAATTAGAAAATTTTGTATTTTTTTGAAAAGGTAGGAAAATATTGAGAATATGGTAACTAAGTGTGTGTACTCTAGTAATTTTTGTGAAGTAGCTATTAAAAAGCTTGAATGGCAATGACAGAAAACAAATTAAAGTATTGGGTTAAGGCAATGGAGGAAAATAAAATAATTATTTTGGCAATTAGAGAAACATATATTAGAGTGAAGAGATTGACCTTTTGAAAGGTTTTTGCATCGAGTGTAATGAAATATTTTGGTGAAAATGGAAGAAGAGGATTCAAGTGCTAGAGATATTTAACCATTACTCATATCATAGGTTGTTTTCGTTAGAGGTAAAGTTTAAATTTTTATGTATTTGATTTTACACGATTTATGTTATTTGGACTCATCTATTAGACTCTAAGATTAAGAAGAGATTTTTTTAATTTTTTTTTAGTTTTATTCAATCGTAGTTTATTTAATTTATTGAGTTCGAAATAAATTATTTGTACGTATTTAATAGATATTCAACACATAAGATTTGAAGAAAAGTTGCTGGCTTTGGATATATTGTAACTTGTAAGTATTGTCTTACGATAGATTTCTGATTTTCCCCCCCGCTAATAACGTCTCATTTCAGGCCTTTATAACTAAGTAAATAATTCCAGTGGTGTAATGAAGACATCATTTGTTTTAGAAGACTATTTAAAATATCGAGATGGATATGCGAACCAAATATTCACAGTTTTTTGACATTTTAGGTACAATTTTAACTGTTATACTCATTTGAAGATGAACGTTTTATTTAAGTGGGAGAAGAAAAAACAAGTGGGGAAGAAGTAACAACATGTCCCGTCGTTTTGAGTGTTTGGATCATATTTTCCTAATGACACTTTCTATAGGCTTAAAATGTGAATTATGATTTGCAGGTAGAGCCGTCAAAATGGGCTTGGCCCGCTAGGCCGGCCCAATCCAACGCTTGAATTAAATGGGGTTGGACTAAGTTTTTTCAGCCCATTTAGAAACGAGGCTTTTTAGCCCAACATCATTTGTCCCGCTAGCCTCGTAGGCCCAATCTAAAAGCCTCAGAGGCCAGCCCGTGGGTTGTGAATTTTAAAAATATTTATTATATATATTTTAAGTAGTGTTTTATTTGTTAAGATTTTTCAAATATATATATATATATATATATATATATATATATAACTTATTAGCCCAAACTTATTACTCCATTATAACTATGAATCTTTGACATCTTCTACTTTTGTTTTTATGCCTAATTTTTTCACTTCTCCTTTATTGTCTTGTTTATGAAAATAGTGATCATGTAATGTTTTTTGCTCGGATGAATCTTATGAATGTTGTATCTTGGCTATTATGTTTTTGTTTTGTAAATATGTGTAATTCCTGAATGAATTTATGTATTGATGTTGTGTTCATCAGACATCAACGTTCGTACTCTTTCTAAGAGGACAATGTTGTCCATTTTTTGGTTGAAGGACCAACCCGTCCCAACCCATGGCCCATTTAGGGTTGGCTTGGGCTGCTATTTTACAGGCCCTTTAATTAAAAGGGTTAGACTGTCCCAACCCATTTAACTCTCTAGCCCATTAGGGTTGGGTTGGGTCAGGCCATTTTGACAGCTCTATTTGCAGGAATAGGTGACACAGGCCCTGAGCAATCGAATGTGTATAGGAGAAGAAAACAAAAGGTAGAAACTTTGAGGGGGAAAAAAAGCCAACCATAATAATATTTTGTACCAACCTCAATTAGTCATGTTTTATATTATTTTTGGAGTTGAACATCATATGGATACCAAATTAATACTCATTGTAAATTACATTACCTAATTCAATTTGCATATCAAATGGATACCATAATTACCTAATAAATTACTCAATATATATTCTTGGAAAACAATGAATTACAGTCACAATCAAAACAAAGCATGAGTCTAAAAGACAAAATAAAATAACAAATAATTTTGTCACAAACAAATATAATATGATTTTTTTGGCGCAAGGTAATTTGAAAATGTCTTTCTGTTATGGCCCGCTCGACGACATGTACTGCAAGTAACTTTAGACCTTTTGAATTTAACATTAGCAAATCCCTTCCAGCGTTTAAGTTACAGTCTTCCTACAATTCGTTTTGAACCAGGCGACATCAACTTAGGATCAGAAACATAACTTGGTATATCCCATGTACTCGGAGAGGTCCAACAGGGATAGCATATGCATCTTCAAAATTCTTCAAGTTATAAAAAGGGAGAGCAATAATCTGTTTCATGCAGTCTTCTATACCTAAGAACTGTCATTTCATGCCCGCACGGTATCTCATCATTTTGAAATCGCCCGCAACTACATTTATTGGTTCTTATACACACGATGTAATGCTTTGATCCATCGACAACAACATTCAAATAAATTATTGATGGTATTACCTAACACACAAAAATAATTGGGTTTAAACACAAACATTTCTAAGTTTATCCAGCATAATGAATAAAGGAAAAATACCCTCATACGGATAGACAAAGCAACACTTTTCTGGAACTTAAAATCATATTTTTTTGTTAGCTCTGATCTAGTTTTTGCAGCCTCCTCGTTGTGCTTATGAATCCATGTCTCAATTGCTATCCTAAAAAATTCAAGAAGTGATACGACTGGTAATCTCCTTGCTAACCTATTAACCCTTATTTAAAGATTCAGCTATGTTTGAAGTCATGGTCCATGTTTGCTTACATTTTGAATGAGCCCTTGACCAATTGCTATACCTGATATCAAATAAATAACCTCTTATCCTTGTGTCTATTTGGTCGATTCTTGACATAAACTCCTCAAATTGTTGTATTGTATATGCCTTTGCCATGGGAAAAAAGGCTTCTTCAAATCTTCAGTATTCCTATGGAAGTTCTTTAAAACATTGAAACATAAGTGTCATATGCAAACATAATGTTTCAATACAAGATATACTCTTGCAGTTCCTTTTCATATGCTCTCATTTCTATTTGACATAAAACACTTGTGTTCCCTTTCTCCATATGCCTCCCTAAATCGTTCAAAGAACCAGGTCCACGATGCATCATTCTCAGAATCCACTATGGCGTAAGCAAGTGGAAGTATGTGATCTAATGCATTATTTTTTAGAAAAAAATCATATAGATTGAAAACAAAACTTATATAATAATTATATTTGCATATAAATATCAAGATTCAAATAATACCTCATGAATCCATTGTGCTTGCAGTAAAAAATGTACCACCATATGCGCCTCTTAAGGTTGTCTCATCAATCACTACAATTGGCCTACAATACTCTCAACCTCTAATAGATGCTTCTATTGCAACAAATGCATATAAAAAGCTCTCACCTTCTTTTCTTTTCAAGCTCAAAACAGAACTAGGATAGGTCTACTCCAAAATGTATAGAAAACCTGAAAGTTTTTCAATTGTTACAATTTGATAGCTAAATATTATAACACAACACTATATCATTCGGATACAAAATGGATACCAATTAGATACAAACTCCAGTATAATTTTACACTTTCATAACTACATATAATAAATTCGTACTATATAAAATTGGATACAATCTAGATACCAAGTGGATACTCAATGGAAATCAATCTGGATACAAACTGCATGTCAATTGGATACAATCATTTGCTTCGCTACAATGTATACCAATTTAGTTCCACTATTAATTTTCAGTTTGATATCAATTAGACATAAAGAAAAATAAATAATTAAATTCAGAAAAAAAACCTTATAGCATATGACTCAGTCAGATCTCCATGCAACAATTTTATTGCCTTTTCTTTAGCTCGCCAGGCTTGCATGTGTGTTAGCGAAACATCATGCAATTTCAACTTGTCTTCGATTATATCTTTTAGAGTGTATACAGTTGCTAGATCAATAAATTTATCTAATATCATAACAGCTACAACGTCAGTGAATCCTTGACGCCTTGCATAAACTCTATCTCTAACCGAACAAGTGTGATCCCAACAGTATTTTTGAATTTTATAAAACCCCGATTGATTCAAACTTGATGAATTCATTAGCCAGAAACAATTTTCAGAAGGATGCAAGTAATAGCTGTTTCAAAAATATAAAAAAAGATTAATAAAATTTTTATATATCAAATTCATACAAAAAAAAACTACACATATAAATAAGCAAATAAATTATTACCAAGAAGAACTGGAACGAGATACAAGAAATCAAAATATTTTGACAACTTCATAATGTCGCATCACCTCAATAAGTGTGTCCTTATCTTTGTAAATCTGATTTTCAGTAATCAACATATTATTAAGGTCACTGATTACTTCATGTCCTTCATCATAATTTTCATCAATAACTCCACAAGAATTCATTCATATCAAGCGGATTGAATTATTTGAGTATAAATTCACATTTGTTAGAGGTCTACTAACATCGCAATCTCTTCTATCCATAATAATTCCAGATTCTGGATTATCTATAGTCATATTCTTCAAAGTTATTGTGGATAGAAGAGATTGTGATGTTAGTAGACCACTAATAAATGTGAATTTATACTCAAATAATTCAATCCGCTTGATATGAATGAATTCTGGTAGAGTTGTTGATGAAATTATGGTGAAAGACATGAAGTAATCAGTGACCTTACTAATATGTTGATTACTGAAAATTAGATTTACAAAGATAAGGGCACACTTATGGAGGTGATGCGACATTATAGAGTTGTCAAAAAAATTCGATTTCTTATATCTCGTTCCAGTTCTTCTTGATAATAATTTATTTGCTTATTTATATGTGTAGTTTTTTTTTTTTGGATGAATTTTGTATATAAATATTTAATTAATCTTATTTTGTTTTTTTGAAACATCTATTACCTGAAGTGTCCTTCTGAAAATTGTTCCTGGTTAATGAATTCATCAAGTTGAAATTAATCGAGACTTTTTAAAATCTGAAAATACTGTGGGGATTACACTTGTTCTGTTAGAGATAGAGTTTATGCAAGGTTTCATTGACGTTGTAGATGTTAAGATATTAGATAAATTTGTTGATCCAACAACTATATACACTCCGAAAGATATAGTCGAAGACATGTTGAAATTATATGATGTTTCATTGACATACATGCAGGCCTGGCGAGCTAAATAAAAGGCAATAAAATTGTTGCGTGGAGATTCGGCTGAGTCAAGCTAAACTACCAGATTTTTTCTAAATTTAATTATTTATTTTTCTTTATGTCTAATTGATATCAAACTGAAAATTAACAGTGGAACTAAATTGGTATACATTGTAGCAAAGTAAATGATTGTATCCAATTGACATGCAATTTGTATCCAGATTGATATTCATTGGGTATCCACTTGCTATCCAGATTGTATCCAATTTTATATAGTGTTGTTTTATTATATGTAGTTATGAAAGTGTAAAATTATACTGGAGTTTGTATCTAATTGGTATCCATTTTGTATCCAAATGATATATTGTTGTGTTATAATATTTAGTTATCAAATTGTAAAAATAATTGTAACAATTGAAAAACTTTCAGGTTTTCTATACATTCTGGAGCAGACCTATCCTGGTTTTGTTTGGAGCTTGAAAAGAAAAGAAGGTGAGAGATTTTTATATGCATGCATTTGTTGCATTAGAAGCATCTATTAGAGGTTGAGAATATTGTAGGCCAATTGTAGTGATTGATGGGGCAGCCTTAAGAGGCGCATATAGTGGTACATTGTTGACTGTAAGCACAATGGATCCAGGAGGTATTATTTGAATCTTGATAGTTATATAATTATGATATAAGTTGTGTTTTCAATCTGTATGATTTTTTTTTTAAAATAATGCATCAGGTTACATACTTCCACTTGCTTACGCCATAGTGGATTCTGAGAATGATGTATCGTGGACATGGTTCTTTGAACGATTTAGGGAGGCATATGGAGAAAGGGAACACATGTGTTTTATGTCAGATAGAAATTAGAGCATATGAAGAGGAACTGCAAGAGTATATCCTTTATTGGAACATTATGTTTGCATATGACACTTATGTTTCAATGTTTTGAAGAACTTCCATAGGAATACTGAAGATTTGAAGAAGCTTTTTTTTTCCCATGGCAAAGGCATATACAATACAACAATTTGAGAAGTTTATGTCAAGAATAGACCAGATAGATCCAAGGATAAGAGGTTATTTGTTCGATATCATGTATAGCAAGTGGTCAAAGGTTCATTCAAAATGTAAGCAAACATGAACCATGACTTCAAACATAGCTGAATCTTTAAATAATGTTAACAGCTTAGCAAGGAGGCTGCCAGTCATATCACTTCTTGAATTTTTGAGGATAGCAATTCAGACATGGATTCATAAGCCCAATGAGAAGGCTGCAAAAATTAGATTAGAGCTGACCAAAAAAATATGATCTTAAGCTCCAGAAAAGTGTTGCTTTGTCTATCCGTATGAGAGTATTTTTCCTTTATTCATTATGCTTGATAAATTTAGAAATGTTTGTGTTTAAACTCAATTATTTTTGTGTGTTAGATAATACCATCAACAATTTATTTGCATGATGTTGCCGATAGATCAAAGCGATACATCGTGTGTATAAGAACCAGTAAATATAGTTGTGGGCGATTTCAAAATGATGACATATCGTGCGGGCATTAAATGACAGTTTTTAGGTATAGAAGACTGTATGAAACAAATTATTGTTCTCCCTTTTTATAACTTGAAGAATTTTGAAGATGCATATGTGATCCCTGTTGAACCTCTCCGAGTACATGGGATATACCAAGTTATATTTTTGAGCCTAAGTTGATGTCGCCTGGTTTAAAAAGAACTATAGGAAGACTGCAACTTAAACGCTAGAAGGAATTTGCTGATGTTAAATTCAAAAGGTCTAAAGTTACTTACAATACATGTCGTCGAGCGGGCCATAACAGGAAGATATTTACAAATTACCCTGCGCCAAAAAAATTATATTTTATTTGTTTGTGACAAAATAATTTGTTATTTTATTTTGTCTTTTAGATTCATGTTTTGTTTTGATTGTGACAGTAATTCATTGTTTTCTAAGAATATATATTGAGTAACTTATTAGGTAATTATGGTATGCATTTGGTATCCATTTGATATGCAAATTGAATTAGGTAATGTAATTTACAATGAGTATTAATTTGGTATCCATATGGTGTTCAACTCCAAAAATAATATAAAACAGGACTAATTGAGGTTGGTACAAAATATTATTATGGTTAGCATTTTTTTCCCCTCAAAGTCTCTACCTTTTGTTTTCTTCTCCTATACACATTCGATTGCTCAGGGCATGTGTCACCTATTCCTATAAATCGTAATTCACATTATAAGCCTATAGAAAGTGTCATTAGAAAAATATGATCCAAACACTCAAAATGACGGGACATGTTGTTACTTCCTCCCCCACTATTTTTTCTTCCCCCACTTAAACAAAACGTTCATCTTCAAATGAGTATAACATTTAAAAATGTACCTAAAAGGTCAAAAAACTGTGAATATTTGATTCGCATATCCATCTCGGTATTTTAAATAGTCTTCTAAAACAAATGATGCCTTCATTATACCACTGAAACTATTTACTTAGTTATAAAGGCCTGAAATGAGACGTTATTAGCGGGGAAAAAATCAAAAATCTATCGTAAGACAGTACTTACAAGTTACAATATATCCAAAGCAAACAACTTTTCTTCAAATCTTATGTGCTGAATATCTATTAAATACGTACAAATAATTTATTTCGAACTCAAAAAATTAAATAGACTACGATTAAATAAAACTAGAAAAAAATATTTAAAAATCTAATCTTAATTTTAGAGTCTAATAGATGAGTCCAAATCACATAAATCATGTAAAATCAAATACATAAAAATTTGAACTTTACCTCTAACAAAAACAACCTATGATATGAGTAATGGTTCAATATTAGGTTGGTATGAAATTCAAATATAAATGCAACACATTTATTTTTCCTTTTATATTATGTAAGACTGGCTGTGACTTTTTTAATGAAACAGTCAAATATGTTGATTTTCAGATGGAGAGAATTATTTATGAATCTTCCAGTCTATTTAGTGGGCTAGTAAATGCGATAACTTCGCAACTTAGAACAGATGCTACTATTAATGACATTGAGATTAAATATATTGTTAGTGATTGATGCCACCGATTTGTATCCATAATGATGTGGGTGTCCAAGTATTTTTGGATCAAAAGAAGGTTAATGTATGTTGATTTCTTTACAAAATATTTGTTGTGCATAACTTTCAAGAATATGGCTATGGATAATCCAGAATTTGAAGTTATTGTGGATAGAAGAGATTGTGATGTTAGTAGACCACTAACAAATGTGAATTATACTCAAATAATTCAATCCGCTTGATAGGAATGAATTCTGGTGGAGTTGTTGATGAAAGTTATGATGAAGGACCTGAAGTAATCAGTAACCTTACTAATATGTTGATTACTGAGAATCAGATTTACAAAGATAAGGGCACACTTATGGAGGTGATGCGACATTATGGATATGTAAAAAAAAATGATTTCTTGTATCTCGTTTCTGTTCTTCTTGGTAAAAATTTATTTTCTTATTTGTACGTGTAGTTTTTTTTGTATGAATTTGGTATATAAAAATTTCATTAATCTTCTTTTGTTTTTTGAAACAGCTATTACCTGAAGTGTCCTTCTGAAAATTGTTCATGGTTAATGAATTCATCAAGTTTGAATCAATCGGGGCATTTCAAAATCCAAAAATATTGTGGGATCACACTTGTTCTGTTAGATATAGTGTTTATGCAAGGCGTCAAGGAATCATTGACGTTGTAGCTGTTATGATATTAGATAAATTTGTTGATTCAACAACTGTATACACTCCTAAAGATATAGTCGAAGACATGTTGAAATTACATGATGTATTGCTGACATACATGTAGGCCTAGCGAGCTAAAGAAAAGGCAATAAAATTACTGCGTAGAGATCCAGCTGAGTCATATGCTAAACTACCAGATTTTTTCTGAATTAAAATTTTTATTTTACTTTATGTCTAATTGATATCAAACTGGAAATTAAGAGTGGAACTAAATTGGTATGCATTTTAGCAAAGCAAATGATTGTATCCAATTGGCATGCAATTTGTATCTAGATTGCTATCCAATTGGCATGCAGTTTATAAAAAGATTAATTATTTAATAAAGTAAATTTTAATTGATTTATAAATAAATAGTGATATGTTATAACCCGTAATTAAACAGTTATTAGCAAGAATTTTTTAAAAGTAGGTTTAAAACCCGTAATATTGTCTCTTAAATGGGATGATTTTTCCTTAAAAAATATTAAGATAAGTATTACATAATGTTAGGCGTAAAGTTTTGTAAAACTAAATAAAATTTTGACATGATACTTCTCAAACTAAACAGTTAACGAATAGCAATATAGCATTGTAAATGATAATCATATACTATGAGTGATGATTATGTATTTGTATAACAATGATTTAAAATTGAGTAATGTTTAAAAAAATAAAGATATAACATCATTTTTATTGCTCATGAAGAGTTGCTATTGATCTGTTGTTATTGCTCATTAACAGAGGAGACATGTAGTACATGTAATACATAAACCCTAAAGATGTTGCCGTTTGTTCAAGACTACAAACAAAAACCTTTGTTAAAATACCATATTTTACAATGATTTATTTGGAATTAGATGGCTTCAATATACTATGAGCACGGCTGTAAGTATGGTTCATGATGCCAATTACTAAAAAAATTGTACAATAAAAGCATTTTAAAAAAACATACAACTTTCACGAATAAAGATGTGTTGGAATAAAATTTGTCATGTACAATAATAACCAAATGTGTTAGGATAAAATTTGAGAAATACCTCTCGAAGAGTTGCAGATCGAACTCCAATTATGTTGTGTCTGTCAGCAGATCATACTCCAATTCTTTGGACTTCTACTGTGATCCCAAATCAAATTAATAGTCAAACTTTACAATATATTGGTGGACAAGTATTGTTCAAAATACTAATTATTACTACTTTTTTTTAAGTCAGAAAGAGTCATATATTCAAAACAAAGCAACTTAGGACTATAAACTGAGTACTGGATATAGGGTCTCAAATAAATCAATGAAGGTTTCATGGTAATTAGTAATTACAATCTAATTCAACATTAGTTATTTAAAGTTTTCTGCACTTTAGTGAATTAAATTTTTTTATGCAATTAGAGTTCTAGAGACAAGAATATCGTGAATATACAATTTAATAAACGAAGTACTTGTAAAAAGTTCTGAAATCTTACCAAATCAAGACGAAAAAATTGAATAGCCGCCTGATTCTTGGAGAAAGAGAGAGACCGCAAACGTGCAATTTATATTTATAGAGAAAAAGAAAAGACAGACGTGTGAGTTTTTTGTGAAAATAAATTAGGGTTTTAAAAAGAGTCCGAATGATATTAAGACTCTTAACTCTTTCCTTATACCGTTACAAATAAATGAGACCTAATTATAAGTCCTATTTAATTACTGATTGGAAGAATACGCAAATGAACCTTTAATGATAGTCATTCTAAGTCGCATAAATAAGAGAAAAATTACTATGTATATATTTTATTTTATTTTTAAAAAAAATTCGTATATACCTATGAGGAGAAGTTGACAAAAATTTGTCAATGAGTCAAATTTTGACTAACAGTAACATGTGCTTAATAAAAACCAAATCTCCAATTTCATAGAAAATATAGTTTCCATAAAAGCATATGGAATCAGTCCATTACTCCCTTTAACTCTAAGCAAGGATCAAAATCTGGTTTGTATCCCTCATCTTTCATGAGCTTACTTAACTTCCATAACTCGTCGCGTATATGTATGATTTGTGGATGCAACTGATCTCCAACAACAAATACATGAAACTGACTCTTCAGCTCAATCCAGCTACATCCCGGCTCCTTGCTTACTCCGCGGAGATTCATCAACCTTCTCACGCGTTCAACGTCCTCCAATCTTCCTAGAGCTGAGTAAATACTAGAGAGTAACACATAAGCAGATGACTCTTGTGAACCTAATTCCATTAACTTCTCTCCAGCGTATGCGCCTAGTTCATAGTTTCTGTAGTTCCTGCAAGCACTTAGCAAGATACGCCACAAACACAGACCATGGTCAACATGACTTGCTGCTGACTCGATAAATTCTTTTGCTTCGTAGAGTTCTCCAGCACGACCAAACATATCTACCATACACGCGAAATGCTCTAGCCTTGGTTCTATCCCGAACTCATCAGACATCATTTTGAAAATACTCCACCCTCTCTTTACCAAACCCATGTGACTACAAGCTGAAAGAATGTTTACAAAAGTAACATAATCTGGTCTTGTTCCCTCATGAAGCATTTCCTCAAAAAGTTCAAGGGCTTCAGTCCCGCAGCCGTTCTGAGAAAGACCTGACATCATTGAGTTCCATGACACTAAGTCTCTAGCAGGCATTCGCCTAAAGACTAGATTACCGTCATGGAGGCTTCCAGATTTTGCGTACATAGTTGACAGAGCACTTCCAATTGGAACTTCAAGATTAAACCCATGCTTGACTATGTGAGCATGAATCTGCTTCCCCTGTTCCAAAGCAGCAAGACTAGAACAGGCTTTTAACACGCTCGCCATTGTCAACTCATTGGGTATAACACCCTCCATCAGCATTCTACAATACATACCCATAGCACTTTCATTATCCCCATTCTTTACATATCCTGCTATCATGGAAGTCCATAAGACTATGTCGGGTTCTTTCAAATAATCGAAACCTCTTCTTGCATCACTTATATTACCACATTTAGCATACATGTCCACTAACGCAGTCAGAATATACATTTGAGGCTCAAATCCCAACTTCAACAGATATCCATGCACCTGTTTTCCTTCTCTAAGTGCATCAAAATCACTACAAGCATTAAGCACCCCAACCAGAGTGTACTCACTGGGATTCATCCCACAGTAATGCATCTCAGAGAACAACTTCAACGCCTTCTCACAATCCCCATTCTGTGCGTAACCAGTAATTAACGCAGACCAAGTTATAGAATTCTTTTCAGAGGAGAGCTCGAACGCCCAACACGCATCATCCAAACTCCCACACTTCGCATACATAGTCACAGTAGCATTAGCAACAGAAACAGCCCACAAAAATCCATTCTTCAGAGAAAGACAATGAATTTGCTTTCCAACATAAACAAACTCAGGCAATGCAATAGCACTAAGAACACTAGTAAAGACAAACTCATTCACATCTTCCCCTCTCTCCCACAGCATCACACTAAACACTCCCACAGCCTCCTTAACCATCCTCTGCAACGCATATCCAGATATCATCGTAGTCCAAGAAACAGAATTTCTCTCAGGCATTTCATCAAACATCTTGCGGGCATCACCAAGATAATGACCAGCCTTACAATACACATTCAACAAAGAACTACCCACAAATACATCAGAAAGGTAACCGAGTTTGAACGCAAGACAATGTGCTTGCTTCCCAGTAAAGGAATCCCCCAAAGTCGAAACAGAGGTAAAAATGCCAGCAAAGGTGTGAGGATTTGGGAGGGCATTTTCTTGTCTCATTAACTTGAAGAGATTGAGAACGGAAAGAGAAGAATCTCGACGACCCAATTGAGAATAGCCATTGATGAGACAGTTCCATGAGACAACGTCTTTGCTCTGTATTTCTTGGAAAGCGAGATGGGCGTCCGACAAACGGTGGCACTTGGCATATAAGTTGACAATACTGTTAGATAGGTAAATGCAAGAAGATGAAGAACCAGTTTTAAGGAGATGAGCGTGAAGAGATTGACCTTTTGGAATGTTTTTGGATCGAGTGTAATGGAGTATTTTGGTGAAAAGGGAAGAAGAGGATTCAAGTGCTAGAGATATTGAACCATTACTCATATCATACGCTGTTTTCGTTAGAGGTAAAGTTCAAATTTTTATGTATTTGATTTTACATGATTTATGTGATTTGGACTCATTTATTAGACTCTAAGATGAGATTTTTAACTTTGTTTTTTAGTTTTACTCAATTGTAGTCTATTTAATTTATTGAGTTTGATAGAATTAGTTAAGACTTAGAGTTAATTACTTAGAGTTAGTTAGGAGTTTGTTAACACTGTTAAAGTAGTTAGTTACAATTAGTTGGTTAGTTGGTTATTCTCATGTTTTATCTATGTATATATATACACAATTGTTGTAAACATTACTCATTCATTGAGAAAAAAATAATACAGATCCACTCTTCATTCTAGAATGATCCATTGTATTCTCTGCTCTTGTTTCTCTTTTCTCATCGAGCTTAACCTCCATTAATGGAGGAAGGCCACTAGTTTCAACAATTCAATCTGGAACAATGAAATTGAGGAAGGTCCTGAACTAAGGAGACAAATGCCATTGAACTTGTCCAAGGATCAGTATGATCAACTGCTCAACCTCTTGGGAACCCTGCAAGCTGGAAAGAATGTTGCTGACAATTCAGACAACATGTTGAGTGGAGTTGTTAACCAGGTATACTTGTTTGCTACTCCTCAATGACTGAGATAGATGATCTATCATGTAAATGTACTAGATTAGTTGTTGGCTCATGGATCATAGACTCAGGAGCATCACAACATATGACCTACAATAAAACTATCCTCAAGACCATTAGAACTCTACCCTATCCTTTCCCAATTAGTCTACCAAATGGATATAAAGTTAAAGTAACTAAAATTGGAGATGCTTGTTTGAATCCAGCTTTGACTCTATGTAAAGTGTTGTTTCTACCTAGCTTCAAGTTTAATTTGATATATGTCCATTGTTTGTTTCTACAACTTAAAGGCACAGTTAGTTTTAACAAATCTTCTTGTTTATTGCAGGACCTTTCTCTGAAGAGCCCTCTAGAGCTTGGTAGAGCCAAAAATGGTCTATACTGTCTATGCACCAAGTGTCACAACTGTTGTGCTCAGTCTGATGGCATTCATTCACACACACCAATCTTCAAGTTGTCATTATATTCCCTCTTTACTTAGTTGTGAAAAACCTTTAGTTGAAAATAAATGTAAAGTTTCACCATCTATTGTAAAAGTTTCACAAACTGCAAATAAAGGAATTTTTGTGGCACACTAGATTATGACATGTACCCTTTGTAAAGATGAGGAGTATTTCAACCATACTTGTAGATTTTTCCACCAAACAACCCTTTACTTGTGTCATATTCCCCATGGAAAGACAAACCTATATACCCTTTCCAAAAAGTACAAACACAACTAGTAAGATCTTTGAGTTACTACATGTTGATCTATGGGGACCATACCACATATCAACTCATGATGGCTACAATTACTTCTTGACCATGGTGGATGATTACAGTAGATTAACATGGACACAACTACTTAGGTGCAAAAGTAATGCACTGTAAGCTGTGGACGTTTTTGTGTGCCTCATAGAAAATCAATTTCAAACCAAATTGAAAACTATCACGACTGACAATGGCCTAGAGTTCACAAGTGGTGAGGCAACAAGATACTTTTAAGAAAAAGGAATTATACATCAGAAATTTTGTCCTTACACACCCCAATAAAATAGGGTAGTAGAAAGGAAACATAAATACTTCTTGGAAACAGCAAGAGCCCTCATTTACCAATCCAAATTACCTATGAGGTATTGGGGAGAATGTGTGCTAATTGCTACCTACCTTATCAATAGATTACCTACAAAATCACTACTAAATAAGTCATCATATGAACAATTGTACCAAAGAAAACCCACATACTCTCATCTTATGAGTTTTGGATGTTTATGTTTCCCCACCATTTTGAATAACCATAAAGACAAGTTTGAACCAAGGGCAACACCCTATATTTTTGTTGGATATCCTTCTAATACAAAGGGTTACAAAGTCCTAGATTTGGCCACAAAGAGGATTCATATATGCAAAGATGTTTCTTTCCATGAAAATGTTTTTTCTTTTGTTATTGCTCCTGATGGTTCTAGTTTTAACTCTATTCTGAAATTGCTTGTTCATCACCCCAATAAGTTGACTTGTATGCTTAATGAAACAACCACTTTAATCAATGATGAAATGCTGGATACAAACATATTCCCTGAGGTTATTACTAACCAAGTAACCAACAATATTTCTAATCCCATATTAAACACAGACTCAACTTCACCTAACACTGCACCAGCACCACTGCATAATCTTAATCCTTCCATTACTTGTGATGTTCCACCAGTGCCAGCACCTAGAAGAACAAGTAGAACCCTTCATACCCCCAGTTATCTGAAAGAATATAGTTACATATTACCTAACCTGCACTCCACCACATCAACACATGCACAACAACATTCCCTCACTTCATTTATATCAAACCATGAGCAAGTTTGTTTTACCACTTTATGTTCTAATAGCCAACAACTAGTAAAGGCCATTTCACATAAGAGTGAACCTTCCTGTTATGCTGAGGCAATCTTAAATCCTGTTTGTCAAATGGAAATCTGCTCTTTGAAGAGTTTCTTGCATGATCAATTCAAAGTAAAAGATCTTGGCAAGTTACATTACTTCTTAGGACTGGAAATCATATATAAGGATGATGGTGTTCTTCTTTCCCAGAGAAAATTTACTACTGATCTTCTGAAGGAGTTTGATATAATGAACTACAGGGTTGCAACATCACCATTTGATTCTATTGAAAAACTTAAAGCCACAGATGGAGAGTTGTTATCAGACCCCACTCACTATAGAAAGGTAGTTGAGAAACTTAATTTACTCACAAATACAAGGATGGATATAGCTTTTAGTGTTCAACATCTTAGCCAGTTTATGCAATCCCCTAGAGAACCACACATGAAGGTTGCTTATCATGTCCTTAGATATCTGATGCAAGATCCTACTTTAGGAATTTTCATTTCAAACAAGCCTGATCTTACTATTAGTGCTTACTGTGATTCAGATCGGGCAGCTTGTTCTGATTCAAGGAGATCAGTTAGTGGGTATTTAGTTCTTGTGGGAGATAGTCTTGTTAGTTGGAAGTCCAAGAAGCAAGCCACAGTGTCACTATCATCTACAGAGAAAGAATACAGGGTTGTGAGACAAGTAGTATGAGAACTAGTGTGTCTTGAGAGATTACTTGA
This sequence comes from Solanum tuberosum, assembly GCF_000226075.1. Lineage (NCBI taxonomy): Eukaryota > Viridiplantae > Streptophyta > Magnoliopsida > Solanales > Solanaceae > Solanum > Solanum tuberosum. Next base: position 2,130,087 of record NW_006238985.1, on the reverse strand, counting down.
TGAACTGATGGGGCAAAGTTCATTACCTATATGTGTGTTTTATGATAGCCAAGCTGCAATTCATATTGTTAAGAATCCAGTTTTCCATGAGAGAACAAAACATATTGAGGTGGATTGTTATTTTATGAGAGATGAGCTTCAACAAGGACTGATTGCACTCCATCATATTTCCACAAACTCACAATTAGCAGACATATTTACCAAGGCCTTAACTGGAGTCAAACACTCTACAATTCTAATCAAGTTGTCTGTAATCACACTACCTCCAACTTGAGGGGGATGATAGAATTAGTTAAGACTTGGAGTTAATTAGTTAGAGTTAGTTAGGAGTCTGTTAACACGGTTGAAGTAGTTAGTTACAATTAGTTGGTTAGTTGGTTGTTTTATTCATGTATATACACAGCTGTTGTATTTATTATTCATTCATTGAGAAAGGAATAATACAAATCCTCTCTTCATTCTAGAATGATCCATTGTATCCTCTGTTCTTCTTTCTCTTTGAGCTTAATCTCCATTAATGGAGGAAGCTTACTGGTTTAATACTTCAATCAGTAATTCTGTCACTTGAGGGGGATGATAGAATTAGTTAAGACTTGGAGTTAATTAGTTAGAGTTAGTTAGGAGTCTGTTAACACGGTTGAAGTAGTTAGTTACAATTAGTTGGTTAGTTGGTTATTCTCATATTTTATCCATGTATATATATATATATATACACACACAGTTGTTGTATTCATTACTCATTCATTGAGAAAGAAATAATACAAATCCTCTCTTCATTCTAGAATGATCCATTGTATTTTCTACTCTTGTTCTCATTGAGCTTAACCTCCATTAATGGAGGAAGCTCACTAGTTTCAACAATTCAATCGGGAATTTTGTCAGAGTTCGAAATGAATTATTTGTACGTATTTAATAGATATTCAGCACATAAGATTTGAAGAAAAGTTGTTGGTTTGGATATATTGTAACTTGTAAGCACTGTCTCACGGTAGATTCCTGATTTTTTTCCGCTAAGAATGTCTCATTTCAGGCCTTTATAACTAAGTAAATAGTTTCAATGGTGTATGAAGGCACCGTTTGTTTTAGAAGACTATTTAAAATACCGAGGTGGATATGCGAACAAAATATTCACAGTTTTTTGACATTTAGGTACATTTTTAACTGTTATACGCATTAGAAGATGAACGTTTTGTTTAAGTGGGGGAAGAAAAAAAAGTGGGGGAAGAAGTAACAACATGTCCCGTCGTTTTGAGTGTTTGGATCATTTTTTCCTAAATGACACATTCTATAGGCTTAAAATGTGAATTATGATTTGCAGGAATAGGTGACGCAGGCCTGAGCAGTCGAATGTGTATAGGAGAAGAAAACAACTTTGAGGGGAAAAAAAAGTTAACCAAAGTCAACATTTAGGGTAATCAATCTCGAAATCAAGGTCTGAAAGTTCTTATAGGTTTAGATATATGGTAATGTAGCACTCTTCGATGAACAAGCATGGACGAGTTTTGAGGGGCTCAGGAGTGATTCAGACACTTAAATTGCATACTAGCCATTCAGAATATTTAAGAGTTGATCACGATTAGATTAAATATGTGTCTAGACGACCTCAAATCGGTGATTTGAGAGTCTCAGTAGATTCGTACATTATTTTAGAAGTGGTGATGATTTGCATATTTGACTTATATCTTAATAAGTTCAGATAAGTCTCAGACAGTTAACATATTTTTGCTGGTATCTGGTGTGAGGCACTGCCCTTCGATGGGGTGTCACAATTATGAAAAGGTGATGGTGTGATCGTGAGTTGGGCTATGCAATCACTGAAGGAGCTGGGTACCTCGCGGACCTTGTAACATTTTTCAAATCAAGATTTCTCATTCTGATTTGTTTCCCTATATGATATTTTAAAACGTATATTAAAGAAGCAATGTACTCATTATGTTTATCATAATTATATGATGCATCACTCTTATTTTGAAGACGCGGCGTATGAAAAATTGAAATAAACTGAAAATGAAAACTTTAATTAATTTCATTGAACAATTAAGTTTATGTATCTTACCAATCTTTGTAATGCGGAATAGTTCGTTTGGACAATATAAGATCATTATTTTATCAAGAAAGTGTTTTACTTCAAGAGTTGATTATAGAGGTTTCAAAATTTTATTAATTTTAAAAATCTATTATTGAATATACAAATCAAATATTATGGAAATTTAACTTCAAAGTCTACAACTGATTGAGTATGTCTTTTGACTTTATGTTGAAACTTAAAAGTTTAGATAACCTAGAAAAAAAAACTAATGTTGAGTACTTGACAAATAAGATTTGGATCGGGTATTTTACTTGTTTTAAACACAACTCATCTTATACCAAGGTCGAAGACAAATTTTTAAGGGAAAATTACCTAATGATACGACTTAAGATAATATAATTTTTAAAATTTTCTATCATTTGAATTAATTATAAAAATCCTCTTTTTCCTTCTTTCTTTCTTAGCATCTAGTCACATCACTACACCTCTATCAGATACATTGAACTTTGTTTGTGTACAATGTATCTTGTACAAATGTGATTGTTGATACATAACCTCAATCAATATGAATCTGGCTTATAGTTATGTATCTTATACATAACTTATATATCTTATATATAACCTATGCATCGTTTACTATGTAGCAGGCAAAGAAACAATATATCCGTGAGTTCTAAAAAATTCGAGATTATTGTAATTTGGATAACTTTGGAAATAGGACGTAAATAACGCCCAAATTATTAAAGTTTTTGTACAACCCCGTCCACCCTTACGGATGTATTAAAGGCCCAAAACCTGTTTTTCCAAAAACTTTACATATTTCTTGCTTGCAACTTGCAAGGGTCAGGATACCTCTACTAATTGACCCGCCAATAATATAATGTTCAATAAATCCTTTGGAGCTTAATTAAACTAATTTGTCCCTGTTAAATTTTACTAAGCTTAAATTGCTTCATTTTCCTCCTATCAATTTCATGCTCACTATTATTTATTCATCATTTTCGCGTTGCAAGATTCATTTCTTCTCATTAAACAAAATTTCTTGACAGTGAAATATATTCGAACGGCAAAAGTCGGCTACGCTTAAAAAATTAATCTCAGAATCCTTCAATAGAATAGTCGGCTAAGATATGTTTTTTTATTGATTAGACATTACTTTAGTAAAATTCTCGAATTTGTGACGTTTAATCATAGAGAAATTTTAAAAATTACTTATATCATTATCACATTTCAATTTTCAACAACTGGAATAAATTGATGTCAAATAATATGCTGTGATACTGACTCATAATATTATTATTCGTCCTTTACTTTATTTTTAATCAATACTTGTTTCTCACTTAATTCTATTTTTAATTGCTTTCTAGTTTTCAATGTCTTGTTCATTTCATTTTTGTTGTTAATACAACAAAAAAGAGGCTTTTGATTTTATAAATTATCACTTAATTTTTAGTTTATTGCACTAACGTTACTAAACTATTTTTTTGTAAAACGAAAAGATAACCTAATTTTATATAAATATCACGAAAGTCGCTAAATCATTTTTGTTAGCTTTGTTTGAATTAATATCATTTAGGTATAGTTAAAATATGAAGTAAGCTAGTTGCTACCCAATTCTAATTAATTTCGTGACTAACCAGGATAATTCTTAAATTTATTCCTCCAACTCTTGTGCTAATTAATTTTCCACTTTGTTGGAGGGAATAAAAGAGAAGCTAATTATAATGATTAATGGGAACACAAATAGTAAACTAATATTTGGTAGCATCCAAGAGCCATTAATATATTAGAGAAATAATGTAGATTATCTCATTATGTCAATTTATCTAAAAAAAGAAAAGAAAAAACGGATTGGACTCTGCGTCATCCCTATCGACCCTTCTCTAAAAATCTACATTATTTAATTGTCTTCCAATTCTATTGCTCTTGTCAAATAATTGTGTGTCAACCTCATCCTTCCCATCTCATTCTCATACAATATTCGTAGTAAGATTCGATCAAATTTAAATGTACATAGAAAACACTCTATATTAAAAGTAACATGTTTTATAATAAAGTCGATTTTATATGTGGCAAGACTCAGTGATTAAAGATAAAAGAATACTTATTGCTCGATCACAGTGGTTCTCCAACTCCTTTTTGCATTATCTCCATGTTGCTGCCTGGCATCATTACTATATAAGTTTTTTCTATTTATTTTATATATACATATAAATAAATAATTAATTCCCTTTGGACTTGGCTTCCATGGTTGGGGTTGTTAGAGTGTCTCCATTCCACGTTTTTCTTTCTTTAGGGATCAAGTAATGGGATATGCTTGTTGACTTAATTAATAAAGCAAAAAGGCAAAACATGTTTTTAAAAAAAATATAGAATGGCAAGAGGTTAAAAGAGAAAAAAAGGAAGGAAAAGAGAAGGTTAACAAGAGTTTGAGAATAACCAAGGCAGGTCGCAACCATTTTCAAAAGGTGATTTTGCCTTTCTAATTTATGACGCTTCATTGGGATCAAGGGGGTAACAATCAGTGGCGAATTCAGAAGTTTATGATTTTTATACAATAATTTTAATTTAATATTAATATAATATAAGTAAAAGACGTTGAATTCATTTAAATTCATAGGTCATAACTCACAAACTAAATTGGTGTTAAAGTCGGTGACAGCGTAACTTGTTGAACATAGTGGAGGCCTAGGTCATATCTCCTCACATTCTAGTAATATTCAAAAGATGATACAATAAAACCTCACTAAATTAATACTCGGTTAATTAATAATCTCTCTAAGATAATAATTTTCTCCAGTCCCGACTTGGGCCAATGGAAAAAAATCACTAATTTCGATAAGATAATAAGTTAATATATTTTCAGAAGACCCCTATATAAATATATGGTTTCATTAATATTATAAATTAATAATTCCTTAAAGGTACAAATATATCTAAGAAAATTTAGTGAAATATGATTCTATTATGTTCTGTTTTTTGTTAAAATTTTAAATCTAGTTGAGGCTCATCTCTAACTTTTCTTATTGCATCCAAAAGTTTCGGTGTTGTCTTTTCTAATTGCACCATAAAATTGTGAAAAGTTTTAAAAGCAAGTGTCTCCTTACGCGTAACTGGTTCCAAAGTATTGCATCATCTTCAACTTTATCATCAATATTGTTTTTCCAATTATATCCACAATTTGTTCTAAGCTCTGGGCCTCTAAACATGTATCATTTTCACCAATCCAATATGTTATTGACATCCATTTTATCGCGATAACCGAGATCATTAATCATGACCTCAAGTTTATGAATGACATTTTCACAAGTAGGTTCTTTCAAATTCTTTGAGATTTCATCCCTAAACAATTTTGTCAGTGTCGAAACACTCTTTAAACTAATAAATATTAATTTATCGATTAAATAATACCTCTACAAAATAATAATATTTCATGATTCCGACTATATTAATTTAGAGAGGTTTTACTGTACTTACTCAAGTTTATCTTCCCAACGTTTGCAATAGCATGTTTTAAGTCAGGAGAATGAATCATGAAATGTATATTTAAATTCATTATTTACCGTTATACAAAACCTGATATTGAGATATCAACCTGACCACTATATTCACGTTTCCAAGATTGAGTATCAATTGTTTATGTAATTCAACAAACTATTCATGATATTTATCATACATATCTCGATCAAAATTAATTAGTAATTTAAGAAACTATAATTAGAATTGTCATGTAGATTCAGATAAGATTATTATGTTCAATTTTATTACTATTCCTTTATTTACGTAAACAAAAAGGAAAAAAATTGACTTCTATGATCAACAAACGGCTAATCGTCCATATTTGTGGCGAAACGTTCACGTTTCTAGTAGATAGAATTAATCTTATAACATGTGTATTACACAGATTATTAAACATTAATTTCATAGTCAGCATTTACTAAGTATTCTATATTCAATGTGTAAAAACAAAACAAAATAAAATACATAAATACCCACCATCAATATTTTAATATATGTGGAAAAACGTTCACATTTCCTTGTAATCAAACTAATTTTATAGAAAAATAATTAATCTTTTACTTCACCATATTCCACTAATAATTCAATGTATATATCATAATTATCAGCATTTACTATTCTATATTCATTATGTATGTGAAAGGAAAAGGAACAAAAGATAATTAAAAAACCCCAACATTATTCGTCCACCTAGGATATATGTGGCGCAACGTTCAAGTTTAATTTTCCAATGGTAACTAAATTAATGGTTTACCATAATTCAACGTTAATTATCTCATTATCCAGAGTAAAAACGCAAAAAGATAAAAGAAAAGGCAGGATGATACTTTGAACAAATGATCAAATGTTACTATCAAACACTTCTTATTCAAAATTTTGAAAAAGTTTTTGTACACTTTTTTCGCGCTTATTACGTAAATAAGTTAAAAACTTAAAGATTGTTATTTCATTTAATTAACGCATAATTTTCAATAAGCCATCAAATATTAAGTTTGTTCCATTCGATGATGATACATATAATTAAAGGAGGAATTAGACATATTTTATGCAATCAATTTATCTATCTAGTTAGTGTCTGATAACATGCACAATCTTTTATTCAAAATATAAGTTGGAAGTCTGATAGGAACCAAGTCAATAATTTAAGTGTTTAATGAAATTTACTGACAAGTTTAAGAGTTTATTGAGTATAGCCCGACAGTGAAATCCATAATTATGAGTATAAACTTTACCAATTTGTCCAGCTTGGATATATGTGGCGACACGTTTGTGTTTCCTAGAAATTGGGCCTCATAGTCAAGTCAGCCATTTCTCTTTGTGCATGTTGACCTAAAACAAAGCAAAAAAGGCAAGAGGTTAAAGAGGAAAGGAAAGAGAAGGTTACCAAGAGTTTGAGAATAACCAAGGCAGGTTGCAACCATTTTGAAAGGTGATTTTGCCTTTCATTAATGACTCTTCATTGGGCCAAAGGGTACACCTTTAAGTTAGTGTCTTTGAAAATATCGCAGTGAGTAAATATATTTGTGACCCAGAGATAAAATGATAAATTCATTATATCAATAATTGTTTTCTTAATAAGTGTATCAAGTCAAAAAAATTGACAAATAAGAAGGGACTAAGGGAGTAATTAATAATCAGTGGTAATGTCAAAACTTTATTATTTCTATACAATTATTTCAATTTAATACATATATAATATGAATAAAAAATCGTCGGATCTACATGTAAAACTCATAAGTCACAAACTAAATTCATCTTTGTTGAGTTTCTTCTAGTGAAGGTCATATTTCCTCCTCACTTTCTAGTAGTATTCAAAAGATAATACCCAGTCAAATTCGTTCTTTTAACTTTCATAACCTATTTAAAGTAAAGAGGATGAATTCTAAAATGTATATTTTAAATTTATTATTTGCACTTTTACAAGAAATGATCTTGATTTTCTGAGTTTTATCGAATTGACAATTGTATTCATCTTTTTTATGATTGACTCTCAACCATTTAAGCAACTCAACAATGAATAAACTCTCGACCAAATTCAATTATTAATATTTAAGAGACTATAACTAAAATTTTCCTGTAAATTCAGATTCTAATAAACATAAAGATTATTTCGTTAAATTTTATTACCATTCCTTTAATTATGTAAAAATAAAAAAGGAAAAAGATTTACTTTCACGGTCAACAAACGGCTAATTAATTGTCCACCTAGATATATGTGGCGAAACGTTCACGTTGTAGTAGCAAGAATTAATCTTTTACATGTATTCCACAGATCATAGTCAGCATTTACTAAGTATTCTTTATTCATTTGTGTAAAAACAAAACATAAATAAATTCAATACCCACCATCAATATTTTACCAATTTGACCACCTAAAGATATAGTATGTGGCAAAACGTTCACGTTTCCTAGTAATTATATTAATCTTTTACTCTTACCATATTCCACTGATGATTCAATGTAAATCTCATATTCAGCATTTACTATTCTCTATTCGTTGTGTTAAAAAAAAAAATTAGAAAATATCAAACTCCACCGTTATTCGTCCACCTAGGATTTATGTGGCCTAACGTTCAAGTTTTTGGGTACGTAGTTCAACATAAATCTCATTATCAAGATTTTACTAGAGTATTATTTATTCATTGTGTAAAAACAAAAAGAAAGAAAAAACAGCATACATAGACAGGGATTTAAAATTTATTACTCCCTCCGTCCCATTTTATATGATGTACTTTGATTTGGCACAAACTTAAAGAAAAATGAAAAGACTTTTAAAACTTATGGTCCAAAATGAATGATAGAAATTTGTGTGGTTGTAAATCATTTCATTAAGGGTAAAAAAGACATTTTATAGGCAAATTGTTACTTAAAATAGAAATGTGTCATTCTTTTTGGGACTGACTAAAAAGGAAAGTAAGTCATATAAATTGGGACAGAGGGAGTAGTAAAGTATTTAAATTACTAGTCACTAATTAAAGTTATGATAAATAATTTTCATTCAAGATTTTGAAATGGCTTCTTTACATGTACATTTTAATCAATATTTATTGTTTGCCAGCTTGGATATATGTGGCGACACGTTTGCGTTTCCTAGAAATTGGGCTTTATAGTCATATCACTCTTTCTATGTTGGCTATCGAAACACGTCAGCACATAACTCTTATCCTATACACACTTGACCAATTCTTACATTGCTTCCCTCCCTAACCAACACGTGTAAATCATTAGTATTAATTTCTTAAGTATTACTACACCAAAGTCCACACAACATATAATCCCCACCCCGTGACTTATTTTCTAACACTCCGACGCTTGTCTTGCGTACAATTCTAACTGGCCACTTGTACGCTCATTATAGTTACTCTTCAAGAAATATCTAATAAGTAGTAGTCATATCACATGAATTATTCAAGAAATTAAATTATACAGATGAAAATAAATAATCCCTAAATTTGCTCTCCCTAACAAGAACAAAATAAATAAAATCTTTTATGATGTTGCCTCGTATTGCGGGGATATTCTTTTTCTACTGCGAATATCTCTGCGGGTATTTCCCACTGAAAATTCAAATTTTTCTCTCCTAAATTTTGTTGTTTACATTATTTTTAGGCGATAATTGAAAGAGTACTAGTTTTAATGCTTCTTTTTATTCGGGCGATCAAACAAATAGTCCTAATTTCTTTTAAAAAAATAAATCATTATTAATGATAAGATTATTTTAAAATTATTAAAATAATCAAGATAAACATGACAAGTAAAACAAGTCGGAGTGAGTAATTACCACGTCAGTTTTCAAAATTTTAACGTAGAAGCTGGCTGTCATATCGTCACATAGAATGGACCTATAAATACTCCAACTCATGGCTTCTTTCTTCATCATCGTTGAACAATCCAAATCCTAAACCAAAATCTCCCATTTATTCAAATCTATTTTTTCTCTCTTTCTGAAACCTCTTATTATCAATGGCGTTCAAAAAAACTCTAGCTCAGCGTCTTTCCAATGTATACAAAACCACCGGTTTTTCCATTTCTGCTTGTCGCATATCTTCATCATCCATGTCAGCCAGAAAGCTGGTCCCTCCTCATCCTGACGACAAAATCGCTCCAGATCCCGGAGATAATGGAATTTTCCGCCGATTCATCCAGCGGCGACTCATTAACACATATCCGGCGACTTCGCCGGAGCTCCGGTCACTACCTATCGGTGAAAGTCTCATCGAGAAAATCCGTGAAATGGATGTCAACAGAAGCAGGATCAAACTCGATGGATTCCTGCCGCCGCTAGAGATGCGGCCGGAACCGGAGCCGGAGATAACGACGGAGGGGAAATTGACGGTGGCTGATGCGAAGAAGCTGTTAAAAATATCACAATTGGAGATGGTGAAATTGAGGCTAAAGCAAACTGAAAAGAATTGTATTTCGTACCCGGAATTTGTTCAGATCTGCTCTGGAATTAGTTCGAACAATGATTTAGGCATGGAATTCGCGAAGATTCTAGATGATTCTGGAACTGTGCTTGTTCTGGGAAACGTTGTGTTCCTCAGGCCTGATCAGGTTGGTTTTCTTTCACTTTTTTTCATTCTTCTTTTATCAATTAATCTTTTCTCTATGCTTTTGACAGATACACATTAAGATAAATTGCTATTCGTTGGTAATTAGCAGCATTAATATAGAACTTAGTTAAAAAAAAATTGCATTATCGAAAACTGATAGTAGCATTTTCGTGTTTTTTCTCCAGACAGGAAAATGAAACAAAGTTACTCCCAGATCTCTAAAACGAGATGGTGATTTTTATAAAGGAGTGGACCAGTTCGGATCATTTTCAAAGACCCAAAATTTTCTTCCTGAACACCTTCAAGACCTTTATGATAGTTCGAATATAGGGAACAGAGTCAAAAATACCTTTAAACCATGTGTAGTTGGTTAGGAGGAAAATGTCACAACTTAGGTTAGGAAAATGTCAATTTTAAACCTTTTTTCCTATTCCAAACTGATATATATATATATATTATTTTATTTTAAGAAATACTATTTGTATACCACTATATATATGAGCGAAGTCAGATGACGACTATTGTCAAGTGGAATGTTGGTTTTACCCAAACGTTTTGTTTACAGGTAGTGAAAACTCTACAAAGTCTATTGCCAATCCCCGCGAACCAAAATGACCCACAAATGATAAAGGAGCTCAACCAAATGGAAGAGGAAAAAACAGCAATTGACAGAAAAGCAGAGTCATTGGTGCGTAGAGAATTATGGTGTGGGCTAGGCTACTTTGTCATTCAAACAGCAGCATTCATGAGATTGACATTTTGGGAACTCTCCTGGGATGTCATGGAACCAATTTGCTTCTATGTTACATCATTTTACTGCATGGCTGGTTATACTTTCTTCCTAAGGACGGCGAAAGAGCCTTCTTTCGAAGGATTTTTCCAGAGCCGGTTTGTTGCTAAGCAAAAACAACTCATGAAGGTTCGGAATTTTGATCTTGAGAGGTATAACGAGCTCAAAAGAGCTTGTTATCCTCAATCGTCGATGGCGCATCCTGAAAAAACCTTAACGTTTAAATGAACATTTTGTTAGGTAGAAGAATTTAGTTTAGGAATAGTTAAGAAGGGAGTGCAAACGAGTTAAAGAGACATCAATTAGTCTCTCTGTTTTTTTCTTCCCTTTTTTTGGTTTAATTTTTAACTTTCAATGTAACGGTCAATGTATATGCAAATGAAGAGGAATTCCAAATATAAAAATGTGTTTTACCCCAAGTAGTATATGCTTCACTTTGCACTTGCCTTCGTGGTGCTTAGTCAGATTTTCATTATCAAAATAATTAAATTAAAAACAACGCTCCTCAATAAATAAATAAAAATAGATAATTAATTATTATATAGTAATACTATATAGAGATAAACCCCACCAGATCTGTATTTGATCCAAACGAATATGCCAAGAAAGAGGGAGTTGATTAGGGGGAAGTGATATCCTTTACATTATTCTTGGAGATTGTTGGGGAATATTGAATACGACAAACCAAAAATGCTGGAGTTCATTATTTAAATAATCACTCAACTATTTAAAATTATTTTCCTTTTTTTTACAAAAAAATCCCAAAATAATTACGCTTTATAACACTCAAAAAATCATTCAACCAAATTACTCAATCATTCCGATGTCCGAATATACTCCCTCCGTCCCTATTTAGTTGTCCACTTTAGAAATGGCACACAAATTAAGGCAACAATGATTAACATAGTGAAGTTACAATTTTACCCTTATAGTACAATTTACAATTCCAAAATAAATTCACTCAAGATAACTAATCAATGTTGGGAAGTTCATAAGTTTATTTATTTTATTTATGACAACTTTATTTAAATAAGGGTATAATAGGAAAAAATTTGTTGTCCTTTCTTGATTTATCAAAATGGACAACTAAATAGGGATAACTAAAAGAGGAAATATGGACAACTAAATAGGGACGGAGGGAGTATATTCGGACATCGGAATGATTGAGTAATTTGGTTGAATGATTTTTTGAGTGTTATAAAGCGTAATTATTTTGGGATTTTTTTGTAAAAAAAAGGAAAATAATTTTAAATAGTTGAGTGATTATTTAAATAATGAACTCCAGCATTTTTGGTTTGTCGTATTCAATATTCCCCAACAATCTCCAAGAATAATGTAAAGGATATCCCTCTAAATCTGGTTGAGTGACCTTCTGAGTGTTGTGTTTGTACTAAGAAAATTAGAATAATTGAGTGACCATTTAAGTAATGAATTTTGAAATGCAACAATTTCAAATAAATGCACAACAACTACATGTATTTTTTTAAAATTAAAAATTGTAACCACATTGATTGATTAATTAAGAACCCATGACCACTAACATTGTTAAAAAGTCTCACATCAATTCCAAGGCAGAGCATGTATGTTTGAGTTCAATCAAATTCAATAATTTTAATTCAAATTTTAAATTTGAAGTAACAAATTCATTAAATATATATAAATTATTAATTTCAAATTCAATAACTTAAAAATATTATAATTTTAAATTTTAACTTCGCGTCTTTCGATAGATATTTTGTTCTATGAGCAGGGGAAGGTGCTCTTTGTGCCAGACACATTCACGTTCCTCGTAGTTAGCTAAAAAAACAACAACTCCTTTAATAGGCATTTGGATAATATTTGAACTTAATTAGTATATATAAATTTTTTAAAACAAGTCTGATATATTCGGAGGTTTAATAATTGTGTTTAAATTAGTGGTGTATATTATTCGAATTAAATCGAAATCAAATCTAATGTTTATGGGTGAAAGTGAAATTTGGCCCTTGTGCGGAGGGCGGACCATTAGCAAATGCAACTTAGTTGTTACTATGATTTTGCTGACAATTTCAAAATTCAATATTGTACTGCTAAAACTATTTTGACCCAAATGATATGGAATTACTTGTTTTTAGAAAAAAAAAATAAAAAAAATTGCAATATATATAATACTTCTACTATTCTTATTTATATGTTGTTTTTACTACAAATGGACATTCCTTAATATTTGTCATTTTATAAAATTAATGCATAAATGACAATATTTTTCCTATTATACCCTTGAGAGTTATTAGCCATAAAAATATGAATTTGACAAACATAGAAAAACTAAATGATTAATTTATGCTTATTGATCAATTTAATTAATCAAAATAAATTAATATATGTTTATTTATTGAAAACTTGACTTCAAGAGAACACTAAATAAGGATAGGGAAAAGGGTCAAAAATACCCAAAAATTAATAAATTAATCAAAACTGTCTTTTCTTCGGTGGAGAATCATTCTTCGACTTAGCTTCTGATGGAGAAAAAGAGAGAGAATGGATAAATGGGTAAAGGAAATTTGGGAGAATGGGTAACAGGGCATTGGGTTAATTGGGTTAATCGGGTTATTCTAGAGGGGTTCGGTCATTGGGTTAAAAACAGGGAATAGGGTTTTTTTTAAAATTCGGGTAATTTGGGTCAATTTTGGGAATTTCGTCTAATGAGGGGTAATTTTGGTGAAATTAGTAACGGGAGGGGTAAATTTAACTTCATTTTAACGGCGAGGGTAAAGTCAAACAATAAACTAAAGTTGAGGGGTATTTTTGACCCTTTTCCCATAAGGATACAATGATAAACTTACCTAGTTTTTAAGAGACCCGAAATCTAAAATGGTGATATATAAATAGAAACGGAGAAAATAGTAAAAAGGAAGAGAAAACAACTCCTCCCAAGAAACTTCAGATAAAATGAAGCCCAAGAACGTAGGAAATATTACTCCCTTTGTCCAACAATAGTTGTCCACTATATTATTTTGAAATGTCCAACAATATTTTTATTTCATTTCACAAAAAATACAATTTTAACTTCATATTCTTATCCTACGGATTAGTCGACATTTTTCACAAATTTCTTCCCTACCACGATTTTTTTTTTAGGTATTTCACTGCGAAATAAGTGTGGATAACCACACAGAGAAATAAATGAATTCCAAAGATCTTTTTGTCCACTTTATGAAATCAATGGATAATTTCATACTTAGTTTCTAATTTACCCTTATCATTAATTATAACTATTTCCCTATTACATTTTTCAAGACATTGTATTTTTTATATTCAAAGGGTGATATAGTAAAATTACTCTTATAGTTTCTTAAGAAGTGTGCAAAGTCAATATTGAACAAGTATTGTTGGACAGAGGGAGTATCTAGTTTATGTTCTCTTGAAGTCAAGTTTTCAATAAATGAACATAAATTAATTTATTTTGATTCATACTTTCAAGGTTAATAACTCTCAAGGTAAAATTGGAAGAATAATATCATTTATGCATTGATTTTGTGAAAGGGAAAAAGGATAAATATACCCGTAAATGGTATGCATATACGCTCCGTCATACTTTAAGGACATTTGAGCCCCTGTCGTCCAAAAACTATAGCATATATGCCGTTCCCTCTAACGGAAGACTAGATGGGGACATGTAGCACAATTTTATCCGTCAATCGATATTTAATAAATGTCGGGTTGGTGGATAAGATTATGACACGGGTATGTCTGTTAGTATAAATCGTATATATGCTCTAGTTTTGGACGGCAGGGGCACCAATGTCCCAAAAGTATGATGGAGGGTATCTGCATACCATTTACGATAGTTCGGGGGTATATTTATCGTTTTTTCCTTTGTGAAATGATAAATATTAAGGACCATTTATTTTTAGTAAGGACGACATTTTTACTTGTCCACTATACTAAAAATAGTTGTCCAACAATACGTGTTTAGTTTAGAAAATCAAGAGATAATTTATTCTTTTGTGTCTAATACATTTCTCAAAATATTAAATTTAATGTATTTAAAGGGCAATATAGTAATATCATTCCAATTATTTATTATTTGTTAAGGTGTGTGTCAAGTTAATAGTGGACAACTATTGTTGAACAGAGAGAATAATTATCAATCAACTTACATATTTAATAACTAATAATTTACAACACCCTTTGTTCATTTTTACTAGTCATATTCGGATTTGACACATCCATTAAAAAAATAATACGAGTACTAATTAATATGACTATTTTTACCACACTATCCTATTTATTGATGTTTAATATTAGGTCTTGAAATATAACTTAGGAAATAAGTAATTAATACTAACGGTAAAACATGGGGAAAAAAACAATTATCTTTTTTTGATATGTTAAAAATAACAAATAAAATAATAGTAAATAAGTAAAAGCGACCGAACAAAACATTAAAAATTAAAATTAACAATAGTTACCCAAAAAAAAAAATCAATATCAATTAGTATCGAACTATCCATATCTATAACTTAAAGTGGGTGAGAAACTAAATAAGAGAATGTAAAAACTTAAGAGTATTTTAAGATTAGTAATGCAAGAATTAGTAATGCAGAGATTGTGCAGAGTTTATTTTTATCAAGTGTTTGGTTCATTGTTTCCAACCTCATCTTGTGTTTGGATTAAAACTTTTTAAAAATCTTCTTTTCAATTATACCCTTGAATTATTATGTAATTGGGTCAAAGTAGATAATTGTCTGGCAATATTATTTTTTTATGGCCTTCTAACTAGCTATGAGAAGAACAGTTTTGTTGTCATTTTTCCAATTTTTTTCACTTGAATTATTTGAGAATAAATAATTGTCATCTTAATAAATTGATCACTCACAAAATGTTTATTTTCAATTTAAAAAAGATAAACCATCTACTTTTAAAATTGAAAAGACGGTCAACAATGATAAAATTGAATAAACCATCTACATTTACACATAAAAATTGTAAGTAATAGTTTTAATATATATTTGCCTTTTTAATTAGTTAATGCTAAACAACTAACATTTCAAATTTGTATTGATTTGTATTGGATTTATTAAGTAACAAACAACTCTCTCTAAATAATTTGTAAGCTAATTTATTTATATAAATTTATTAGTACAAATATAAAACATAAAATCAAGAAAATAAACAAAATATAATTAATACATGGATTAGTTATACATATGCTCAAATTCCTATCAAATATAGTACTAGATAATACCATACATAATACATGAACTATTTCTTTTATGCGGCCTACCAAACAACCCTAAATTCATAATATGTGTAGTTAACTTTTATTTTTATTTAATTGAATTACCTAAACATAATAAATCTAATAGATTTAACGTAAATATTAAGTACAAATATATATTTATTACTCTTATTTAGAAGTGAGAGTTGGAAAGGACCAACACTGCATTAATACTCTTGTACAACATGCATACTGTTGACACCCAATTTTGACCGTCCCCAATATAAATTAATCATCGAGCTTCTTTCATTTTAAACGATCTAAAATAATTGGTTTTATAAATTTCAAAAAATAGTTTGTGAGTTATTTTAAATAAATTATGTCACTTATTATAACTTTTAGACAATACTTATATTTTACATGTCTATATATATAATTGATATATTTTAGGAACATTCAAAAATTGTCTCAAAAGGATTTTAGTTTTATTTAAATATTTGGCTATTTAGTTAAAATTAATTAATAGCTTATATTTTTGAGTTAATTAGTTTATAATTAAGTTAATTATTATATAATTATGTGTCTAATTAGCATATTTTATGAATGTTCGAAAATCATCTCAAAAAGATTTTAATTTTAGCAAGTATGTTATTAAATTAGTTTAGTTTAAATTATGGGTTTAATTTTGAGTCATTTAAGTTTAATTGAATTTATTATTTTATCTCGTTAAGATTAAGAAGCTCATAAATTAATTATATTAATTCTTCTTATTTAGATTTTTTAGCCGAATTTGCTAATCCAAATTCAATTTGGTTACATTTTAAATTCATTTGGTCATAATTACAATCTAATGACCAATTTATTAATTCAAGATTTGACCATTTTGATCCTACCTTTAAACCCACTTGAATGACCAACTTTGGCCCCTTTTCTTTAATTTTCAGCAGGCTCAATCCTCATTTTCTTATCCCCCAGGCCCAATTTCCTTCTAATTTCCAATTCAATGAACTCCAGCCTACCCCTTAGCTCCGACCCGGCCCATTTCCTTTTCCTCTCACAATAGAAACATCAGCAGCCACACACGACATACACATTTTTTTCTCCAAAGCGTGAACGACGACGCTCAACGTTAACAGCAGACTGACGCGCCCCCAACAGCGTCACTTCCGTCAACGATTCCAACGCCAATTCCAGTCGATTTCAAGCGGCAAATACACGAAAAAGCAACGGAGATAGATGGAAAAGCAGCAGTTAGGCGGTACTCTGCTTTCCCTTGGCTTTTTCTTCAGACGTCCCTATCCGCATTAATGTCGCAGTAGGCACGCGTCTGTCCATTTCCTCTTTCGGATTGGGACGAAACTTGATAGAAAAGGGTGTTTATCCTTAAGGATGAAAGGATTTTCGAATTTGAATTTTGGAAATATGCTTTGTTCTTACCTGAAAATCAGCCCCTTTCCCCCAAAAAAAATGGGGACCCTAGTTTTTCTTTTATATACTCCTCTTTATTCACTGTAAAAGGGGTTTTTTTTGGTTGAAAGTTTTCCTAGAGCAAATTACTAAGAGCAGCCCAAGCAGAAATTAGATATAATATATATAGTAAAACGTTAAGGGAGAAAACATTGGAGTTTCTTTTTTTTATCAGAGTACCACATCTCTACTCCATTTTTCCCTCGAATCATTCAAGTTTTGTTCGAGATTCGAAGTCTTGCTCTGGTTTCTTACTGCTGTTTGCATTCGAGTTTCGTGGCGGAAGTTAGTAGTCTCCAACTCGTTGTTGTCCTAGTTGCTGCCCAGAGAAAGGTAACGTTTCCTCCGTCCTAATACTCTCCTCGTCTTTTCCTCTATTTCGATTTGACATTTTCAAATGTCGTGCAATTCTCGTTATGTGGTTGTCTGTTGTTAGACATTAGTTGGGTGGCGATATCAATACAATACATGTGTTCTTGGCTGATTTTATGGTTTGATCTTATCGTGAGCTAAAGTTTTTTTGGCCGCCTTGCGGATGTGTTATTGCTCCTATTCCTTTGTTCGAATTTGCCACATCATTTGCCTCTCGTTTGCTGGTTTGCTTATCTATATGTAATGAAAGCTATGTTTTCTTTCGCTCTCTTTTCGAAAAAATAAATAAAAATGAAACAGGTCTTGAAAACTAACTGATGTGGAGGCTGTTACTAATTATTTATTTGATACAAACTGCTTGCTTTTGGTGTTTATTGTCCATTTAGTTCTATGCTCTTTTGTGCTACGTGCTGCCGCCATATATTTCCTCTAAATATACGATACCTTCTCTACCTTAGCATGTATGTGTTTGTCCTATCTCGCTGTCCTGTTCCCCTTCTTTTTTTTTCGTTAAAACCCGTTCGTTTTAAATTGCGGTTAATATTTCTTTAGGAAGTTTTGAATAGCATGTTGTCATTTTGTCTTCCTGTTGCTTACAATCCTTCTAGTCAACCTCTTCTAGGACACTATGACTTCATTCATATTTTTGAATATATATAAGAAGTGCACGGTGATGATTGGAACATTTAGATTGTTTTGATTTGCTCCAAAATTATTTTATTATGTCATCTCTCAACTTGTCCATTTTTACAAGATTTGTTACTGCCTAGATATTAGTGTTGTGGATATACTCAATGCTACATGGATCTTATCCCATGATTCCCTCTCTTTGTTCTATAATTGGTCTTAGTCAGTAGATTAGGTAGAAATTTGTTTGAAGAGTTGTAATGTGGATTTTAAGCTTAGTTAATGATGGGGTTTGGCTATTATCGCCTATTGTCTGTTGGTTCTTAATTGTATCTTGGTGAGTGATATTTCTCCATGCCTAAATTACTCGGTTCTTGTTGCAATTAGTCTTTAGATGAGAATTATTTTTCCTACTGTTCTGGTGATGTTCTGGATTTTACATAGTATCATACACGTTTTATGTCATTATTTTCTCTTCATTTTTCCATATTGAATCAAAGGATTGGTACTTATGATCTGTATTTGTGTTTGCATGTGAAATCTACTTGAGTTCGCCATGAACTCCCATCATTCCCTTTGCATTTCGAGAGAGCCACAAAGGCTCAAACCTTTTCCTTTCGAGTCGGCCAGCTATAGGAAAGTCGACGAACAGGTCTCGAAGGTGGAAGGATGTGAAAGCGGGGGGGAGAATTGAAAAGATTGGGCCAAAGGCCCACTCTATATTCAAAAATTGTATTTTGTTGTTTTGGGCCTAAGCCCACTTATGTATTGTCTTGCTAGAATTTAGGACAGGTGAAAAATTGGGCCCAAGGCCCAAATGATATCTTATTTTGATGTTAGTTCAGCATAGGTGCGGATGACTCAAATGGGCCTTTGGCCTAAAACGAAATAGGCCCAAGTACTGGCCCAGGCGGACAGATCCAGACTTGGGCCCAAATTCTCTTTCCCTACTCATTTAACTGCTATTACGTGCTTATTTGTTAAAAATTAATATTAAGGTTTTGAAACTTCAAATCCCCGAAAGACGGTATGCTCGTTAATATTTGCCGCTTAATCTTAAGGTTTTAAAAATTCAAATCCTCAAAAGACACCCATTTTGAATTAATTACTTAACCAAATTATTCATCCCTTACTTGACTTAATAAATAAGTATTTTTACAAAATACTTCGCTTAAATAATAGGTCAATATTTCCCTTTACCCTTTTTAAAACGATTCTAACTATAAAAAATTGTTCAATTCAAATTAAGTTAAACTATTTTAGCCAAATAAATTAATTATCGGATAACCGCATTAGCGGATATTCTAGGTGCCTTAAAACCTTCCTAGAATATTAATAGGAACCTCGAACCCCCTTAATAGTTTTCAATAGATTTACTGTTTTAGTCTTTTGAAAACAATAGTTTTCTTGATTTTTCATAAAAATTAAGTGGCGACTCTTAAACCAGCCCAAATAATATTTTCAAATAAAACACATACAATTTTGTACATTAACTTTTGACTGCATTAATTAGTTGTACAATGTGCAAAAAGAATTGTACATTAATAGAAGGACTAACACCAAGGATTAACATTGCAATTATTATTATTACTCATTACCTAGAAGGACTAACATTACAATTATTATTATTACTCATTACTCCTTATTAGAATTATTATTATTACTCATTTGGCTCC
>NW_006238985.1:2109181-2109398 GCF_000226075.1 Solanum tuberosum | reverse complement strand
TATATATAAAAGTTGGATATGTAAATGATGATGTCACATTTCTTAGAAGCTAAGATTACAATTTATCTAATTTCTCCAAATTTTAAAAAAATAATTAAGATATCATACGCAAATTTATGGTTAAACTTAAAAAATTTTACATCTATTAAATGAGGAATAATATATTTTTTATCAAATAAGTTAAAATATATTTGCTAATAACAAATTCTTCCATTGC
>NW_006238985.1:2071599-2106286 GCF_000226075.1 Solanum tuberosum | reverse complement strand
AACATATTTTAAAATTTTAGTTGACTCTCCGAATTCCATATGTCTCATGTAATTGAGACAGAGAAAAACATATATTGGTTTAAAATTAATAAAAATATTATAAATTATAATAATTAACAACTTAAAATTTATAAAAAAAAACCTTTAAAATATTTTAGTTGGCTCTCCAAATTCAATCGGTATTACAATAATTAAAACATAGAAATTAACATAGATTGGACTCCTGCTGACATTTATGTTTCCTTTTTCTAAATTTTTTCTTTTATACTTTATATAAATAATTTTTTTATGTAAAAAGTATTATCAATCATAATAATTAATAGTTTAAAATATTTGAAAACATATAAAAAGTATTTGTTAACTTTCAAAATTTCATCTATACCGCATAAATTTGGAGAAATATAGATATATAGATATTTTAAGTTGCTAATTATTGTGAGTTATAGTACGTTTTATGTAATTTTCATATATATTACTCGGTCCTGATTTATGTGATACAAATGAAATTTCAAAAGTCAATGAATTTTTTATAAGTTTTTTTTTATATTAACTTGTTAATTATTGTGATTTCTAATATATTTACGTAAAACATACTCTAAATACAAATAATTAGCAACTTAAAATATATAGAAACATACTAAAAAATTGATTAACTTCAAATTTCATATGTATCACACATAAACTAAAACAGAAACAGTAACATATATTGGGCCCCGTGCTGACACGGGGTCCCATATCTAGTCATTTAATAAGATGAAGAGGATAATACAAAGGGAAGCAG
Source organism: Solanum tuberosum (assembly GCF_000226075.1). Taxonomy (NCBI): domain Eukaryota; kingdom Viridiplantae; phylum Streptophyta; class Magnoliopsida; order Solanales; family Solanaceae; genus Solanum; species Solanum tuberosum. The sequence continues at coordinate 2,105,505 of NW_006238985.1, read as the reverse complement.
CCAAGAGGTGCAGTTTATGGTCAACGGTCGTTTGGTTACAACTTGAGGTCAACAAAATATTTCAGTACGTACATATATAATTTTTCATTCTTACGCGTTTAGTTGACATTTTTATTTGCAGTATAAAAACAATAATATAATTTATGTCGTAGTATTTGCTATAACTTAGATAGGGACCGAGTTAGTAAGGGTTACATTGTTTATACATGATTAAAATTATTATTTATATATAATAGATGTTAAACTCCCTTTAACTTCTTCGTGCATTACTTGTTCATATTTTTAACTCTCTTAGTGAAAATTTTGACTCCGTCATTAATTTTGGGTCTACAAATTTGTATATTAAAGCCTTAAGTAATTAAATTCTTAACAATTACACCATTATTCCCAGCTTAATTTAATGATAAGATCAATTAATTAGACCCAAGAATCAGGGGATGAAGTTTTATTCCAAAGTTATTATTTTTTGTTTCTAATAATACAACAGTCTTACGTTAATTAAATAACAATTACACACCTTAAAAAATTAATCTTTTATAGCGCCAATGGCTTGTTCATCACATTTACATCTTTAATGTATACAGTGCATTTGATTATGTATCATTATTATTTATTAACATACAAAAATTAGTTTAATTAGAGTACATGGATTATAGAGTTTGCCAAATATTTTGAGCACCATTCATGTGAAGAAGCCCTACTTCTTTGAACATAATTAATACCTACCACAAGCTTTTGTAGCAAAAACTATTTCTAGATTGATTGCTAAAACTAATAATTTAATGAATTATTAAATTCTCAATTAGTAATGGTTGTATTTTTGGAGACAAATTAGGAGTAAAAAAATGGAACGGGACAAGACAACAAGAGAATAAGAGGAGAAAGAAATGACTCTATTAAGATATTTTATTTTTTATTTACCAATCTCCTATGTAACTATATTATATGTTTTTTTTGTAACTATATTATATGTTAATGCTTCGTATAACTAAAAAAATATTTGTAATGGGCAGCATAACCATTCTGCCTCCTCCATTTAATAACTTTCTGGTCTCCATTCCGTTTCAAAAGTATAACAGAAATAATCTATTAAATAACAATTAATTGATTAAAATGTGATTTTGGTATCGATCAATAATAAATTTTAATTTTAATTTCAAATAGTAGAATTGTGAACTTTTGGACCCTGTTGATCTGTGCAGCAATGGATTTTGGGCTTATGAATCGAAAACTTGTTCAATTGGATCTATTTCACACATCAATCCATTCGCACCTCATACAGAAAGCCCACAATCCCCCCACCCCCGATAGGTCCAAATTGTTATATTTACTATACACAATTATAATTCAAAATAATTACAATTCATAGTTATAACTTATATTATTGGTAGAGTTTTATAACAAAATTTTCTCTGCTCTCTTCTTCTCTCACTCGCCTCTTTCTGTCCTCTCTTGCTCGCCTCACCCAGTCTATCTCTTCCGACTCTAGATTGCCTCCCCCATTTTATCCCTTCTAGGGATGGCAATGGGGCAGGGCGGGAGTAAAGCGGGGCGGGTTATAGTGTATGTGGGGCAGGGCAGGTTAGATCTTTTGCGGGGGCGGAGCGGGTTTAAATATATTTTTTCAAAATTTACACTGGGCGGGGCGGTTGCGGGTTAGGGATAAAGAATACATCGCTTCATATAAATTTTGAATCAGTTCTGCACATGTTTGGGCACTAATCATATGATGAGTTTTAAGTGAAAATGGAACTAATTGAATAATTATTAAAAAAAAATTGCATGGCCCAAAAACTAGAAAGAAGAAAAACGTATGTCACTATTTGCATTTTTTGTTTATTCCATCAAATGTACCGAATTCAAAGCTACCAAAAAATATGTTATTGACATTTTAAAAGATGAGTATTATAAAATTGCATTTTAATGCAACACTAACATGTTAATTTAGCTTTAAACAGTTAACAAAATTCAAACTTTTAAGTTAAAAACTTGTACGCCTATCATTTAAAATGTTTTTTACTAATTATGTGGGATGAGGCGGGGCGGAGAGGGTTGAAAACAACTAATCATGCTATGTGGAGTGGGGCGGGGCAGATCAAAATCTTAGCGGGTTTAAACGGATTTGCCCCACAACCGCCCCATTGTCATCCCTAATCTCTTCCCTCTCAAGATTGCCTCCCCCATATCAGTAAATACACAAGACAACATATGAATATATATACTAATGGTATGTTTCAATGATACAAATGATAATTTTTTCAAGGCAACAAATAATACAAATATAAATATAAGAGTTAATATTTTAAAAGGTCACTGAACTATGAGAAATTATCTTGTATAGTCACTAAACTTTATTTTGTATCACTAAAATCACTCAACTTTACACCTTTATCTTCTAAAATCACTCAACTACAATTTATAAAACAAATTTGACATGGCAAATTAAATTATTTTTTATGTCATGTCATTGTTGACCCCACAAATAAATAAAATTATAAAATTTATTTATTTTAATGTCATGTACATGGACCCCACAAATAAACAAAATTATGAAATTTATTCATTTTTATGTCTTCCCCTCTTAAATTTTGTTTTTGCAATAAAATCAGTAACGGGGTTTTTAGGACTATTACCGACAATCAAAATTTCTTTCTTATCAACAACATTTAAAAAAATTCTAATCAACATTGGAAATAAATGTTAAATTCAATGGCACTGACTATATTGCCTCCCGTGTCCACCATGTACATCAATTCCAATATAAATAAGCAAAACACAAATAACATTAGAGCATTTCTAAAAATATATTACATACTAGGTTGTTATAAGCACCATTGTTAGCCAAAAAAAATAAATAGACAACAATATATTGCATCGTAATAGGTGTCTCACATAACCAATTACAAAGATAATTTCTGTACTTTGCTATGATTTCCAATCTTCTTCTTCTACTGAACTTCAACAATGTACTCCTTCACGATTTTTCTCTTAAAGAGTCTGCTCTCTACCTCCTCTGAATACAGGGAAAAAACAATTAGATTACAAAAAGCCCGAAACCCATTTCGAGATGCTACAATAAAAGGACAATATAGCTAAAAAAATATATTTTTTACCTCGTTTTGAAGTAGGATTGGTTTAGCAAGCGCGTAGTGGTCCCTTTCGTCGGCATTAGAGGCTTGTGGGTGTGGAGGGCCATTCTTTTTCAGATTTCATCACATTATTCCTCGAAGAAATGAAGGAATCCATTGTTTATGAAAAATTTCAGCATCAGTAACCTTAAAATAGACTTTACAGCGCCTCTTTGTGGATGAGAGTTTTGAGAGAAATAGAGAAAGAAGTAGAAGAAGGAAGCCGGAGATTTGACAAGAGAAATAGGGTTTTAGTGTTTTAGAAGAAGACAACTTGTGGGCGGGTGGGTATATTAATAAATATATTTTATGATTTTATTTATTTGTGGGGCCATGATTACATGGCATAAAATTTATTTTATTTTGCCATGTCAGATTTATTTTGGTGACAAATATTGTTTAATGATTTTAGAAGATAAAAGTGTTAAGTTGAGTGATTTTAGTGATACAAAATAAAGTTTAGTGACTTTACAAGATAATTTCTCATAGTTCAGTAACCTTTTAAGAAATTAACTCTAAATATAAATACAAACACACAAGACAATAAATACAAATTAAATACAAAACACACATGGTAAAACATAAATACAAATACACAAGGCAATATATGAATATAATTATAGTTTGTTACGAAATACACAACGTATTCGACATGTATTTAATCTCTCTCTTCTCTCCTCTCTCCTTCCTCTCACAATCTCATTCGTCTAACTATTGATTCCAATATTTTAAAAGACGGGAGCGTGAGGCGGGGCGTTTTACTTAGTATAGGGCGAGGCATAAGCCTCGAGATGTGGGGCGTAAGTCCTATGGATATTTAATTTTCAATATAGTATAATAACACAAAATTATAAAAATACATCAATAGTTTGAAATAATTACAAACATGATTAAGGAAACTCATAGAAAATAAAAGTTCTAACATGATTATACAAATATAAATAATCTAATATTTTAACTTTCTAATAATAAAAAAAGTATTATTTCTAATTTTTTTTTGATCATGCTATACAATTTACCAACTAAAAGAAAATAATTAATAAAACTTACTAGTATTATAATAAAAACATCACTCCATCATGAATAAAAATAAAATTACTTCCAAATAGCTAAATAAAATATGATAATTTTGAGACATATGACAAAATCATGAAGACCAATGATAAGTGAAAAAGTAAAATTTTGCTACGTATTTTTAAAAGAAATTTTACGTAATATATAATCACCTTCACATTGTTACCAAATAGTAAAGATGTGATACTACAACTTGTTATTTGAGTTACTCTCACTAAAAAATTATTAAGTATCATTTATTTATTTAAGAATTATGAGGGTCAACAATGTTAACTAAAGATTATAACACATAATTTGTGTAAGATCCGTAAGACGAACCCTGAACGTTGGACGTTGGGCGTTGGGCGTGCTTAGGACGTACATTTGGGTGCTTAAGTCTTACAAAACTAAGCCCCACACTTGAGTCTCAAAGCGTTTTGCTAAAGCCCTGCCCCAGGGAGAGTCCCAACAGAGTTTTTTAAAACACTGATTGAAACAAATCAATTATAACTTGATATAATCATATACAACAATACAACATGTATTCAACCTCTCTTTTGCCTCTCTCTCATCTCTTTCCTAGATCTCACTCGCCTCTCTCCTCCTTCTACCATGTAGCTGTGAATCCTAATTAAACAATTATTATAATTATAAATCTCTAATTAAGTCCAAATTATAATCATTTTAAAAAATTCTTCATTTAATTAAAAAACAATTTCTGCCATAAATATTACTAAATATTTTCTTAACATAATAAACTAGGTGAATGGTGATATATCAACATAAAATGAGATGTACATTTTTGTTAATTTTGGAAGCATGGTAGCTACACCCAACAGTTGTTGAGTTTTAAGTGGACTTGAGAATATTATGAGGCCCAAAAACAAGGAGAAGCTGAAGTTAGATCCGAAAGCCCCTGGAAGCTTCCTATGACAGTAATATCCTAAATTTTCTCCTTTGAATCGAAGATTTTGAATTCCAAAGTGTGTAGAAGGCCCTAGAATCTTCCATGGGGTCAATTATTTTTAACATATATTACCAGAAATCAGCAGAATGATTACAGTTTGAAGTCATCATCATTCCTTCCCAATTTATCATTCTTCCTCCGCCAAATCTGTAAGTTTTGTAATTATTCACTGTTAATTAATCATTTTCACCTTAATCTTCGATTATATTTGAATTTTGTGTAATTCTTAATTTTGGATATGTATCTTATTGATCTGATCGGATTTTATGGAAATTGTGAGTATAGAAACATTTACATTTTCACAGTTTTCAGGTTGAATTATGATTATAGATAATTTTGTTTTTCATAAATCATCATAGATAATTCTTCCTTACATTACGGAAAATGGATCACAATTAAAAAATTAAAATTTTAGATTTCCTTGCTTGGGGAGGTTTTATCGATTGGGTCTTATGTTGTGCGCCTCATTTCCAATGTTTAGAAGAATGAAATTAAATCGTGGTGGAGGTCTATCTCCCTCTTGTTCCTTGTTCATCCATGATTTACCTTTCATTGTTTTTTTTTTTTTTTCTCATTTAGAAAAATCTAAGGATGAATTGCCTAGGCTATAGAGTTTTTGAAAGTGGCACCCAAGGGTGTGGCCTTGTGGTCTGAAGTAGATGAGAGCCATGAGGTCTCAGATGCACATTTCAACAAAGATAAAAACACTAGGTGATTCTTTTCATCCGTTTTAATCTGGGTGGATAGATATATAGAGTTAACTGGTACGTGTTGGTGGTGGGAGGTGAGTCGAGATGTGTGAGATGAGTGAAAGTTGATCTGGACACCAAGGTCATTGAAAAGAAAAAGTGTTTGAAAGCGAGATAGTGTTTTATTTTATTTTTGGAAAGGCATGTTATAGTTGTAATACTTCATTTTAATTAAAATATAAAGACATATGACATTCAAAAATCGAGTAAAAGAAGAAGTTCTCATTTTTTTTTTGTTAAATGTTTGTAAAGCGATATATAGCTAGTTTTGGTATGATGGGGGTGTCATCGCAACTCAATCACATATGATGGAATCATCAAAGATGTGACATTTTCGAAATATGTTTATAACTCACTAGAGGCCTGGGTCGGTCCAACAGATTTCTTGAGTGACCGGGTTTGTTTATGGAATGGAAACAATGTAGGGGTCTAGCTTACTGAAAAACCTGTGCTTGCAAAGTTGAATATTTTGAGCAAATGACTTTGGTTCAGTTTTTGTAATGCTCATGTGCCATTCATTCTGTTTATCTGGATCTTGCTATCGCATTCGTAGTGCCTTTGGACTAAAGTTTGTTTTTAATATGTTTGCAATTGACAGGTGAAGTGCATTTTTGTGTGCAAATTGTGACATTGAGTGAAATATGCAGAACTCAACTGCCACAACATTTGAGAGTTCTTCGTCCTCAGGGAATGGCAGTAATGATGCTGGTGATTTTGAATGCAACATCTGCTTTGAATTGGCACAAGATCCTATTGTGACCCTCTGTGGTCACCTCTACTGTTGGCCATGTCTGTATAGATGGCTAAGGCTTCATTCACAATCCCATGAGTGCCCTGTTTGTAAGGCTCTAATACAAGAGGAAAAGCTTGTTCCTCTTTATGGAAGAGGGAGGACTTCAACTGATCCCAGATCAAAACCAGTACCTGGAGTTGAAATTCCTAGAAGGCCAGCAGGGCAAAGACCTGAAACGGCGCCTCCACCAGAATCGCATACTTTTCCTAATCCCGGGTTTGGTCTTATGGGAGGATTGTTTCCAGGAGCAACTGCAAGTTTTGGTAACTTCACAATGTCTGCTGGTTTTGGTGGATTATTCCCATCATTGCTCAGTTTTCAGTTTAATGGATTCCAAGGTCCAGCTGCATTTGGTACAGCACCAAATTACCCATTTGGGTATCCTCCTGCATATCATGGCGCGAATGTTCACAATGCTGCTGCACAATCATCCCAAGGACAGGCAGATAATAATCTGAAGTTTATGTTCTTGCTTGTTGGATTTCTTGTATTCCTATATTTGTTTGGTTATTGAATGAACTTTCTCCTTTAGCTGTTGCCCGAATACTGACTTGTAGTAATCATTCTTAATGGTTGTAAATATGTTGAATTTTTGCACTCTGAAGTTGCAACACAAAGATGAACTGATGTGATTAGTGGAATCTGCGTTGCAACACGAGAATTGTGGTTCTTGATTGTTCATTAAAGTTGGTTTTTCCATTCCATGTTGGCTGAGAAAATGAGTTAAAATGGTGATTAGCGTGACAAAAATTAGTGCTTCTTCTCTTTTGTGCATCTCTTCTACGTTCAAGTTGACTGAATGTCATTCAAGTGACAAATTGTCTTTGAAAGATGAAAAAAGAAAAAAGCACTCTGTGCTTAATTACTTGTTTAAACTACATGTCAATTTGCTATATAGGGGGCATGTCCCCACTATGATTGTTGAGTCTCTAGGACTTAAAGCGTGTAGTGTTAACAAAATGATAATTTCATGCGAGTATTTATTATATATAACAATATGAGTGGAAGGGAGTGAAATAATCGGGGGTTCAAATTGGTTCTTGAACACAATGACTTTGCTATTGACCCCAGCAGAATTCCAGAGTTTATGATGCAACAATTGTGTAGTTTTATCCTTTTGTGTTGGATATGCTATTTCTAAAACTTGAAGTTCTAACTGATTGACTGAAATTGAGATATCTAGAAATCTATATTACAGAAACCTTTTTAAATTATCGACACGTGTTGGGTACTTCAAAAATGAGAGTGGCAATATTTTGGGAGATTTCAGGCAACATGACCCAAACATTACTGCAAGATTCACATATAAGCATCTATATAGATAAGAGGATTTTATATTTCGGCAGGTAAATTCTATTGCTAACTAATATTATATTTCTACAACTCGAGTTAATACTTTTTGAAATTGTATATATATGTTGGGTATCAATACAATCTGATGTACTTATATTTTCATTTGGTGTGGCGTTTGCAACTATCATTCTGTTCTATGCTGTGACATTTGGTGTTCCAAGAACACACAAGATATATTGAGTCTGGGCTTCCAAACAAGGACGCAAAAGTTACGTGCTTAAAGTACGCTGAACTTGAGAAGTGCCTAGGAGAGATTGATCATGCCCGTGCAGTATACAAGCACTCACAGACCCTAGATCTGACCCTGATTTCTGGAACAAGTGACATGAGTTTGAGGTGCAACATGGTAACAAGGATATATGCTCCATGTAAAAAGGAGTGTATCTTCAAGCTACTTCCAGGTAAAAAAAATGGCCATCCTATTTTTCAGCTTTACCTATGTCCCACACCTTGTTGGCTTGTATGGTTTGAAAAAGTCATTGTAAAAATAGCCATTTACAAATATGTTCCTGTAGACACATAAATTGTGTTGGGTTAAATTCATACGAAATTTTAATTAAATCCATGTTCGTTTGGGATGAATGATTAATTTGGGCTTTACAAATAAATAAGTCCATTTTATTAAATTCAAATCCAAGGTCCAAATCACCTTGAAGCCCAAATTCATGCCACATGTCACAGTGACTAGGCATCCAAGACCAATAAGGCGGCGCCACGTGTCCAAATGAGGTGGTAGTCCCAATCAAGTGCAAGAACCAATCACAACATACCAAGTGTCAAAATAACATCCTTTGGCCAATCATATGCAACCTTGTCCACCCCCTACAACTATAAATAGGGGATGGACATGACATTCTAATGACATCAAGAAAGTTTTTCAACAAGCATTCTGCAATTGGAGGAAGCTACAACATCAACTACATAGCTCTTCGAAGGAGTGATCAATGGAGTTTTTTCCGGAGATCGACTTGAAATAGCGAAGCGCTTTTCGACGTTCCCGGAGATCGACAACATCTCAAGGAGGTCTACATCATCCAACAATTCGAGAAGTACGCTACTGAAGGCCCTCGAATATTGGAGAAGCTTATAAGAGAGAATCAAGAGAACAACATAATTGTACTCATAACGATTCATCAATAAAATTCACATTTTTCTTTTATTTATTTTTCTTGCAGTTGATTTTCAACGCTTATGAAAATTTGTTGCGAACAAATTTGGCACGCCTAGTGGGACCGATTCTTCTTTTCATCTCTTTCTCTTGCAAATCAGAAACTACAAAGGCAACTACTGCAATGACCTTCAGAAAAAGTAGTGATTTTTCATACAAGGACTCTACTGATGTCGTATCTGTTGATCTCAGTCATGTTGGCCCGATTACTCGGAGTAAGTTCAAGAACAGTGGGCTAGATGGATCTGAATACTTCACTTCTTTGGAGGCGATGAAAAACAACAACTCTCATACGGTGGTCATAAGTGCAACACCTAGGGGCAATCTTGTGTCTGTGTTCTTTGGAAAATTTTCTCAAAGTGGCTCTAACTTTGGTGAATCTGAAGATTCAATGGATTCTCCAACTTCAATGAATGTCAATGTTTTGATGGCTGACTCAACTGACATGGACGAGAAGTTTGCAATAATGGAGCAAACCATTGAGGCCTTGAAGAAATCCGTTGATGACAAAAATCTTCATATTGCTAAACTTATGAACAAGTTAGAGGCCTTCACACCTGGAGAGTCAAGTCATGTCCCCACTTATCCATCTGGTTTTGATCAACGAAACAAGGACGTTGAGGAATCTCCAGCAAAGTCAAAATTTCAAAAGGAGAAACAATCTGCTTCAATTGATGCACTATCTGTCCAACCGTTGCAAGACATGATAACGAACACTATCAGGGCTCAATATGGCGGAACACCACAAAGTTCTTTGTACTACTCCAAGCCATATACCAGATGGATTAATTGTCTATCAATGCCAACAAACTATCAACCACCAAAGCTGCAACAATTTAATGGCACGGGGAACCCAAGGCAGCATATCGCCCACTTTGTTGAAACTTGTAGCAATGTTGGAACACATAGTGACCTTTTGGTAAAACAGTTTGTTCGTTCGCTGAAAGGGAGTGCATTTGACTGGTATATCGACCTGGAACATGAGTCCATTGATAGTTGGGAGTAACTCGAGAAGGAATTCCTCAATCGTTTCTACAGTACCCGTCGAACCGTAAGCATGATAGAGTTGACCGACACTAAGCAAAGAAAGGATGAGCATGTGGTGGATTACATCAATCATTGGAGATCGTTAAGTCTGGACTGCAAAGATCGTCTTTCTGAAATATCTGTTGTGGAAATGTGCATTCAGGGTATGCATTAGGGACTTCTATACATACTACAAGGAATCAAACCGCGAACTTTTGAGGAACTTGCTACACGAGTGCATGATATGGAGTTGAGCATCACAAGTCATGGGAAGACATTTCCTTTTGCTGATCTGATAAAGGAAAAGAAGGAGTTCAAGAAAGGTACGACCTCAAAGATCCAGACTAAGGAATCTATGGCGGTGAAAGCAATTTCTGTAAAGGTCACCACCAAGAAGAAACTGAAAAAAGAGGAATCCCCAAGTCAATATCTAAGGGATGAGATGCGACGTCCAACCTTGAAGGAGTTAGAGGCAAAGGTCTACCCATTTCCAGATTCAGATGTACCTATGATTCTTGATGAATTGCTAGTTAAGAAAGTTATTGATCTTCCTAAATCAAAGAGACCCGAAGAAATCAACAAGGTTGGTGATCCTAGATACTGCAAGTTCCATCGCGTCCTTCGCCACCCGCCGACAAGTAAATGCTTTATCTTAAAAGAGAAAATCATGATGTTAGTAAGTGAAGGAAAAATCATCATTGACCAAGATGAAACAACTGAGGCAAATCATGCTAATGTAGCACTAAATCAAAAGAAGTGCTCAAGTCGTCGTCTATGCCAAACACCACCTTCTTGCGATTCGGAAGTTTAGCGCCTATCGAAATTGATTTTCTAAGGAAAACTCTTGAGGGTTCATTAGAGATAGACAACCAAAAAGAAAATGAAGCTGATGGTTGGACTTTGGTTACTCATAAGAAGTGGAGACATCAAGCAGTCCCTAGGATACGACCTAAGACAAGAGCAACAAGGAGTCATGTGAATCAACTACAGCCATCAAAAAGCGTCAAGCCTTGTACTAGCCAAAAGATCAATGGTTCTTCATCGCAGAAGGTTCGAAGGCCCATTACATTGGATGAATTCTCTCCTGAAAAATTCTTTTGCGATAGTCAAATTGGTGCAACACATGTTATTTCTAGCACAGACGAAACAAAGGGAAGCAAAAGTGAGCATAATCCAACAATAACACAAGAACATCAAACTAATAAAAAAATTGCCCTATGTTGTGCTACAATTGCCTTCACAAATGATGACTTGTTGTTAGGGTCTAAGCTACATAATAGGCCCTTGTTTGTTGTAGGGTCTATTCGAGAACAACATCTCAATTACATACTAATCGATGGTGGTTCGGCAGTCAATATCATGCCAAAAGTTGTTCTGAAAAAACTTGGGATCTCTATTGATGAGTTGTCCAAAAGTAACCTAACGATCCAATGTTTCAATCAAGGAGGACAACGATCCATATGGAAGATTCGCATAGGATTGTCCATTGGTGACGTGAAATCAAACACTTTGATTCATGTCATAGATGACAAAACATCATACAACTTGTTGCTCGGACTTCCTTGGGTTCATGAAAATGTAGTGTTGCCATCTACTTTGCATTAATGCATGAAGTATATGAAAGATGGTGAAGTAGTCAAATATAGAGAAATATGCAGAAGCTGACTCAATTGATCTCGAAGATAGTAAAGTTCAATGGGCTGCTATCAAGATGTCTAAGAAGAGAACGGAAGAGGTTTCCATTAAGCTTTCACTATCTAAAAGAGACATGCAGACCAATATTGATGATGAGCAACCAATTATTTGCTATATTCCACGTAAACGTCGAAAAAAGGGACAACCAGTGCTAGAGGAATGTACACAACAAGTTCACCCACCGGGGAAAGAATTGAGTCACATAACATTCCATGATTTGAAGGAGAAAATGACTGTCCCAGTTGCACAAGTCCCGTCTTTCACTTTGGAGCCTTCCAAAAGGAATACCCAAGTTGGTTAGATAAAAAGGGAACTTTGATCAAAAGGTCTTCACATTATTTGAAAAAATCAGGTTACAACTTCTCAAAATCCAACAAAGTTAGGAGAACTCACGGAGGAAGTCACCGGTGAAAAGATACATGGGCTTACAAAGTCTCAAATGCGATTGAGAAAACAAGGATATTATGTTGCCACTCCTAAGTTTTGGGTTAGGATTCAGCTTGCCGGAGACTCTTCGGATTTCATCTAAGAAGGGGAAAGAAATAACTTCATCCCACTACCCCTTTATACAAAATACAAAGGAATCTAAGGAGGGTAAAACACCATGACAGACTTTGGTGTTTGAACGCATTGGAAGATTGACACTCGTGTCTCTGCATTTGAAAGATTGGGCCGCAAGGATGAAAGAGGATCCTCTAAACAAGTGGATGAATATGCCGCCACCTCAAAGACTTCTGTATTTCATCGCTTGGGAACTAAAAGAAAGTCATTATCCGAAAGGAGGCTGCTAGAGCATGAAAATCAAGATTCTTATGATGTAACTGACGACAAAGAGATTCATAGTGTTTTCCCATCACGTATGAAGAGAAATGTTGTATTGTCAATCACCACCGATGGTTCTTGAAGGTGAAAAAGCACAATTGTTGTCACCAACCAGTTTCATGGAGAAACTAAGAAGGAGGAAGATGAAGCCATCACAGTGTGAAGTCAGATGGAAGATTCAAACTTGACACAATCATCCTATCACATAACAGTGGAAGAAGGTCCAGACATTGATGATACAGATGATGATGTCCAAGAGGCTCCCCTCAACTGGAGGATGGCGTACAATCAACCATAGATGACCTCAAGGACCTAAATCTAGGCACTCTGGAAGATCCACGTCCAATCATCATTAGTGCACTTCTTACACCAGAAGAAGAGAGGAAATACTTCAAGTTATTGGTTGAGTTCAAGGACGTGTTTGCTTGTTCTCCAAAAGATGAAGAATACACTACCTTCCGAACTCCAAAAGGAATTTATTGTTACAAAGTGATACCATTTGGTCTAAAGAATGCTGGTGCCACCTATCAACGTGCAATGCAAAACATATTTGATGACATGTTTCATAAGAGGGTGGAATGTTACGTCGATGACTTAGTAGTAAGACGAAGCAAAGGTACTATCTCGAAGACCTTCGAATTGTTTTTGAATGGTTAAGGAAATTTGACTTGAAGATGAATCCACTCAAATTCACATTTGGGGTTACCTCAGGATAGTTTCTTAGCTTCATTGTGCGTCACCGTGGAATTGAAGTTGATCCCGCAAATATTGATGTCATTCAAAAAATGCCTGAGCCAAAGAACTTGAGAGACCTCCGCAGTCTACAAGGAAATTTGGCATTAATTCAGAGATTCATTTCTAACCTGGCTGGATGATGTCAACCCTTCAACCATTTGATGAAGAAAGATGCTCCTTTTCACTGAGACCAATCATGTCGAAATGTTTTTGAAAGCATCAAACGATACTTGTTGAATTCACCTATATTAAGGGCAGCAACTCCTAGAAAGCCATTGATAATAGATATTGCATCGCAAGAGCGATCACTTGGGGCACTTCTTGCCCAAGAAAATTAAGCTAAGAAGGAACAAACATTGTACTATCCGACTTGGACCTTGATAGGAGCTGAGTTGAATTATACTCTCATTGAGAAGATGTGCTTAGCATTGCTTTATAAAATAAAAAAATTGAGGCATTATTTTGAAGCGTACACTATCAAGCTAATTTCTCGAGCTGATCCCATGAAGTTCGTAATGACTCGACCAGTTCTCTCAGGACGTCTAGCAAGATGGTCTATATTGTTTAATCAATATGAGATCATATACACACCTCAAAAAGATATGAAGGGGCAAACACTTGCTAATTTCCTTGCTGATCACCCTCTTCCGGGAAAATGGGAAACTTCAGTGGAGTTTCTTGATAAAGATGCATTTTTTACTGAAGAACTGCCGGTATGGACGATGTTCTTTGATGGATCTGCACGTCGAGATGGTGCAGGGGCAGGAGTCGTGTTGATATCCCCTGAAAGACTAATCTTACCATTTTCATTTGTTCTAGGTGAAACATGTTGCAACAACGCCACAGAGTACCAAGCTTTTATTGTGGGCCTTGAAATGGCATCAGATATGAAGATTCCTCAATTGGATATCTATGGTGACTCCCAATTGATCATTAATCAACTCTTGGGGAGGTACGAGGTAAAGAAGGAAAATCTTTTGTCATATCACCAATATGCTACTTTCTTACTTGAAAAGGTTTGATCAAGTGTTCTTAAATCACGTCCCAAGAGAAGAAAATCGCATGGCGGATGCTTTGGCTAACTTAGCCACAACAATGGCACTCGGAGAAAATGAGACAACAAAGGTGTATGTATCTCATCGATGGGTTATCCCTGGTTGTCTTGATCTTCAAATCAATGAAAGCCACCATATATCTGTTCGAGTGGTTCAAGACGAAAATTGGAGAAAACCACTGATTGAGTATCTTGAACTTGTAAGGCTGCCTGAGGATCTACTAGTAAGAGCAGACATTAAGAGAAGGGCACCACGATTCATCTTTCATGAGGGGATATTGTTTTGTCGTTCTTATAAGGGACTATTCTTGCGGTGTCTTGACAAAGAAGAAGCACATGTGGAGCACACCAAATAGGGCCTAAATTTCATTTCCGCATCAAGAGCATGGGCTATTATTGGCCAATAATGGTAATGGACTGCTTAGAGCATGCCAAAAAGTGTCAAGCACATCAATTCCATGCTAACTACATCCATCAATCTCCAGAGGCTTTGCATCCAACTGTAGCCTCATGGCCTTTCGATGCATAGAGACTTGATGTTGTTGGACCTCTTCTAAAGTCGTCAAAAGGACAAATGTATATCTTGGCTGCCACTGACTATTTCTCTAGATGCTGAAGCTTTTACAAGACACTTGGTAACCTGTTGAAGAAAGTAGTTGCAAAGAATAAAAGTGACTGGCATGAGAGAATTGGTGAAGCTTTGTGGGCATATCGTACAACCTTTAGAACAACTATGCAAGCAACTCTGTTTTCATTGGTGTATGGCGTAGAAGCAGTCCTTCCGTTAGAGAAGCAAATTCCATCATTGCGAATAGCAATCCAAAAGGGACTTACAACTGAAAGTAACGCTCAACTTCGTCTAGCAGAGTTAGAGGCATTGGATGAAAAGAGATTGGAAGCACAACAAAGGTTGGAGTCTGAAGACCCATAATCCTCAACAAACACATCGGTGACAAGTTTACATCAAAATGGTATGGGCCGTATGTTGTGAAGGAAGCATATTCAAGTGGCGCTTATAAAATTGTAGACCAAGACGGTGTAAGAGTTGGTCCAATTAACGACAAGTTTCTAAAGCAATACTTCCCATGAAGGTTGGCTATGCTCCTTAAGGTATGAGCATAAACTGCATGTTACTCCAGGCCCGCAAGAGTATAAACTGTGTACGGCCCAAAAAAAACTCATCATCTTGAACTACGATATGACTTGATGCTCTTCACCGAGGTACGTAGGCGCTTGGAGTAATCACTCTAAGCTCAGTCAAATGAGTAAAAAAAAAGGGTTTGGCGGGCTTGCATGATCATCACACTAGCTCTTTAAATTCTATGTAGCTAACACATGAGTTCAAATGCGTCACAAAGGAGCAAATGAGAAGATTTTTGGAGCCTACTTCGCAACGTGAAAATCGGCTCGTGATTCAGACATTTCTTTGCTAAATTGTGAATTTTCTACCACTGCCACTCAAAGCTGAAAAAAATAAAAATAAAATAATCATCATATTTTAGAATTGATCTGAGCATTTCAAAGGCCTATTAGTGGGAATTCATAAAGATCTTGATCATCATTGTTACACACATTGAAGTTCTTGAATCCCTCTCCGCAACAAAAGAAGAAGCTCGTAATACTGAGACCCCTATATCAAGTTATTGATCTTCTACTATGATCGTTCAAAGTTGCATATCAAACATGCTAAATTTGGAAGTCAACTTTGGGTATTAATCTGATCAATTCAAAGGAATTTTGATTTGAATTATTGATATGTGACAGGCTGTTGAAATCATTGGCATTGGATCAAGCGACTTGCGATTCTACTTGAGTTTTTTGCTTACAGTGGAGATAATTTTGTGTAATTCACTGATGCTTCAGTAAGTTACTCAAAATTAGGGGCATCTTTACCTACAACATCAAATCGGAATACCCTTCGGATCAAAGCTCTATGTTGAAATGGTATAGCCGCAAAGATCATGATGTGAACACTCCAAGTTCAAGAAACAAATTTTTTTTGTTGTCAAGAGCGCACAAAGTTGAGGAAATGGCATTCTGGGCGTATAGTCTTGAAAAATTTATTGTCATCATTTTGGAATGAATTTTGTTGTAACTTCTATAAATAGTGTTTTGCTTGATGCGCTCGTCACAATGAAATAAGAAGCTCATAGTTTTGCCACTCTTACAATGAATTTTGGATTTCACACCGAAGATGCGCTCCTCACAATGAAATAAGAATCACATAGTTTCAGAATTCAAGCTAATTTTGAAAATATATATCTATAAATCTGGAGATCTTTTGACCATGATTTTAAGACATGTTTTGTATTTCTATAAGTTATGCTTCCAACGGAACAAGAATCGCATCATTTCGAGGCTCCTACACCGAGTTATTGATTCTCTCCCAAAGTTTTTCAAAGCTGAAGAGTTTAGTGAGGCAGAATTTGAGCCGACTTTGAAAATATATCTGTGCTAATCTGGAAATCTTTTGGCTGTGATTTTTACATATGTTGTACGTCCATGAGTTATACTTCCAACGGAATGAGAATCGCATCATTTCGAGGCTCCTACACCGAGTTATTGATTTTCTCCCAAAGTTGGTCAAAGCTGAAGAGTTGAGCGAGGCAGAATTGGAGCTAACTTTGAAAATGTATCTGTACTAATCTGGAAGCATTTTGGCCGTGATTTTTACATATGTTGTACATCTATGAGTTATGCTTCCAACGGAACAAGAATCACATCATTTCGATGCTCCTACGCCAAGCTATTGATTTTCTCCCAAAGTTGTTCAAAGCTGAAGAGTTGAGCGAGGCAGAATTGGAGCTAACTTTGAAAATGTATCTGTACTAATCTGGAAGCATTTTGGCCGTGATTTTTACATATGTTGTACGTCTATGAGTTATTCTTCCAATGAAACAAGAATCGCATCATTTCGATGCTCCTACGCCGAGTTATTGATTTTCTCCCAAAGTTGTTCAAAGCTGAAAAGTTGAGCAAGGCAGAATTGGAGCTAACTTTGAAAATATATATGTACTAATCTGGAATGATTTTGGCCGTGTTTTTTACATATGTTATACGTCTATGAGTTATGCTTCCAAAGAAACAAGAATCGCATCATTTCAAGGCTCCTGCGCCGAGTTATTGATTTTCTCCCAAAGTTGTTCAAAGCTGAAAAGTTGAGCAAGGCAGAATTGGAGCTAACTTTGAAAATATATATGTACTAATCTGGAATGATTTTGGCCGTGTTTTTTACATATGTTATACGTCTATGAGTTATGCTTCCAAAGAAACAAGAATCGCATCATTTCAAGGCTCCTGCGCCGAGTTATTGATTTTCTCCCAAAGTCGCTCAAAGCGGAAGAGTTGAGAGAGGCAGAATCGTGAGCTGACTTTGAAGCGATATCTGTACCAATCCACAAAGTCTTTGGCCGTGATTTTTATACATTGTGTAGTTATTTGAGTCATCTTTCCAACGGAAGAAGAAAATCATGATTTCAATACTCCTACTCCAAGTTATGAATTTTCAACCATAATCGTGCAAAGCTGCGAAAGAGATATCAAAATTCAAAAGCAACTTCAGAATTTAACCCTGAACAATGTGGAAGAAATTTTGATATGAAACTTTGACATATTGTAAGACGTTGAGTTCTATCTCTCTTGGATCAAGTATATTGCAATTTCATGGCTCCCACATTCGAAAATAAATATATTTTCAAAGATGTGCAAAGTTGAAATCACAAAGTGAAAGAAATTTGAGCTCCATGTGCCTCCCAAGAAGTCAGAAGATTGGTCCAAGATCTTAGAGGAAGATGTCAATCCACACTACAGCTTGAACAATGAGATTATCCACAATCTAGTTCGTTGATGTTTGGAGGCCTACACCAAGTGTTTCTTTCGCCATCCTCACGCGTCAGGTGCTTTCTCGTCGGAAATGAAATGAAAGTAGTCCAAATGTTTCTCTCGTGGAGCTGCAAAAAAGGGATGAAAATGAAGGTGGCAAGTTTTCTTTACCAAGGCTGCAAGGAAGGTGAATGCGTCGAGTGAGTTTTCTGCCAACATTACTAGGATGAGATGAGTGGTTCCACGCCAATCATATGAACAACTCGTGCAACTTCTAAGTGGTTCCACGCCAAGAATGATTCTTACAAAATCAAGCAAAGGAAAGAAAATTTGGTGTGATTATTAAATTACCAATTGTTTCCAAGTTGAAGGTTTGCAAAAAAAATGAAAAATAAAAACAAAGAAAAAAAAAAGAAGCAAATCAAGTCATGTTCTTTTATTTAAAAATTCAACTTTGGGGACTTGTGTGACACCCTAAGTGTTGGTGTTCAAATTTGTATTCAAGTTTATGGTGAAAGTTTTTTTTGAATTTAAAATTCATAAAACTTTGACACATTGATTTGCTTATCCCTCTCGAGAGAGAGTCCTCCATATTGTCCCTCGAGTGGATTGAAATAACATAAGTCCTTAGGAGCACATCAAAATGGAGTTGTGCATGACCTTACCATGCAACTTGTTTCATCGCAAGAAACTGAGTCAAGCAAATGTCTTAAGAGTGATATTGTTGGACTCATGAATTGAAGACTTCAACTCTCGTCGTCAAATTCGACAAGCCTACACGTTGACAAGTCTCAAAAAAAAAAAAGGAAACCACATTCATGAAAACTTCAACTCTCGTCGTCAAATTCGGCAAGCCTACACGTTGACAAGTCTCAAAAAAAAAAAAGGAAACCACATTCATGAAAACTTCAACTCTCGTCGTCAAATTCGGCAAGCCTACACGTTGACAAGTCTCAAAAAATGAAAACACATTCATGAATACTTCAAGACTTGTCGCCAAACTTCAGCAAGCCTACACGTCGACAAGTCTCAAAGTAAGGGGCATTTGTAGACACATAAATTGTGTTGGGTTAAATTCATACGAAATTTGAATTAAATCCATGTTCGTTTGGGCTGAATGATTAATTTGGGATTTACAAATAAATAATTCAATTTTATTAAATTCAAATCCAAGGTCCATTTCACCTTGAAGCCCAAATTCATGCCACATGTCATAGTGACTAGGCATCCAAGACCAATAAGGCAACGCCACGTGTCCAAATGAGGTGGTAGTCTCAATCAAGTGCAAGAACCAATCACAACATGCCAAGTGTCAAAATGACATCCTTTGGCCAATCATATGCAACCTTGTCCACCCCCTACAACTATAAATAGGGGATGGACATGACATTCTAAGGGCATCAAGAAAGTTCTTCAACAAGCATTCTGCAATTGGAGGAAGCTACAACATCAACTACATAACTCTTCGAAGGAGTGATCAACGGAGTTCTTCTCGGAGATCGACTTGTAACAGCGAAGCGCTTTTCGACGTTCCCGGAGATCGACAACATCTCAAGGAGGTCTACTTCATCCAACAATTTGAGAAGTATGCTACAGAAGGTCCTCAAATATTGGAGAAGCTTAGGAGAGAGAATCAAGAGAACAACAGAATTGTACTCACAACAATTCATTAATAAAATTCACATTTTTCTTCTATTTATTTTGCTTGCAGTTGATTTTCAGCGCTTACGAAAATTTGTTGCGAACAGTTCCTTAATTACATCAAATTCTTTTACTGCTTATTTTTGCCAATCTGTCATTATTGAATTTTCTCCTGCAAAATGTATGTGCAATAGAGAAAACAAATGTCTCTTTTTACTTTATAACTCTCTAATATCCATTTTTGCACTTCGCTCATTTTATATTTTTAGTTGATTGAATTATTATTTTTTGGATCTTTGGAGGTACTTCAAAACTCCTCCTCAAAAGATTTGGTTTGTGGAATAGCAAACATTGACTACTGAGATGGAAAGTATGTGCGAGATGAATTTAGATGAAAGTGTAACTTACAACCATGGTACTAACAACCTCCGAGTTGTTCGTCTCAAGCGTCATGATTTTCAAAATCATTTTTGTATTACTGATAACAGTTCATAGTGCAACAATTTGGAAGGAGCTAGCACAAGTCTCTTGATGACGGCACTTAAAGAAGATGTTTTATGAACATCTAGGGGGATAACAACTCTTAAAGAAGATCTATTGCGGTTCTTTCATGATTGTAAAATGGATGCGAGTCTCCTATACCCTTTTTTTTTGTTCATGAGAAGTAGTTAGGCGCCCCTTATTTGTTGTACTTTGAATGAATAAACTAAATTCTACACCTAATGCCATGTTCTGATTTTTGAGTAGGGTGTTTGATAATAAAATGTTAATTTTTTTTTTATAAAACGAAAAGGAAACACTTGTAACACATTGTAGGTTTCCATATTGAGTTCTTTATCAACAGATTCTGAATCTGACCAACTTAATATTGAATTGATCGTTGAAACTTATGAGAAATGACAAAACACCTTAGTTGTTTCTTATTGAATGGGGATTCTTTTATTATTATTATTATTATTATTATTATTATGTAAGCTAGGAAATATGAACCGTTACTAAATGATGAGTGTTATGTTTTTCAAATTAGGTTAATCAAAAGTATTTATTGCTACTTTGGATTGCAAACATATTTCTTGTAGATCAAACACAACTGAAATAATATCAGAATTAAAAATGTTGGGCCCGTGGTTAGCACGGGTAAAAACCATCAAGTATAACCATATGAGTGGAACGGAGTGAAATAATAGTGAAATAACATCAGAATTAAAAATGTTGGCCCCGTGGTTAGCACGGGTAAAAACCATCTAGTATAACCATATGAGTGGAACGGAGTGAAATAATAGGGGGTTCAAATTTGTTCTTGAACACAATGACTTTGCTATTGACCCCAGCAGAATTCTAGAGTTTATGATGCAACAATAAATGATATTAGAACTAAGCTGTTATGTAGACGGTGCTAATTTTAGTTTTTCTTATTGTTCTCACTTGTTAAGTCTATAAAGATATGACACCTGGGCCTAACTTAACCCCAAAGGGTAGCTCATGAGGGGAGGCTTGTTCAAGTCCATATAAGGAGATCAAATTTCCATCCCTCTACCGATGTGGGACATTTTAACACTCCCCCACATGCCCAAACCTCAACTGGAGCGTGAACACTTCTAAATGGGCCCATTGTAGACACGTAATTTTTTATCGAACATAAGACTTTACACTTGTTTTTTTTTTTTTAAAAAATAATTATTATTATTTATTCCTTAAATATTTATTTTTAGGTTAAGTTAGATATTTTGCTTTTCGTCTTATTTAGTAAGTTTGTTTTAAAAGATTTGGAAATAAAAAAAAAAACAAAAAAAAAAAAAAAAAAAAAAAAAAGATATTTTCAATGTATTAAACTTGTTGGACATTTAAAAAAAAAAAGAAGACCCACACCCCCACGTATCTAAAAAAAAAAGAGGACTCCTATATATATCACAATACATCACCATCATAAGGCATCATCAGATATACGGAAGAAGAGTGCACACAAAAAAAAAAGCAATACACTTTAAGTCAGAAAGATTTTTATTCGTGGATTCAAGTTCGTGGCTCCTTAAAGTTAGTTATAATTAACTTTGGAAATCAGTAGATTGTAGCGGTTTCTTTTGTTGGAATTAAGTTTTACGAAAAGGTAATTCTAATTCCTTATATAGTTCAATGAAATAATTGTTCTGAATTCGATTATGATGTTATGTAGTCCTTAAAATTACATGTATTGTTATATGTCACTATTTTATGACGCATATCATATTGTTGATTGCATGAATTGCTACTGTTTAAATTTGCTCATCGAATTATTTTTACACCTGATGTTAATTTAATCAACTAATTTGATCCAAAGATGGTTGTTGTTTACTCCTAGTTTTATTTCAACATGTTTATGTACATTTATTTGATGGTACAAATTGACAACTTCGTTTATGATTTTATTTTAATTACATGTAAATTGGTTGGAGATTCTGTATTAGTTATCATTTAGAGTTTCTGGAGTTTAATAAATAAATAATATTGCCATACTTATGGAGACAATTAATTATTAGAATAATTTTATTGTATCCGAAATATTAAAAATGGAGGAGATGAACATTAGTTCATTTGAGTGAGTCATTAATTCATCAACGTGAGATAGTTCTTTTATTAGTAATTTCACACTATCATCATTTGGTGAAGAAAAATTATTATATCACTACGTATATTATTTTCTCTCAATTAGTTTAAAGGGAAAAATTAATTAAAAAATAATATATAGAATTAAAAAATAAAACGTGAGCAGAAAAAATAAAAAAATAAAAAAAATAGTGTAGAATAAAAAAGAAGAAGAAGAGGAACGGATTGTAAAAAAAAAGAAGAGTAAAATAAAAATAAAAATAAAAATAAATAAACATCTATTATAAAAAAAGGCAGAAACAGAAGAAACAAAAGATGAAATTGAATAAAAAAGTAATAATAGTAAAAAATTAAAGAATAGGTAAAATAAAAAAAGGGAAAACAAAACTTAACCAAAAATTATAAAAAATGAAAAAAAAAAAAGAGAAACATTTTGTTAGAAAAAAAAAAAAAAAAAAAAGTAAGAAGAAGAAGAAACAGAATGTTAAAAAAATAATAAAAATAAATAAAATGAAAGTAAAAACTACAAAAAATAACGTGCAAAACAAAACAGAAAAAAAATAAGAAAATTTTTTTCCAAGAAATTGGTCTTAACCTCTTTAACATTTTCTTTTTCTAAAATTAATCCTAAATCCCGTAGAAGTTTATCTCCTATTATAATTCAAATATCGACTCCCACTAAAACGACAATACTAAAATTCTCCGGACTCTAAAAATCTAAACAAGACAGTTACAATAAATCAAAGAAGGTGGACATAAGTAAATGTATAGCTAATAAGTATACTATATCCAAAAACTAAGTCAAGCAAAGATATAAGTCAATGAAACAATTGTGCTAGAAACATGGGACTCGAGGGGTGCCTTACACCTTCCCCTTGGTCAATAGAATTTCTTATCCAGACTTCTAGTTCGCAGACCATTAAAAATTAGAGTCAACTTCCTTTTGATTAGGGGTAAAAATTAGGTGACTTGGAACACCAAAAGTCAATTCCAAGTGGCGACTCTGAAAGAAAATAATCCTTTTTCAAAATGTCACTTTAATTGGAGAAACTCTATTTTTTCAAAAAATTTCGTTTGGGGAAAAATAGGGGTGTGACACCCATCATCGGTGAACAACAAATTGGGATGGGTCTATCTCTGATACCATGTAAAGATATGATACCTAGGCCTAACTCAACCCCAAAAGCTAACTCATGAGGGGAGGTTTGTCCAAGTCCATATAAGGAGACCAAATTTTCATCCCTCTACCGATGTGGGACATCTTAACAAACTCGAACAAACAATCTTAAAATTAGAGGCAGAGAGTGCTTACTTATAGGAGCAACCCCCTCTTGTCGTGACTGTGATTCCGAAGGATTATAGGCAGTTCTTGCAATGCATTTTGATCCAATCCATTATATAATTGTATGAAGGTGGGGTAATAAGTATGAAAAAAACTTGTCAAACTTGGGTCATCAAAAAAGAGATGTTTAATATCTTCAGTGATGGTAGGGCAATAGTAGCAGGTATTATTTGCAATAATTTTGGGATCGAAAAGTAAATCTTGTCATTCGAATTTTTTCATGCTTAACAAGTCATAAAAAAAAACGTAATTACTTTTAATTGAGAGCTGCACAAAGCGTATGAAAAATCAAACAACTAGGAATCGCTTGATTTGCTGATAAAGTTATTTCAAAATTATAGTCTTGAATTATAATTTTTGGTAATTTATTACACCTCTCAAGTGAAACAAATAACATCAAATTTGAGGTATACATTTATCATGGAATTAATTATACCTTCAATCAAACAAAATATAACTTTTATTTCAAATTAATCTTGAAATATTTCACTTTATCTCACAAACCAAACGACCAGCACACTATCTGTTAAAAAGCTATAATTGTAACTTAAAGCACAAACATGTGAAGGGCACATGCAATTTCAATCATTTGTTCATCATCATTAATTGGCCCTAATATATGTTTAAACAGCTCAACAAAAGGGACTGATAATTTTCACGTGTGAATATACCTTTTTATCAATAAGTAGCTAATAACATGGATCTAACTTACTGGAACAAAGTGCGTACATTAATTAATATTTGTTCATAAAATAGACTTTCGTGGTTGAGAATTCCATCTTTCTTCTGATCAGTCGATCTCTTCAATTAAAATGTGATATTTTCCCTCAATTGTTTGATTTAAATGGTCATTAACATATATAATAGTCATATACAAATAAATAAAAGCGGAAAAATAAAACGTAGTAGGACATTCAAATTAAATACAATCCTATTTAGATAAGATATCGACCACAATCCTACACTAAGCTAGTATATATTAATACTTATCATTTACTCCGTTGTTCATATAACATACTACCTAAGAATATTGGATTCAATATTCCTCTAAGATGTGATGTTCGAATTCATACGGTACGCTAGTTAATAGAGGTGAAGTCAGAATTTGAAGTTTATGAGTTTAGAGGAACATACATATACAGAGAATATCATATGCCAAAAATGTGAGAAGAAAAAAATAAAATCAGAGAACACTAAAGATTAAAGCTTAGAAATCATTCTTCTTATATGGACTTAGACAATTCTCTCCTCATAAGCTAACTTTTAGGATTGAGTTAGACTCAAAATCCATCTTTACCGAACACAAACATGTGGTTAGATATAGTCATAAATAAATGTATACAAAAGGATAGCAATATATAATTTCATTTTATCACGATCTAATATCAAAAAAATCTAGTTCTACATATGGTTGATACGTTAATAGGGGGAAACATTTAAGTAAAAGTGTTTGGTCACATGGTATGAAAAAGAGATAATACGGCCGACCTTATTAATGACTTACTTTTTTTCATGACTAGTAGTTTCTACTTTCTAGTCATCTTTCTATATATGATGAAAAATAATAATATCATAATCAGCAATTGACTTTTTAACCAGATGTTTGGTTGTGTGGATCCCATTGAGAAATAATCACTAATTCAGTGAAAAATTGAAGTTATATGGTGGAAGTGATGTGTTTTTATTCACCTGCCATAACAACTCTATAACTAATAAAGTCTGATGAAATCTTAATTTTACGTAACGTTGAGCGCGCAGCTTTTTCTTTAAATAATTGATATTTATATGAAAAATATACTTATATTACTTAATAAACATGAGAATTCTGCACGATATTACACCGTGGGGATTTACCCAGTGCGCATAAAATGCTCACCACAGAGTGTTCATCCGAAGGACAGAGGCTGTGACAGAGAATATTGCGGATTATTCTAGAATTCCAAAAAAAATAAAAAATTCATAAGTTTCAAATCCAAAATTTATACACTTTATTCATATTCTGAATTCGACTTTGATGTTGTGGCAGCTACCGTGGACGTGGATGTGGTAACTAAAACAAGATTGATAGGAGTATTTGCTTATCTCTAAAGACAAGTACATGTAAAGGGCAGCCACATGATACAAACACTTGCGCTTTCTTCTCCCAAATTTTACTACTCTGTCTCATATTGGTTGTTTATTAGATATTTTTTGAGAAATGAACAATTTAATTAACTTTTTTAATGTTAAGGATTTAATTGAAAGTAATTACAAACTTTAATTTTGAATTTCTAAAATAATTGTTTAGTTTTGCTAAAACAATGGTTAAAACGGACAGAGGGAATAACTTGTTACAAGTCAAATCTTAGTCTTCTACTTTCTCATGTATTTCCAAATTTTTTTTGGACAAATTACAGAAATGCACACTTTTTGTTTTACTTATTTCCATTATCCATATTACTTTTAAAAATCTCCAAAATCCCTTATTTCTTTAATGTATCTGAGCTGCATATTAATGTATCCGAGCCAGTATTTAATGTATCTGAGCTACATATTATGTATCCGAGCTACATATTAATGTATCCGAGACAGTATTTAATGTATCCAAGCTTCAATTATTGTATCTGTTTTTTTTTAATTTTTAAGGGATTAATGTAATTAGAAACTTATTAGGGATAGATTGTAATTTCATATTAAAACTATGGGATTTATGTAATTTACCCTCTCTTTTTTTTGTCTAAAACCTACAACCTACAACCAACTAAGCTCATTATTGACTTTAAGTTTTATACACATGATTACATTATTTATAAGCTAATTATACGTAAGTTTGGACGATAATTAAACATTACTCCTATTAAAATAATAGCTTGATAAAGAAAATCATAATTGATAAGTTATCACAGGTTAAAATACATTACTAATATAAAAATAGTTGAACAATATCACTGTATATAACTAATTAAACCATTATTATACTGTTCCCACCTACTAAAAAACAAGTTGAACAATTTGGGATAGGCAGAAACATTGACACTACTAAAAAACAAGAACTTAGGGAGGGATAATTTTGTAGATAAACAATAAAAAATTTATGTTAATTTCATTTAGCTATTGATTGGTGATATATATATATTTGGCAAAAATTCTATGTTAATGCAATTAGCTAAGATTTTTTAACAACGAATTAGTTGAGGATTACTGACAAATTTTGTAACTAATTCCATGTTTTGTTATTGTGCGAGCTTCTGATATATATTTTTTTAATTTTCCATCTGGTGTTGAGAGTCCGATTAAATTCGAATTTAAACACCAATTGGTAGGGTGAGCTTGTAATATAATATAATATATACTCCTATATATAAGGAAACTAATGTGGCATCAGTGTAGCTAGCTGCCTCCATAATGCCAAAACTTGGAAGTTTCAACTCCAGTTCCCTCCTTCTAATTTCTCTTTTATGGACCATCTCTTTTTCTGCACACAATATTGGCGCTATCAACAGAAAAAACTTTCATTTCAAAGAAGCCCCAAAATTCTACAATTCCCCAACTTGTCCTTCTCTTCATGACTACTACTACAACTCCTCCACCGACACAAATATTACACAAATTTGCTTTCAAAATGCAGTAAATGTAGCCATGACTCTTGATGCTGCTTATCTTCGAGGTTCAATGGCTGCCATTCTTTCTGTTCTTCAACATTCATCTTGCCCTGAAAATGTTATTTTTCACTTTGTCGCTTCGTCGTCGTCTTCTGCTAACATTGATTATTTGAATCTAAAACTTGCTACTTCTTTTCCTTATCTACATTTCACAATTTATCCCTTCCGAGATTCACCTGTGGCTGGATTGATATCTACTTCGATTCGCGCTGCTTTGGATTGTCCTCTAAATTATGCTCGCAATTATCTACCTGATCTTCTTCCTCAATGTATCCAAAAGGTTTGCTTACCTCCATCCAAACTTGAAACAATTTGAATTTTGAAAAGCAATAAGAGTTTTTAACGTTGCTGTTGTAGAAATTCATCAACTTCAAATTCAAAATTCGTTTCTACCTTTACTAGTTATATAAATCATATATCCTAATATATTCGTTATGCACATAGGTTGTGTACCTGGATTCAGATCTTGTTCTTGTAGATGACATAACGAAGCTAGCAGCAACACCTCTAGGTGAAGAAGCAGTTCTAGCAGCACCAGAATATTGCAATGCAAATTTCACAACCTATTTCACTCCTACTTTCTGGTCAAACCCTTCTCTTTCATTGACTTTCGCGAATCGAAAGCCTTGTTATTTCAATACGGGAGTTATGGTAATTGATCTCGAAAGATGGAGAGACGGAGATTATACTACAAAGATTGTAGAATGGATGGAGCTTCAAAAAAGAATGAGAATTTATGAATTAGGTTCATTACCACCTTTTTTACTTGTTTTTGCTGGAAATATAGCTCCAGTTGATCATAAATGGAACCAACATGGACTTGGAGGTGATAATTTTCGAGGACTTTGTCGGGATTTGCACCCCGGTCCGGTTAGTTTACTGCATTGGAGCGGAAAAGGCAAACCGTGGGTCCGGCTCGATGCGAGCCGGCCTTGCCCGTTAGATGCCCTTTGGGCACCTTATGATCTGTTGCAAACCCCTTATGTTCTTGAATCTTAAGGTATTTTAATTTTTCGCTACCTACATTAAATTTAACTTATATATATCGATAATATTTTAATTGGTATACTTGTATTTGTAGAAGTTGAAGCACAAGAGAGAGTAGAGATCTGCGTACTAGTTCATAAGGAGATCCTCCTCAATTGTGTTGTGTAACATGTACAGTAAGATTTTGTTTTCATGTCTAAGGTAACGGCTGTTTCTTGTATATTATTGGAGTATATACTTCGAACTTTTACTGTGCACTACTTATTAAGGGATTATTTCGCAGTATATATTAGAGAAAATAATGTATGTATTAGTGGTGATACTATTTTTTTTTATTTGGTAGTACTTTCAACCTATGTATAATCAATACATGTATTAGTTATAAAAAGGGTATAATTAATACATATTAAATCATGATATTAGTAATACTAGAAGAGTTATTTATAGATGGATAAGTGTGATTAAAGACATATTTTTTTCTTAATACGCTAAATCAACGTAACTAATACCCTAATCTTATACTTCCTCCGTCCCATTTTATATGTCATCCCTTTCTATAAATAGTTGGACCACAATACTTGTAATTTTATAAAATTTATGCATAAATTACCATATTTTGCCTATTATACCCTTGATAGAATAGTTAATTAATCTTGTCATTTATTAATAAAGTTGACTTAAGAAAACATTAAATAAGGGTAGAAGGGTAAAGTTCCATCATTTCTTAATGCAAGTACAAAGTAAAAAGGTGACATATAAAATGGGATGGAGGGAGTAAGAATTTACCCTTTTTAGCTTTAGTTTCTATCAACATGAGTTAATCTGATGAGCACCTTTAATTAACTTGTAAACTCTCTTCTTTTTGTTCAGATAACGCGAACTTTTCTTTTCTATATACGCAGTGTAAAAAAAATTAAATTATCTAAAAGATTTATACACTTATGATCATAAAAATGAAATTAATAATCTGAAAAAGAAAAAGGAATAATTACCCTGACGTGGTTTCATATCATACGCATGAAATGTAAAGGAAAAGATCAGGTGGGAAAGAAAAAAAGGAAAAGGAAAATTACTATAAAAGGATAGGGCGAAATATTTATCGGGATTTAAATTTTATGAATTTCAAATCTTAAAATAACGATATATATTCATTATTAATAACATGAGTGATGAACTTATATTATTATATATTTAATATAAATATATAATTTAAACTAAAATTATTAAGTTCGATCGAATCAGTAATTCAACTAATTCTAACTTGTCAAGTGTCGGTAGAGTTTCTTACAACATGGAGAAAACATGCAGCTTAGCAAAGACACGCATCTGATCAGTCTTTGGTGTAGGAAGACAACAAAAGGAGACCAATCATGTGGCACTTGGGTCCTACTAATTAAATTAATTTACTCCCACTTTTTCTTAGCCTAAGATTACGTTAATTTGATCATGATACAATATATACATTTTTCTACTTAATTTTTAATGTAATAAAAGTGAATAATGATGAATGTATTATTTTATAACAATATGAATTGATCACGTAATTTGATACTATTGTTTAGTTATATATCATAAGAATTTATTGGCACAATTTTTTTTTATTTGTTATAGCGATACTCCATAATTGAGGTAACTATTTTCAAAAGAGGAGAGAAACTAAAGTCCTCTATTCCCTTTATCTTTTGAGTAAGAGTCGATCTGTTATTGTCAATGGATCCATCATAAATGGAAGTGGGCATTGAAATAGACTCTATGCAATGCGAATATGAATTAGTAAATTAAAACATGTATGTTTTAAATATAAAATGATTAAAAAAGAGAAGCTAACAGTTGGAGGTTAGGCAAATGGTCCAATTTCTCTTATGCCGCATCTTCAAAAGACATTACTCACTTCATCTTTAGGTCTTTTTCTGTATGTCATATTTTTACATATTTATTAAAAAACTTATTCAATAATATAAATCATAACGGTCAACATGGGAGGGTTATTCGGATGATAAACACCCTTCATACACATTTAACTTGAATTCAAATAAACACCTTCCACACACATTTAACCTGGACCATCAAAACAATAAAACGTCATTTGATTAAATTTTACCCAATAATCTATTTTTACTTTGTCACCAATGACCAGGAAAGAAAGCAACATAAGTCTTTGGTCATTGCTTAGACTAAGTCACATTTGGGACGAGTATTAATAAGACTAGTCAAACGTTTTTAAAATACTGCAAGTAAATTACTTATGAAATAAGGCCAGCTTTTATGCCTGTAGTAAAAAGTGAAAATTTTAGAAATAATGGTAGTTTAAGGCCTAAATTATCAAATATAACGATAGTTTAGCTAATTATGACTTAAAGCTATTATTTGGAGTTGTATATGTTCACTTTAATTTGCATCTGTTGTATCTGTTCACTTTATATATGTTGGATACATTATATTTATTCTCTCAATCTAGTTATATTTATTTGGAACAATGATAATAATATCTTAAATTACTCAAACGACATATCATCGAATTATCAGAATACAGATGATAACAATATATAATAGCATTCCAAAATAAAAATTTGTTTGTCTTAGAAGCACATCAAGACATTTCTCGAAGATAGTTGAAATCTTTCCTATAAACAAATAAAAGAATAAATGAGTTTGATCTCAGGTTATCCCATATAGGAAATCACTCGCCCAATCAACTTAGTCAATCCTTGCGAGTACATGTAGTGTATTGTAAGTCAAATTAATTCGTTGAATTATTTAAACACCTAGTAACATCACGACGCATTTGTTGCGTTATTTATTGACTATAGAACTTTGCAATTCTTGAAGCCAGTGTATGCATGGTTATTCGCACTTGATATTTTACAATATGTATATATAAAATATATGAGTTCATTCATGCATGTTTTACTTAATCATGGTTAATTATTCAAACATATGCTCAATTTAATTTGTAACCACTAAGATAAATTTTCTATAAGTTGTAAATTGTGGTTAAGCATGAAATATATATTTGATCAGATTTTGGATCTATAACTCTTATAACCTCTTTTATTTATTTACGATATTAGATTCATCTCCCTTATCCTTATTATTTTGGTAAATGATTCTATTACTATATTTATCATTTATCATAAATATAAAAATCAAAAGTTGACGAATTTATCCTTATTAAGATACTTTTAAATGTAATAAATGATTTAGAATAAAAGCATAATAAGTAGAAAAGGGTTTCTTGGGACTTGAGTACTTTATGAATCTGAGATTGTTCAGGTGAAATTAAGCATTGCCGGAGAAGCAGTACTTACGGAACAAATGAAAGATAATAGGGTGAGGAAAGCCACTAAATTAAAGGTTTCACTCGCTCAATCTTATGCTCGTTTAGTGGACAATAAGTGGAGTGTATATGCTCATTTGAAGATAGAGGGTGAATATTGTTGGGTTCGAAAGTGTATATGACGTCATGCGAAAGTTTATAATTGTAAATCATGTTTGTGATAAATCAGATTGATAAATAAAAATATACTAAAAGACATAATATTATTATATGATATGACCAATTGACCTACATAATTAAACTAATAAAGACATTAAACCGTAGAGAGAAAATCTCCCCACAAACAAAACTCTTAAATGTCTACATTGTGGATGTTATTGTGTTATGCTATGAGAATAGGGATCTTCAATTTATAGATCTCCAAACTTTTCCTCTAAGGAAAGAATAAATCAAATATGGAAGAAAATTATATTTTCCTTTCAGAAAAAGTTCAAGAATTTATGGTAATACTTTGGTTCTTCTTTAAGGAAAAAAATAAACTTCAAATAATAAGGAAATAAAATCAGGGCAAAACCCTAACAAGTACTGCATGAGCTCGTAAGTAAAGTACAAAAAAATCTTATCTCTGAATAAAAATGATCTTATTGTGCTTGCTTTTGACAAAGCTTCTAGCTCTAAATAATAGGAACTATGTTATAGTAGGATTAATATCATTGATCATTATAAGCTATAGCATAGGCCGAGGCGGTGAAGTAGAATTTGAAATTTATGGGTCTGAATTTGTCACTAAATGCATATATAGCTCATTTTAGTTACTGAATTTGCATTTTAATAATTTTACATATCTAATTGATTTTGTAATATAAATACATAATTAAGCAAAAGCTATTGAATTTATTTAAATTTGTATTTGATAATATAGCTCTAACCTGAGTATAACAGGCTATGTATAAAGGCGAGCAACCTTATAGCAATAGCAAACCAGGGGCGGCTGGTTAGGCTTAAGGAAAAGTCCTTGGCCTTAGGCCCCCAATTTTAGGGGCCCCATTTTTTAGTTAATTACGTAAGATTAAATTTAAAAAAAATTAGAATGAAGACAATAATAAATGCAAACGGCTGGAAAAAAAAATGCAAACGGTTGGGAAAAAAATGGAGCTGGGAACCTAAATAAGCCACAAAAACATAAAAGTTACCAAAATAAGTCATTACTTTAGGAAGTAACTAAAATAGGCTTAGTGGAAGAAAAAATTCCACTTTATCTAATATTCTAAACGTTTTCCGTTAGTTTCATAACGTGTATATTTTAATATATAACGGAACTATTTCCTACACTTTATAAAATGGAACTATTTCTTACACTTTATAAAGTGTAATTTTTTCTTACACTTTGTAAAGTGGAACTTTTTCTTACACTTTATAAAATGGAAGAAAAAATTGCACTTTTTAAAAAGTTACTTTACCTTTTCACTTCTTCTTCTCCCCTTTCACTTTCATGGCTTCCAAACTTTTTTCAGAATGAAGATTAACAGTTGATAGTCCCAATCCGACAACTAAAGCAGCCCTACACTACAAAATCAAAATCTTGAAAGATTGGAGTAGCACAACCCGACAACATAACAATCCGACCCTACAAATTATATAAATTAGGTATTTTTTTCATCTCATATTTTCATTACTTTAAAATGATGTTGTAATTTGTTCAAAATTTCAAAAGATAATAGATTAGAAATAAGTTGGAACTTAACTTCATTACTCATTTGCTACAAATTATACTACCAAAAGTATTAGACATTTACGTTTCTAATCCCCTAAAATAAAAATCTGTTATAGGAACTTTTACTGATGTACTTCAGGTACAAATAATGTTAACTAGACCAAAATAGATCAAGTTACGGAAAAAGAAATAGGAGGACGGGGAGAGAAAAAAGCTTATAGACAATAAAAAGAGTAATTTTGCTAAGTGGAGAATATAGTTAAATAATTACAAACCAATATTGCCAACTTTTGGATCATTATGCAATCATGCAATAAGATTTTCTTATGCTAAGCATAAACTATAATGGTAAATAC
>NW_006238985.1:2069002-2071432 GCF_000226075.1 Solanum tuberosum | reverse complement strand
GAACAGAGGGATATGTTTTATATATTCAACTGATGAATGAATTTCTTAGAATGTGATTTTATACAAAAACAACAAGAGTAATAAAATGACAGTTGAGGTCTAGGAAGGGTAGAATATACGTAGATATTACACCTACCTCATGGAGTTAGAATGTGATTTTATAGTATAATTAAAATTGAATTATAATAGAAACTTTAGATATCAAGAGTTGTGGAATGAAAAAAGAGGGAAGATGGAATATAAGTATTTTATACAAGAGCATTCACACCAATACAAAAATATAAAGTAAAAACTTGGTCAGTTGTGCATTCATCATAAAGACTTAGTTAAGACCATACCTCCAAATGCCACATTAGTAGTAGGAAACGTCAAAAGTGGAGGAAGCTTCAAAATCAAAATCACATCCAAAAAAGAAACATAAAAAAATATGAGATGGAAATAAAAATTGTCTATGTAATCAACTTTCGAAAGAGCCATAACGGACAAATCTAATATGCAATTGAATAGGAGGAAGTGGAAAACAAAAAAATAAAAGAGTAGAACAACTTAAAGGACTAATGGACCTAACCCAATAACAGATTGAAGATATCATCTTGGTCCCTTCACACATTACTGAATGAAAGGGAAACCTAAAGAGATAGTGCAATAAGAAGTTCCAATCACAAAGTAATGGCAAAACAAAGGTTGAAAATAGGAAATCACTAAATGAATTGATCAATTTATCATGCCTACGTTGGTTCGATGAATTGCAATATGCATTCACTAGTCCATGAGTTATCCTAGACATCACTTCAAATACAAGATAATGGTGAAAGTCATCTCATATAAAATAAAAGTACAATTTGTTTGAATTCCCTCCCAAATAATAGCACAGTAATAGTTTGAGTCTATGAGATGTGAGTAAAATTATATCAGTGTTAGTTGACTTTGTAAAAATCCCACATCTATTCCATCGTTAATGATATTCTTGGAGGTCATCTTTACCGTCACTATCAAGTCTCAAATTGAAAGCACATGTAATGAACATAATGAAACTTATAAATTGTCAAATTTCAAAGCAAAATAACTTTAAGCCATAAGCCACCAAAATTGCTGTTAGAACATTATTCATTTCAAGCCAAAAGCAGTAGCAGATGTAGTTAATACACTATAGCTTCCACAACTACTATTCTAGCTTATTTCTTGACAAGGATGTGAAAAGTTATTCTCTATCAAAAAAAGTGCTCACAGTATCATTTTTTTTCTATTTTATTTTCTTGTGGTTGACTCGACAAATAACACATTTAATTGACTTGTTGAAGTTAGAGATTCTTTAGTTCTCATACAATTATTCGTTTGAAGATAGTTCACGGTTTAATTTGTCAAGATATAATTATATTAAATGAATTAATAGAATTTTTCTTACATAATATAATGGAGCGTGTTGTGAATCCAGGACCGTTTGATCGTACACTTCTTCTCTCTCAGCATGAGCATAAATTAGAATTGTTATGGAAAGATGAGATATCATGTAGTAGCCTTATGAGGACGGTGTGCATGAATGATGCTTGGAATTTATTTCGTTTGCATCGACCTCATGGACGTGTTGAGGAGATCTTACGTAGGTCAGGACTGTATGATGTAGTTTGTGTGGGTAGGATGCAGTATGACCGTGCCCTTGTTACAACTATGGTTGAGCGTTGCAGGCCAGAGACTCATTGTTTCCACTTACCTTTTGGTGAGGTCACGATTACATTACATGATGTGCAGGTCTTGTTTGGTTTGCGCATCGATGGTGATGTTGTGTACATGCAGGATGTTGCACGGAGGATTCGTCCATGGCTTACTTTATTAGAAACACTCACAGGATGTGCCATAGCACCTGCTGATATGGATGGTGCGAGTCGGGTGAGGATACATAGCATTACCGGCTACTTGCGAGATCAGTTACAAGTAGATCCGATAAGAGATGCTACTCTAGTGGAACGAGTTGAGAAAATTTCTAGACTTTGCATGCTTGTTATATTGGGGGGCATCTTATTTTCGAACACGTCGGGGAACCTTATTAGCTTACAATACTTAGTGTTCCTAGATCCCATCCACGACGTAGGTAAGTACAGTTGGGGCAGTGCAGTATTGGCCTACTTGTACCGTGCACTTTGTCGGGCATCTATCGGTAATGTGGTTGACATTTGCGGATTTATTCCTCTCATTCAGGTAACTTTATTAAAGTTTTAAAATACATTCAAATACAAAGAATCTTTTAACATTACACGGTACAAGAATATTTTTTCTATATTCAATTTTTTAAAATATTTAAATTACATACAAATAATTTCTAAAAATTATTAAAAATAGATATATGTAATTGTTAATTTTTTTTGTTAATGATGATAGTTTAATTATTTTGTTTGTCACATTAAGGTTTGGTGTTGGGAGAGGATCTTGCCT
>NW_006238985.1:2065853-2068935 GCF_000226075.1 Solanum tuberosum | reverse complement strand
GCCGCATGATGGTGATGTATTACTTCCATATGCTAGGCGATGGATGCGTGGAGTTGATAGGGATACTGAGTCAGATCATGTTCTTATCCCGATTAGAGATCAACTAGACCGCATGACGAAGGATTAGGTACATCAAATAATTTTTGCAACTCTTTACTAGTTTTAAAATATATATATATATATATATATATATAAACTACATATAAAAGTAAATTATATAAAAGTAAATCAATAATAATTTTATTTATATACTAAGCGGTTAATGTTGTATTTTATCTAATTGTTATAATTTTAAAAATAGTTTCGATGGACATCGTATAATGAGATTTTACATACACTGCCTCGTTGTTGTACGGTAGATGAGCCTTTATGGATGGCATGTGTTCCTATGCTTTGCCTAGAGATTGTTGAAGTGCACGCACCTGATAGAGTGATGCGTCAGTTTGGTTGTCCCCAACATGTACCTGCGATTCCTAGTTGGGGAACCAACCACCACGTGCATGATCAACGTATGAGGCTTGGATCGGAGGTTCTTGACATGTTGGATAAATATTTTCGTGATTGGGGTAATCGACATCAGAGTTTAGCGGGTTGAGGTAGATGATGGTACTAGCGGGGCAGGGTATAAATTGTGGTACATGTGGTATGGAAGGTTGCTTATTGGTAAGCCTGCATTAGAGGTTGATGTACCGTCAGGCTTTGTTCATTCCGCTGGTACTAGCATTGCGATGTCTAGAGGACTATTTAAGTTGCACAATCTTGCATTACAGTGGCAGAGAGACACAACCTTAGCTTCACATGGTGAAGAGGTATCTCAGATTGTTCGGGATACATTGCTTGAGGCCGGAATACAATTTAGAGAGCCATTTTTTGAGGGAGATCCTTTGTTTGAACATGTACGTGCCAGAGGACCCAGACATGGACGTGTAGATGGACGAGAACGAGGACGTGGGGGGCATAGAGGTAGAGCACGAGGACGTGCTCTAGGACGTGGCGCCGGTGGTATACTTATTCCTCCAGACATAGAGGCAGAGGCGGGAGTAGAGGTCAATGATTTGCATATCCATCAATTTGGCCCGTTCAGACATCAATGAATTTATTAGATATGTCATTTGGAGATTATATACCTGATATGGCGGTAAGCATTGACAATTAAATATAAACTGAAAACATTAATAACTAATATAAATATTTCAAAATAACTATTTATATATTTTTGTAGGGCACATCTGGTACTGCCCATTGTGACACCGAAGATATTGCTCTTTATAATACTCAAGATTTTATTGAAGGACTGCTTGATGATCCGATTGAGTCGCAGGTTTGTATTCTTTATGTATTTAATACAGTTTTTTTCCTTTAATTACATAAAGTGGTTCTTCTATTTTTCTATTTTTCTGAATTGAGTTGTTAAAGTTTGTATCTTGATCCAAATTTGCATATATGCTTGATTTGCTTTACTGCTTTATACAGTTTTTTTCCTTTAGTTACCGAAAGTGGGGTTCTCTTGTTATGTATTTTCTCCATTTGATTTCTAAAAGTTTGTATCTTTGATGTTTTCACTACAACAAGAAGGGATTTTAGTGGCAATTATATAGAGGCAATAAGTAAATTGCCGCTAATTTATTCACGGAAGGCAAAGTGTCCCGACCAATGAATATTAGCCTACAATAACTACATCCTAATAAGATGTATTTTTAGTGGAAACTTCATGGAGTTTGAAAGAACTTTTTTAATTTGTTATAAAGTTTATAGTAAAGAAATAATTTAATTTCATGTTTAATGAATTTCCATTCAATTGTCACTTGAATACAAAACATGATTTTTATTGATGATGGAGAAATATCTCAAAGCATTGTTAGTTGGATTTGTTTGATACAGTTCCATACTTTTTATGCTTTCTTTGTGTTTAATTCTCTCAAGCTAGTATTTTCATTTATATAGATTATATGAGCTGGAAGGTGTGTTTTGGTGTAGATTTAGGAGTAAGAAGTAGAGTTAAATGTAACTAGATACTTGCATCATTTTTTAGAAGGAAATATGTGAATCATATGGATGAACAACATGATGATGAGATGTGTATCCGTATATTAAGCTATTGATAAATGATCAGGCTTACTCTCAAGCCTAAAACACATGATGATTAATCTTATTATTAGATAATTCTATTCATATTGAGGTTTAATATAATGATGAATCATGTAATACTTTTTATCTGCTAGACCTCACTACAATTCACTTATTTTATCTTCCCATTTGAGAATTATTGGGAGGAATAACCTTTTTCTAGGGGTGTACACGGCCGGGTTGGTTCGGGTTTTTCAAATATCAAACCAAACCATTTGTGTCGGATTTTTAAATTTATGAACCAAACCAAACCAATAAAACTCGGGTTTTTCAACCTCGGGTTTTTTCGGGTTTTTCGGTTTTTCGGGTTGTTTCGGGTTTTTCCGATAAAGTATTCATACACAACATATAATTTACTTGTACTTCAAATATTTCTTTAGTCCTACCAAAATACAACTATCTAAGATGTTTCTTAAAAATATAACACAATATGATATGATTAATGACACTAAAATATCCCAAAATAATAATAATATGAAATTGTGTAAAACAAATATTGCAAATTAACAAGTCGTAATGAAAATGATCATAATTTAAAAGTACTAAATCATGCTAAAATTAAGTTTAATAAGTATTAGTTACATGACTAAATATTAAAGAAAATTAAAATTAGATTATGTATTTTAATTGTCTAAACCAATGTAAAACTAAGGGATAAGAGTCTGAAAATAACCCCAACTTTGGTCGGATTTGATGTTGCGATACTAAACTTTCATGAGGACCTATTACCTCCCTAGACTATTTAATACCGTATTTTAAACATATATATTTGCCCACGTGGACATAAAAAATAATGCAAAATTATAAATAGTAATGTGTCCACGTGGCACATATATACCTTTAAAATACACTATTAAATAGTTCAGGGGGTAAAAAATACGGTATTAAATAGTCTAGGGAGGTAATAGGTCCTCATGAAAGTTTAGTATCGCAACAACAAATTCGACCAAAGTTG
>NW_006238985.1:2063273-2065056 GCF_000226075.1 Solanum tuberosum | reverse complement strand
GGGCCTTCATCCACCGTGGAGGAGAGCCCCACGACGATCATAGAGGATGTCGTTCCGACAATTAATGAGGATCCCATTGTGACACAGGTTTATGTTATTTATTTCTTTTAAAATATTTACATTAGATATTAATGATTTGATTTTATATAAGAAATGTAGTAGTAAAGACATACTTTGACATTATCAGCTTTAGGATAAATGTATCAATGCTTGGAGCAGTTAGAGATAATATTTCTATCAGTTGGGTTTAATTTTGCATTTCTCAGTTCTTTTGGTTGTCTTGATGTTTGTATTTGTTCAAAATTTTAACCAATCACTCCAAATTGCATGCCTTGGTGGAAACAGGTTATGCTAAATGTAAAGAAACTTAGGTTGGTTTAGCATTTTGTCTTAATAATGAAATCTTGGTTCTGATTCTATGATCCAAAATAAAGAATGGAGCATACGAATATATAGAGTTGGTGTGCTTGGATTTATTGTTGTATTGTTGGATCCCTTTAAAGATGGATTTCTTTATTTTTGTCAATTAATTTTCAACTTCTACAATCTAACTTTCTATTTGCAGACCACTTTGTCACCATTCTTGTCTCCAGATGTTACTTTCATTATGTCAGTGGATGATATGCCTCAAACACCCGGAAGAAAAAGTTGTTAAAAGAATTGTAAAGAATGTGAACATAAAGGATCTTCCGGCCAAAAAGAGAAAGAGGGACAATGAAGATGAGGATGGTTATACGGGACTTAGACCGCGAGATGTTCTACGGATTTCAAGAAAGGTTGTGAACATAATTATTATTTATTTTTTGTGTATTTATTCTTTTTTTGAGGGTGTATAGTATTATTATTTTAATTATATATAGTTATTATTTTGTGTATGTATTTTTTTTTTAAAAGTGAATGAAAAAAATTGAAAATATAAACATGACTAGAGAATGATACAAAAATACGAATAAAAAGTTGCATAGAAATTGATACAAGAAAGTTAAACATCGTTCTTAAATTAACAAAGTTAAACATCGTTCTTTAGCTACTACCACCATATGAGGCGTTTCGAGCTCGTGAAGGACAGTTGCGCCTATCATGGCCTATTTGTTTGCACATTGAGCACTTGAGAGTGAGTGTACTTGCGGGAACATCCATTTCATTATGTATACGGGTGATTTTATTTACGCCCACTTTTCGTAAATATTTTTTATTTGCTATCATAAGAAAAGGGCTATCAAGCCAATACTTTTCATCGCCGAGTGGATTGAATTGTCCAGAGTAAGCTTTTTTGTAGCTACGCACGAAGAATTCTGGTGCCATATGCTCCCATGCTTGATACCCAATTTGATCAAATCCCTTTATTGCATGAGAACACGGAATTTGGTATGATTGCCATTTACCACATTGACATTTTCCTTGTGATGCATTTACAATGTGCTTATTACCACCACGGCCATGATGCATATGTGTCTGGACCTCAAATATGTTTTCCCTTTGTTGGTGATAGTTGATAAGTGTGTGACGCTGTGACTTTTTTCGATTATCCTCAAAAATCTTGAATGGTTTAGGCATCCATTGTTGCTTTTGTTGTACTAGCTGATTGACAAATTTTGATCTTGTAACAAATCGGTTCACAATCTGATTGTAAGTGAGTCTTACCATTGCAGTAACTGGAAGGCCCTTGGCTAACTTAAGAAGACCATTGAATGACTCAAAACTATTTGTTGTCAGCATTCCCCATCTCCTACCTCCATCCCTGTGCAATGTCCATTTGTCAAGATCGTTCTTCATTAACCAC
>NW_006238985.1:2060482-2061764 GCF_000226075.1 Solanum tuberosum | reverse complement strand
TAAATAATTGACAAAATCAACAAATAATAATCGAAATATAATTATTGAGCATTACCAGTCACTTTCATTGATAGTTTCGTTCAAATCAACATCATATCGACCGGGAAGAATATTTTGATAATGAGTCATGTTAGGAAAATCAGTAGATTGAGTTATCGGAAATCCATCAACGCTATTACGATTTTCTAATCGGGGATGGACATCGACCGATAAAGGAGAACGTTGTTGACTAGTCTTAGGCTCCTTCCTAACATAGATTTCAAGTATTGTTAACTTGATTTGATCTATGTAGTCATTTGGAACCCTCAAAAAGTCGGTCAACGATTCGTCATTATAGATAATCCACTCTCCAAAATTTACTTGTCCTTGTGATAAAAATGAAGTAGGGTATTTTCCGACTACAATCAAATTATAAATAGTACTGTTTATACTCATTCTTTTATAAATTGATGAAAGAAAATTTCTTTGAATTGAATAACATGCCTTTTTCAATATAAATAGCACCATTCATGAAATCTTCCGGTTCACGCCACGTACGTTGTGATGAATATTCATCATGTGTATCGCCAAAGATATTTGGACTATGTTGGAGATGATCAAGATAAGGAATTTCATGATTATGAAACGGACTCATGGACATTGGTTTTGGCGACCGATTGGGCATTAAAAATCATCATCACTAGATGATGCCTCAAATGGAACATTATCTCATGATTCCTCGGCATTAGGCAAATCATCACTATCACTAGCTGAAGGTGAGCCGTAATTTGGAAGGTCACGATCATCGATATTCACATGATCAATGGGCTCAGCTTGTGTGATATTTTCCCTATATATGTAAAAAAGTATAAATATTTATCTCATGCAATTAACTTACTTAAATAAAAAATCAAGTGTTCGACATACTGATAATCATCTGAATCAAAAGTAGGCGAGACATGAAAATTTGAGGATGTCCCAACATTTTCCGTCATTTCAAAGTGTGAGGACTGACCAAAATAATTATCTAATCCATAACTTGGAGAAATATTCCTATCTTGCTGAGGTAAACTGCTACAAAATATATAATAATAATAGTAATAATAAAATCATATAAATTAATAAATAATTGACAAAATCAACAAATAATAATCAAAATATAATTATTGAGCATTACCAGTCACTTTCATTGATAGTTTCGTTCAAATCAAAATCATATCGACCAATAAGAATATTTTGATAATGAGTCATGTAAGGAAAATTAGTAGATTGAGTTATCGAAAATCCATCAACGCTATTACGA
>NW_006238985.1:2052651-2059383 GCF_000226075.1 Solanum tuberosum | reverse complement strand
TAGTAGACCAAGCCATCTTTTCACTTCAAAATAGATTTGAACAATTTGAAGTATATGAAAATATTTTTGGTTTTCTATTTAGTGGGAAGAAATTGAGATCATTTGATGATGAAAATTTTAAAAAAATATTGTCTTAATCTTGAATGTTCCTTAAAACATAATACTCACTCCGATATTGACGGTTTAGACTTATTTTCTGAATTAAAAGTGTTAAGGGAAATCATAAAAGTAGAAGACAATACTCTAATTGAGATACTCAATCAAATAAAAAGACTTTATTCTTTTCCAAATGCTTACATTGCTTATCGAATAATGTTAACAATTCCCGTAATAGTTGTCTCAACTGAAAGAAGTTTTTAAAAATTAAAAATAATAAAATCTTATTTAAGATCGACAATGTCTCAAGAAAGATTAAGTGGTTTGGCTATATTATCGATTGAAAAAGAATTACTAGAAGATATTGACTACACAAAAATTATTAACAAGTTTGCATCTAAAAAAAATAGAAAAATAGATTTAAAATAAAAATATTTTTATAATTTTTTTAAGGCCTCTAGTTTGAGTTTGGCCTTAGGCCACCATCGGGTTTGAGCCGCCCCTGTAGCAAATGACCTACTTATAGCTTATCAACAAGTCAAACAATATTGATAGGGGTGTCTTGCCTAACATAATTAGCCCAACATAATAATAATGGGCAGACTAAAAATTTACACCGTCATTGCATGTTTGTTTTGTGCACTGGCATAACAAAATTCGCATTGGCTTGCTCAGATGAGTTGCTCTTGTCTTTGTAAGCATATTTAGGTGATTATATTTTACCTTTTCACTATCAATGAGTAGGCAACTTTGGATGCAACTTTGGAAATTTATGGAGATCTGCGTACCGCCCCGCGAAGAGCTACATTAAATTCCAGCAGCTCCGAGGGCGAGGCAGATTCGGGTAGCGTTTCAGCGGGTCTCCAACAGCATATCTATTATTTTCCAGCTTTCGGAAAGGACTTGTAGACCTTTGAGGAGCATGTACAAGCCATGACTTTAAGTCAAAAAAGGGGCCCGCCGAAGGGACAAGAGTGCCCCAATTCAAGGAACACTCCACCTTGACCCACAAAACCTTTGACTTTGTAAAGACATGTTGTAGTCCATTATTTTTGGGGAACTTGTCCCCCAACGTTTTAGCTTTGTTTTTCAGCCTTTAGACATATATTGTAGTGGTTCATTTTTATGTAGAACACTTGGAAAAATATCAAGAAAATTGGCACTTGCCTCCCAAAGTTTGCTTCTTTTTTATTGCTTTCTCGTTGGCTATTTTGTGGACTGTTTCAAGACAAATTGCTGCTGCACGTTTGAGTGCTTGTTTGTGTTAGGACTGAGCATCCGAAGAGCTGTGCAAGCCTTCATTTGTTGTCCCACGAGACCTCAAAAAATAGGCCCGTGACAAGTGGTATCAGAGCAACGGTTAGAGCATGACGTCGAAGTCTCAACGCAACGA
This sequence comes from Solanum tuberosum, assembly GCF_000226075.1. Taxonomy (NCBI): domain Eukaryota; kingdom Viridiplantae; phylum Streptophyta; class Magnoliopsida; order Solanales; family Solanaceae; genus Solanum; species Solanum tuberosum. The sequence goes on along the minus strand of NW_006238985.1, from coordinate 2,057,894 downwards.
AGAAGAAGAGCAGGAAGCCCGGAGAGACACTGCCAGGAAACGTGACAAGAGCAGGGTAAGAGAATCTTCTTTTAACCCTCCTGTTTGTGGCAGGAGCCATGGGGAAGAAAAAGAAGTTTCCGATACCAGCCAACTCGACGAGAAGATCCTCGGAGTTGAGGCTGGTTTGTCGGCCTTGAATAGGCTACTTGTGGTTTTCGAAAACAATTTCACTTCTCTTGAAACGGTTGCTCTTGAAGGCCTCGATGAGGTGAAAAGTAACCTTGAAGAGCTTGAAGAGGTTAACAAGGAAGGACTGACCAACCTCGAACTCAAGCTCACCGAAGCTCTCTCCCCTCTTCACCGAGAGTTCGAGACTTTAAAAAGGCAGGTTGATGAGACTGCCACTGCGGGAGTTGTTGGTCCCGTTATCGTACGTGAAACTCGTATTGAAGCTCCTAAGCCAAAAGAGTTTCGTGGGGAAAGAAATGCCCAAGATGTTGAGAATTTCTTGTGGCAAATAGATGCTTATTTTGAGCATGTTTGCATGACTAGCGAAGCTGCCAAAATCTAGACAGCAGCTATGTATTTGAGCGACACTGCTATGCTGTGGTGGCGAAGGAAGAAGGCAGACATGGAGAGAGGGGTTTGCACCATCGAAGACTGGGAGCAGTTCAAAGAAGAGCTAAAGCGACAATTCTACCCTCAAAACGTAGTGCATGAAGCTCGTCGGAAGTTGAGGGAACTGAAGCAAACGTCTTCCATTCGTGACTATGTGAAATAGTTCACGAGACTCACTCTCCAAATTCCGACCCTGACCAGTGAGGACTTGTTGTTTTACTTCTTGGATGGCCTCCAAAACTGGGCCAAACAAGAACATCAAAGGCGACAAGTTCGTGACGTTGATGAGGCGATTACAATGGCGGAATCACTCACTGATTTTCGGGCAGAAGCAGCGAAGGGGAGGGACAATCGGAGCAGAAATGTTCCTCCCAAGGGGGATAGCAGTCGGAAAAAGAACAAGACAGCTCCCAACCGAGGTAGCGATACAAGAGATAACAATCGTAACCAACCCTCTAATTTCCGCAAAAACTATGAGGATCGTAAGAAAGGCGCTCCACATCGAGAGGGTTGTTATATTTGTGGTGAGACTACTCACGCTGCCCGTTATTGTCCGTCATTGAGTAAATTGAGTGCTATGGTTGCTGCCCAAAAGCAGCAAGAGCAAACTGCCGCGCAAACTGGAGGACCATTCGGGGAGCAATCTGGGCAGATTGGTGGGACGGACCGGAACAAGAACGTTGCTATGGGAATGTTTAACCACATGGCGTTGTTTAATCACATGACACTTGTTGCGTTGGCTGCCTAGCCGATTAGTGTAAGGCCACGCCAATCATTGTTTGTCAATGCCAAGTTGAATGGTAAAAACGTTAGAATTATGGTGGACACCGGTGAAACTCACAATTTTGTAACGAAGGAAAGGGCCACAAACCTTTGTTTGAATTATGTTGCTAGTGACACAATGCTGAAAACTGTCAACGCCCTCCCCACGACAGTTCATGGCTTCGCTCCTAAAGTCCCCATCGATTTAGGAGGGTGGAAGGGGTTGACGGACTTCACCATAGCGCCCATGGATGTGTTTGACATTATTTTGGGGCTGGACTTTTGGTCTGAGGTTAATGCGTTTATTTCGCAGCGCCTCAACCAACTTCACATCAGCGATGCCGGAGGGTATTGTGTGGTACCCCTTATTCATGTGCCACAAAATGGAGTGCACTTGTCCGCCATGCAGCTTGTTAAAGGCTTCAAGAGAGGGGAACCAACCTTCTTTGCTGCCCTTGTTGGAGGTGTCGGAGACTCGATTGAGGTAGCAGCCTTGCCTCACTGTATTGAGCAAGTCCTTTTTGATAATATGGACGTGATGCCGGAAGAACTTCCCCAACGATTGTCACCACAAAGGGAAGTTGATCACCAAATTGAACTGGTGCCCGAGGCAAAGCCACCTTTCATGACGCCTTATCGTATGGCGCCCCCGGAGCTGGAGGAACTGAGGAAGCAGCTCAAGGAGTTGCTGGACGCGGGACATATTAAGCCTTCTAAGGCGCCTTTTGGTGCGCCTGTTTTGTTCCAAAAGAAGAAGGAAGGGACACTACGTTTGTGTATTGATTACCGGGTCCTCAACAAGGTCATGGTGAAGAACAAGTATCTTATTCCGTTGATTGCAGATTTATTTGATCGTTTGGGACATGCCAAGGTGTTCACAAAGATGGACTTGAAGAAGGGGTATTATCAAGTCCGAATTGCCGAGGGTGACGAACCAAAGACAACTTGTGTCACTCGATATGGTGCTTTTGAGTGGTTGGTCATGCCTTTCGGCTTGACAAACGCACCCGCCACATTTTGTACATTGATGAACAAGCTGTTCCATCCCTTTTTGGATCAGTTTGTGGTCATCTATCTAGACGATATTGTCGTTTACAGTAACAGCATAGAGGAACATGTTGAGCATTTGTGCAAAGTGTTCAAGGTATTGCGTGATAACGATTTGTGTGTGAACCGGGAGAAATGCAGTTTCGCCCAGCCCACTGTCCAGTTCCTCGGGCACACGATCAGCCATGACGAAATAAGGATGGACAGTGATAAGGTTGAGGCAATACGAGACTGGGAGGCCTCAACGAAGGTACCAGAATTGCGGTCCTTCCTTGGCCTCGCCAATTACTATCGGCGCTTCATATTTGGCTATTCTGCCATTGCTACTCCACTCATCGACTTGCTGTAAAAGAGTCGTGAGTGGGAGTGGACTGACTTGTGTCGAACTGCCTTTAAAAACCTTAAGGCAGCCATCATCGATGAGCCGGTTTTGGCGCTGCCAGATTTCACTAAGGCGTTTGAAATTCACACCGACGCGTCTGATTTTGCTATTGGTGGTGTCCTAATGCAAGAGGGCCACCCGATAGCGTTTGAGAGCAGAAAATTGAATGATGCGGAACGATGCTATTCTGCCCATGAGAGGGAGATGACGGCTGTGGTCCATTGCTTACGGACTTGGCGTCATTATGTATTGGGTGCTCATTTTGTTGTTAAGACGGACAACGTCGCGACGACTTATTTTCAGTCCCAAAAGAAGCTGACTGCCAAGCAAGCCCGTTGGCAAGACTTTTTGGCTGAATTTAATTTCACGTTTGAGTACAAGCCGGGGAAGGCTAATGTTGTAGCCGACGCGCTCAGTCGCAAGGCTACCCTTGCTGCAATTATCAGTTCGACATGCAGCAGTGTTATTGATGATATTAAAGAGGGGATGCAGCATGATCCCGTGGCAAAACAACTTCTCGTTTTGGCCCAACAAGGCAAGACGAAGAAGTTTTGGGAGGAGAATGGCTTGTTGTACACCACAAGAAGATGTGTGTATGTGCCGAAGTGGGCTAGTCTTCGGCGTACTTTAACCAAAGAGGGTCATGATACAATGTGGGCTGGTCACCCGGGGCAGAAGAGAACGTTAGCGTTGCTGGAATCTTCTTATTATTGGCCTCGAATGCGAGATGACATTGAGGTCTACGTGCATACTTGCCTCGTTTGTCAACAAGACAAAGTTGAACGAAGGCGCCGGGCGGACTGCTTGAGCCACTGCCCATTGCTGAGAAACCATGGGACAGCGTCACCATGGACTTCATCACTTGCTTGCCGAATTCGGAGGGGTTCGGGACCAGTGGCGGATGCAGGATTTCCATCGAGGGGGTTCAAAAAGATAAGTAAGCACACTATTAGTATCCATATAAACGGGGTGGGCGGAGCGGGTCAAATATAAATGGGTCGGATCAGATATAAGCAACTAAAAAAATATTCAACTCTATCTCAACACAACAATAAAATCGAGTAAGTATATGTTTGATATAACATTAAAATAAGTATGAGAGAATGTATTTTTTAAAACTATATGGGTCTTGTCTCTGGTCATTGTTGTATATAAACGTTATTTAATTTTTGAAACTAAGGAATACTTCTAAATCCAATCATATTGTAGCAATAAAATTCGCGTTCGCGACAATTGTATTTATTTATAAATTTTAAATGATTACTCTTATTTGTTTAATCTTACTTATAATTATTTTATTCCTTAATCAAATATAAATTAAACGTTTGACTTAAAATGAGAATGGGAGAATGTATTTTTAATTTTAATTATGAAAACAACGTTATAAGTTTTACTTAATTTTATAAAAATGGAAAATAAATTTATTTTTTAATATCTAATAAAATAGTATAAATCTCAAAAATATGGGGAAAAACGTTGTTACAGGGAGTCGAACCCGCGACCCAACACTTATATTGTGAATTCTTGAACCCCCTTCACTACTGAGCCAATACCTTAGCTTATGTTCAGGGGGTTCATCACTTGGTATATACATATAAATCAAAAAATTGATCCTATATATACCGTGTAATTTTTCCAACGAAGGGGGTTCAGATGAACCCCCTTGGATCCATGTAGATCCGCCCATGTTCGGGACTATCATGGTTGTAGTTGATTGCTTCTCAAAATACGCTACCTTCACAGTCACGACGGCCAGCTGCAAAGCCAAGGAGGCAGCCCGTATATTCTTGAGAGATATTGTGAAGCATTGGGGTATACCCAAGCACATTATTAGTGATCGAGATCCTTGATTCACTGGTGCGTTTTGGAGGGAGTTATTCAGCTTACTCGGGTTGGAGTTACATTTTTCGACCAGCTTTCACCCCCAAACGGACGGACAGACGGAGCGGATCAACGCACTCTTGGAGTGCTATTTGCGGCACTATGTCAGTGCCAATCAGAAGGACTGGGCAAAGTTGCTAGACACTGCCCAGTTCTACTATAATTTACAGCGGAGTGAGGCGACGGGAAGAAGTCCATTCGAGTTGGCTACTGGGCAGCTGTCACGACCCGAGAGCACCCCCTAGTCGTAACCGGCGTACTCGACCTCTCAGAGGTCTAATACAAGCCTCTTAGCATTCATTCATCGCATAAAACTAAAAACCATAATGAATTAAAAAAACTTTCTTTACAAAGAAAACTTTCATTAAAATAGTAAGCGGAAGACTTCTAGACTTTATACACTTATATCTCAAACCATCTAATACTTTGAATACAACATTGGGATTAAGCCCATACAAAACTTAAGCAAATACTAGAAAGACATTAAAAAAGGGACATGTAGGGTATTGTCCTCGAATCTATGAGGACTCACCAAATCTTCATCTTCAACACTTAGAAACCTATCAAGTAG
>NW_006238985.1:2038270-2050186 GCF_000226075.1 Solanum tuberosum | reverse complement strand
GAACTACTCCTGGATCATCCTGAGCTAGGAGTTATGACTGCTCAAAGTTGGCCAAAAACTCACTGATTTCCCACACTTGACCAAATTTCCAGATTCTGAATTTTTCCAAAAGTGACTACTTCCAATTTCAAGCTTCTTCTTATTCATTTTAAATTGTCGGAGTTACACAATTAAAACGAAATTACATATAAACCCCTCATAGAACCTCATTATAAAGTCAACACAAAGTCATAGGCTCTTGCTTAACCTATCATTTTTTTCCGAGTCGTTACAGCAGCAGCCCAACACGCCACAATTCTTGCCCGTCGATGCCGATTTGAAGAGTCCGGGTGCCTATCACATGGCGAAAGCTTGGGAGGAACAAGTTGATTTTGCACGATCTTATCTTGACAAGGCAGCCCGGAAGATGAAGAAGTTTGCTGATCGAAAGCGACGTCCAGTCGACTATCGAATTGGGGATCGAGTTATGGTGAAACTCAACCCTAGCCAATTCAAGTCGCTAGTTGATATGCCCCATCACTTGAAGATACATCCAGTCTTTCATGTGAGTCAATTGAAGCCATATTTCGAAGATGTGGAAGACGAGGGTTGGGGGCAGACCGGTAGAGCTCAAATATTCATTACTCCACCAGCCGTGGACAAACAGATCGAGGCAATTATTGATCACCAACTAGTTCGCGGCAAGGGCTGGAACAATTCGAGCTCGCAGTTCCTCGTCCATTGGAAAGGAACTGCACCGGAGGAGGCAACGTGGGAGAAGTACGAGGACTTGTGGCAGTTTCGCGACAAGGTTCATTCTTATTTGCAGGTGTGTGGCGCCGGGGTAGTCGCCAAGTCAGGTGGGGGAGCGTGTACCGCCCCGCGAGGAGCTACATTAAATTCCAGCAGCTCCGAGGGCGAGGCAGATTCGGGTCGCGTTTCAGCGGGTCTCCAACAGCATATCGATTATTTTCCAGCTTTCGGAAAGGACTTGGAGACCTTTGAGAAGCATGTACAAGCCATGAATTTCAGTCAAAAAGTGGCCCAGCTGAAGGGACAAGAGTGCCCCAATTCAAGGAACACTCCACCTTGACCCACAAAATCTTTGACTTTGTAAAGACATGTTGTAGTCCATTATTTTTGGGGAACTTGTCCCCCAACGTTTTAGCTTTGTTTTTCAGCTTTTAGACATATATTGTAGTGGTTCATTTTTATGTAGAACACTTGGAAAAATATCAAGAAAATTGGCACTTGCCTCCCAAAGTTTGCTTCTTTTTTATTGCTTTCTCGTTGGCTGTTTTGTGGACTGTTTCGAGACAGATTGCTGCTGCACGTTTGAGTGCTTGTTTGTGTTAGGACTGAGCATCCGAAGAGCTGTGCAAGCCTTCCTTTGCTGTCCCACGAGACCTCGAAAAATAGGCCCGTGACATCTGTCTTTGGTAAAGATTTGTTACATGTGTGTTTTCTTGGGTGCTACTTAGAATAGAAATAATTTTCTAAAATAAATAAAGAGTTATTTACAGATTATTGAAAGTCTCGTTTGATCTGACTTGACATGAATTTAGATCTCTAACTTGAGAATGCGAATAAGGACATTCTAATCAATCTGACCGGCTATCATTTTAGTTTGATTGAAATGCGAAAAGCATTAATTCTTTTTTCTCAGTTGGTGTACTATGGTGAGGAGAATCCCAACCCCTTCATTAGCTACTGCTTTCCCTTTTTTCAATCTATACCATATCCTTTATTAGTTTTTCGCCAATGCCTTTTAGCTTTCATTTAACTACTACTTTTTTCTTCCTCTACACCTTATAAGAGTAGTTAGTATGCCTACTCTATCCTTTCACAAAATAAATGTTGTAGGGAAAGTTATTGGAAAGGAGGGACTTCACTAAAGATGGTTTATCTGTGCGTGAAAAAGGGTCTTTTTCATTTTTCCTTGTATTGTTTGACTAGCTACACTTTGTAAGTAAGGAAAGGCATAGACAAAAGTGGAGGTTGATGTATCCCTTAATATTGGACAAGAAAAATAGAGTTTGCCTAAAGAACAAAGAGGAGAATTGTTCTTGAACAGCTCACACTCAAAGAGTTCTAAAGAACTACATTTAATTACTTTATGCAGTACTTCAAATTGAGCTAAAAGAAATTCATTCTAATAGGGTCGTAACAATACTCCCCATCAAACCATCCTTGTCCTCAAGGATGAAATTGAGGAAATTGTTGGCAAAAAGTATGATGATCTTCCCTGATATTATCTTTCTCTAGAGCATTGAACCACTTGATAAGCCATTAAGAAACAATGTCATTCTTCTAAACCATTCTTTTATTGAAGATGGCATTAGGAACCAAAAGAACATGGCCTGACGAAGAGTGCCCAACAGGTAGAATGACTGAAGTAGGATGAAAGTCAATTTTCTTCGAAAAATATGAAATGTGGGGTGAACCTCGGAATTTGTTGCCAATGCCAAGGTGTAAGCCACTTTGCCCACATATCCACAATTTGTAAAGGGCTAAAAAATTTAGCGAAGAGCTCCTGAAAAGTGGGAGATTTAATGAAAAGTTGTCTGTAAGACTAGAGTTTCACATAAATTCAATCACCAACATTGTAAGTTTTGTTCGTCCTTCCCTTATCAGCTTAGAACTTCATTCGATTATGAGTCTTGTGTCATGGCCCACCACTTAATTGTCCAAATCAGGCATAATATAAGGGGGAAGAATCTAGAGTCTTAGAGAAGTACTTTAGAATTCTCTAGGCCTGTAATGAATTCTAGACCAAATTGTAAATATATAAGTACTTGTGTAGTAATTTTTATTTTCACTTTAACCCCTAGATGTGTAGTATAAATAGAGGGCTCTCATTTGCAAATCAACCAAACAAGTGTAAAGTATTCTCCAAGCAATACAAAAGTCTTTTTATAAGCTCTTTTTTGTCTTTCATTCGTTTAGAGGTCTAAGTTTGAAAATGCTTACTTGAGCTTACAAGATCGTAAAAGAGTCGTGAGTAAGTTGTCAAGTGTCGCACGGAGCATTAGTTGAAGTCTAAGTCTATGACACTTAGCAAAACAAGCCTTGAAGGCCCTCAAAGTGGTTTCTCGAGACAACCTGAATCTGATACCATTGATGCAATTCCTTAATATCTAACAAGAAATTGGAAGAAAAACAGAGTTAAACTAAAGAATAAATAGGAGAATTGTTCTTGAACAACTCACTCAAAAAACTCAACAAATTCTGAAGAAATTCAGAAAGAAAAGAAAGAGAAGAGCTTATTGATCTGCTAGAATTCAAAATTTGTTTACACTTCCAAGATTAACTCCTACTTATACAAATAGATGGTCCCCAAAGTTAGTTGTAATTAACTCAACTAACTTTCCTTCTTCACAGACTAACAAACTAGTTTTAGAATTTGCTAATCACATGACTCATTCACTACATATAACTACTTTATACCGTACTTTGAATTGAGCTAAAACAAATTTATTCTAATAGGGTCGTAACAATATTCCCCTATCAAATCATCTTTGTACTCAAGGATGAAATTGAGGAAACTTAGAATAAAATATGATAATCGTCCCAAGTACAATCTTCTTCCTCCAGACCATTGAACTACTTGATAAGACATTGAGAGACAATCCTACCATTCTTCTATCTAACATGGCCTCAGGAACTAAAGAACAAATAAGAGAATTATTCTTGAACAGCTTACTCGAGAACTCAAAGAGTTCTAAAGAAATTCAGAAAGAAAAGGAAGAAGAGAGTTCATTGATCCACTAGAATTAAAAAAAAATTACACTTTGATGATTAAATTCTACTATCCCAAAGTTAGGTGTAACTAACTTTTCTTCCTAACAAACTAGTTCTATAGAATGTGCTAATGATGTAACTCTTTCACTACATTTAACTATTTTATACACTAAAAGAAATTCATTCTAATATAGCCGTAAAAATACTCCCCCATCTAACCATACTTGTCCTCAAGGATGAAATTAAGGAAACTACTGCAAGAAGTATGATATTTTCCTAAGTACTATCTTCCTCTAGAGCATTGGTCCACTTGTTAAGCCATTGAGAAACAGTCATGCCATTCTTTTGAACAATTCTTCTATCTAAGATGACCTCATGAACTAAAAGAATATGGTCTGAAGAGGAGTGCACAATAGATAGAATGACTGAAGTAGGATGAGAGTCAATCTTCTTCTTTAGCTGGGAAATATGAAACGTGAGGTGGATCTTGGAATCTGCTAGCAATGCCAAGGTGCAATCCACTTTGCAGTAGCCACAATCTGGAAAGGGCCAAAGAATTTAGCGGAGAGCTCCTGAAAAGTCTATTTGTCAAAGATTTAAGGGAAAGTTGTCTGTAAGGCTGGAGTTTCACATAAATCTAATCACCGACATTATAAGTTTTGTATGTCCTTCCCTTGTCAGCTTGGGACTTCATTTGACTCTGAGCCTTAGTCAAACAAGCTTTGTTGGGACTTCATTCGACTCCGAGCCTTAGTCAAACAAGCTTTGAAGGCCCTCAAGGTGGCTTTTCGAGATAACCTGACTCTGATACCACTAATTTGATCCCTTAATATCGGATAAGAAATTGAAAGAGAAACAGAGTTTGCCTAAAGAACAAATAGGAGAATTGTTCTTGAACAGCTCATTCGAGAACTCAAAGACTTCTGAAGAAATTTATAAAGAAAAGAGTTTATTGATCTGCTAGAATCCAAAATTTGTTTACACTTTCAGAATTAACTCCTACTTAATCAAAGAGATTGTTCCCAAAGTTAGTTGTTATTAACTTTCCTTCCTAACAGACTAGTTCTAGAATGTGCTAATCACGTGACTCCTTCACTACATTTAACTACTTTATACCGTACTTCGAATTGAGCTAAAAGAAATTCATTCTAATACGACCGTAACAGAGGTCAAGCTATGTGCACAAAGAGGTAAGAACAAACGGATGCATAAAATTAAAGAACTTGTTTACAAAATAAACATGTACTCGTCTGGATCTTAAATATATAAATATAAATAAGAACGAGTTTGCAGTGTCTTTTCAGAAACTTAATTTTTTCTGTTTTTCTTTTGAGAGGACGAAAGAAATACAGGTCAAATTGCACTCCACTTATTTCAAAGTTGAGAAAAACATCCAATACAAGAATATACTCTAGCAACTAACTTAGCAGCAAGAGAAATACAGGGAAAAGCTGGACAAGATAACTCGAATTTGCAATATATTCTGGAGATCAGCTTGATTATTGTTCCTGTGGCTTTATAATCCAGAATATGTTACAAATTTGAGACGAACTGACAAAAGTTCTTGAACTATATTTACGCTCCATCTTTAACTCAACGTGCTATTACTGGACTAACAATCTGGACAATCTCCTCAGCTTCACCTGAAGTCCAAGATGGTCCATACATTTCAAAAGATGATTGAGCAAGAAAACAGAGGTTGAAGACAATATCTGTCATCTTAGGCCTCTCTGCTGATTGCTTCGATGTGCATGCTGTCGCCAAGGCAGCCAAGTTTAGAGCATCATCAATAGGGTAAAAGCTCAACTTTGGATCCATCCATTTTCTAAACTTCTCCTTTCTGTTCTCTTCAACTTCCAAGATTCCACTAATTTCTTTGCAGATGATCAGAGTCTCATCATTATAATCTTTTGATTCCATTGCTTTCTTCCCTGAAAGCAACTCCAACAGCACAATCCCAAAAGCAAACACATCAACTTTCAGGATCATTGAGTTGGTGGCATGTCTGGCTGTAGAGAAACCTGCAATTTTGGCTTTAAACCTTGAATCAAGAAGTATGCTACACGTTCGGATGTCCCCGTGAACTATACTAGGTTGAGTATGTTCATGCAGGTATTGCAGAGCATTTGCAACATCCAAGGCTATGTGTAATCTTCGACTCCAACCAAGTGATGCCACTAAGACAGAGGCAGAAGAAGATGATGATAATCCGGGAAACAACCATTGATCCAGTGAGCCATTTTCAGCATATTCATAAACTACAAAGGAATTCCCACGATCGTCTGATGAAACGCCCATTAGTTTCACTAGATTTGCGTGATGTAGTTTTTGAAGTATTGTCATTTCCTCCGAGGCTTGTTTTGTTTTCTTGACTGCTACAACTTGGTCGTTCATTGTAACCTTGTACACTGATCCTCCTATCCTGTATCTCTCACTGAGGTCGACAGTTGCCTCCATGATGATCTTCAGGTCATATATTATTGGCTTTCCAATGTAGCTAGAAACTCCAGGAAGAAGCTTATCTTGAATGTTCTTATGGTCCGTAATTTCACCTTCTGAGGCTTTCTTGGTATGAAAGAGCTCAGAAGTTTCAAGAGTAGAAGAGTTATGGGCTAAGTTAGCCCTCCTCTTCTCGTCTAGATGACGCATGTATACCATCAAGCAAAATGAAAAAACTGCAAGCAACCCCATAATACTTAAAACAGTAATTACTATCCATCCATGTTTGGATTTTCTACTGCTTGCAGAAGAGGGGTAAGATTGCAGAATAATAGGAAGTTTTATTGGTATCAAGACAGGAGAATATATTGCAGCAGTGAAATTTCTGTAATTGTTGGCAGCCAGAATGTCAGCTGCAGATGCTCCAAACATATTGCTTACAGGCAACACATCATCCCAAGGCTGCCAAACATAAGTGACCAGGTACTGAAGTCCCTTTTCGAGATCAGAATGTGTGGGGCATTTACAAAACAAAGAAAAAACAGCTTCTGCGCCAATTGTCAAGTTGGTTGGATCTAGTGTTGGATTCATATCTTGCACCACGTGATAATTAGTAAGGTTCTCAAAAGCTCCTATTGAAACTGAATAAAAGTTGTCGCCTTTCTTGATCTGATAGGTGACATTGGAGAAATAATGAGAACTATTGCAGTAGCATTTAACGGGTGCAAGTAAAAGCTGGTCAGGGAATAGCTCGGTATCCTCTGAGGCTAGACCTGTGGCCGTAGCTATACTTAAACGACTCACTTCAAGAAGATCAGATATACTTCCGACATCTAAATAGTTTGGTGGACGGGCACGATATGAAATAAAAGTATCACAAGAAAAGGAAGAGTTAAACGAGCATGAAAAGTCTGTGTCTGTGCTAGATGGTTGAGCAGTTACGTTGGAGGACGAAAGTATGAGAAAGAGGAAAAAGTTGTAAAACAAGGAGACAAGAGGAACTACCATTGATGAAAAGCTTAGATAGCAAGACAACAGCTAGTAAGTTATATTTGTTAGCATGAGCAAGAGTGAATTTAGGAATTTATTTAACTTTAATGTGAAAGCTACAAAAATTCTAAAAGTTTGGAAGGATAGGAAAAAAAGAATATCTAGGAGGCCTTGTCTGTAGCTTTGTCTGTGAGATACCCTCTTGTCTTCTCTGCCTACTCTAAATAATTTAAGCAGCTGTCTCTGTCTTTATGCAACAATGCTTTATAAAATATTCTCAATAAGCAAAAGGAAATCATTTGAATATATAATCCTTACTTTCTCCTTGACTATGACATTCCCTTTCAGTTCTTTCCTAGGGAAGCTCCAGCAAATAGATTAATACTAGAACCAAATCTAGACGGCACGGATTCCTTCTTCCTACCAAAGTTCATAAAGTAAACAACAGAGAATAAAAAAGTAGAGATACTGGTGAATTCTCAGAGGTGGTTGTCAATAGTTATATGCTTAACACATGCAAGCGAGCTTGTGTCACTCTCTTATCTTAGGAGAAAGAGACCTAATAAAGTAGGAAAAAATTACAATTGTCAGTTTCATAGAGACAATCCTGGCATACTTTGGCATGAAGAACAATATTTTTCAGGGGATATTTTCCAGAAAATAAGTCATCATCTAGGGTCTGATTGCCAGAAAATATTTTCCAAGGAAAACATTTTTCACTTGAGAAGGAAAATGACTTCCCTCACCTTCGCAATTATCTCAACTATGAAACTTCATATCATTGATTTAACAAACATTTAGATGTTATTATCAATCTTCAATGTTCAAAAATATTATCAAAACAATTTCGTTATGCTAATAATTATGAATATTTTATTTTTAAAAATCAGAAAATATTTTCCACTCTCCACCCAACACCAGAAACCTATCCAGGAAAATGACTTATGTCATACCAAACACACCCTCGGTGTTGCTAGTTTTATTCTCTTTCAAGACCAAGTGAAGTGTTCTCTCCTTACAACTGAAACGAACAGAGCTGCTTAGTTTTTCCATGATAACAATTTTAAGAATTTCTGAAAACCTATATAATGTGGAAATAAAGTCAAAGTCTAAGAAAATCCTTAATGACATTGCAAAAACTATAGTTGAAGTCTTAAGAGGCAGAAAATTGAACATCCAATCATGTGTGGACATTGGTCCTGGGATGAACAAGCAAAAATCATAGAGCAGGTGAACAAGCACCAGTTCCACCCCCCATAAAACATAAATCATGAGTATATCTTGTTTACAAAGTGCACAGATACCACATAGAAGCTAAACCCTAGCAAATGAGTGAACTTGCAATATCACCACCTTATATCAGTAAAACAGCTGCATTGCTGACAACTACGACATTTACTCCGATGCCAAGTAAAAGTCAGTTACTCATTTGCAATTTTAAGCAACAATATTACAAAGATCAACATAATCAAAATGCTATGGACATGTAACCAGACCTCCTTGATGAGAGTTAAGTTAATGATGTTGACCTGAAATATGGAGGCGGACATTTGCTAATTTGCAGTTAGTCTCTTTCTCGGATCTATTCTTCATCACACTGTTGGAACTGGAAAAGCATCACAGCTTAATATCCCGATCAGTGACATAGTCCTTCAACTACAAGTTGACTGGAAATTATTGGAATAAATGTTACAGACTCTTGAAGTTGATGATGTTGACCTGATGTATGGAGATGTTGACCTGAAATATGGAGGAGGCCATTTGCAGTAAGTCTCTTTCTCGGATCTATTCTTCATCACACTGTTGGAACTGGAAAAGCATTACAGCTCTATATCCCGATCAATGACATAGTCTTTCAACTACAAGTTGACTGGAAACTATTGGAATAAATGTTACAGACCCTTGAAAGATCAGTAGAGCTCACTGTAAACATATGTCCAGGTGAAGCAAGGGGAAGAGCATCACTTATTTCCTCAGTTCTCTCTTCTACAGAAGCAGCTTCTAGGAGCTTGCCTTCCTTCCAGAGACTCTTGACAAGCAATTGTTTGGTATGAGCATCAGGCAACAACCCAGAGTTCCTCATGTCTTCAAAAACCCTGAGTGCAAGAGCAGCTCTTTCACATTTGCAATAAGCATGTATGAGAACTTTATACATATAAGCGTCAGGCTCTATACCGCTCTGCCTGACCATCCCAAAAAGCCTCTGTACAGTTTTTATATCTCCGTGAAGAGCAAAATGGTTCATTAGTCCAGAATATGTTTGTGAATCTGGAACAATTCCTAGTAAACTCATTTCTTCGAGAATATCCAAGGCGTCTGAATTCATTTTACATTTTATCAATGTCCTTAGCAGAGATGAGTACAGAAGCAACTGACTGCTTTTAGATATTGGACCACAGATCGTTTTAATGCTTTTGAAAACCCTAAGGGCGGGATCACCATAACGAGAAATCCCATAGAAATCAATAATTAACCGTATCGTGCTGAATGACAATTGAATGCCCTCTCTTTCAACCTTAGACAAAAGTTGATCAACCAAGTCGACACATCCTTGGCGAGCTAATTTGGTTATCATTCTTGAAATTGTGTATATATCATGAATGAATCCTGGCTGACAAGAAACCCAGCAGAAGAACTGCCAAGCTGTTTCTGCTGACTTGAAGCTCCTGATCATCTTGCACACCAACCTAGTCGTCCAAACTAAATTTGCATCCTCCAGTGCTGACACCTCCTCAGCGCCCCAGTTCTGCAAAGCATTAGCTAAAGAAGCTGGATCCAACCATGGTTTCAGGTGAGGTTGATCCACAGCATTAGTATTGTTACCGTCAATCTCTTCATCTTCATCATCGCTGTCGTCTTCACTACTGTCCATAGAGTAACCAATCATCTTAATCCTCCCATCCGATAACATGTCCCTTAGCAATTCATTTGTCTCAGCATCATAACCAGCACTCTGCATCTGCTGCAATGACCATAGCATAGCTCGAACAGGCAATATTCCATCACTCCTCATCTGATCAAGCAAGACTTTGACGACATCCAACTGATTGGCAATAGTGAATGCTTCCACTAGAACAGAATACTGCTTTAATGTACGTTTGATCCGAACATGAGGCAACATATGGAAAAGCTCGATGGCTGAATCCAACTTTCTACTTCTAACAAGATGCTCAATTATAATAGTGTATGTCCTACAATTAGGAAGTGCCCCTTCTTCAATCATCCTACGGAATACCCTCACAGCATCACTATCCTTACCCACCTGAACATATAATCCCATTACAATGTTGTAAGACTCAGTACATGGATGCTTTCGAAGGGTTGTCCTCCACTCGTCCCACACACGGACAACATCGTTAAACTCTCTACTAATGGCATACCATCGCATTTGATCCATGTAACTAACACGTGCCGCATTAACGAATTTTCCCGAGTTAATGGCATTGATAAGTGCTTGGAGTTTAGCAATCTCCCGCGCCTTAGCAAGAATCTTGGCTAATGCATAAAGGGTATTATGTGTATGTGAGAAATGTGGAATCTTTTTAAGACATTCAATCAAATGGAGAGCTGATTCAGGAGAGGGAGCTGATTGAAGTGCCTTAGTGACTACAAAAGAATCCAGAGAAGGATTCTCCAGATAGGTAACAAGATTTTCTGAAGAACTAGACCGAAGAGCGAGTCTTACTGAATCGATAAGCCTCGCTCTCTGGAAGTACAAAGCTACCTTGTTCACATTTTGGGTTCCCAAGAAACGGCGAAAATGCAGAGATACATAATTAAATGTGCTGTTTATCTTGTAGAATCGATTTAAGTACATATAAACTTACAGGTAGACAACAACCTACAAGAAGTTTAGGGACTTTAGTAGGAAGGAGATGAGGAGTAGGAGTCAAAACTTCATGTGATAAAAATATCAAACAGTTGGTGTGCAGTCAAAATTTCATGCGACAAAAATATCAAACAGTTGGTGTGCGTGGACAACTCTTCAGGAATTTGCAGAAACAAATAACTTGGCCATTGTTAGATCAACAGAGGAAGATAATGGGACTAAGCTCATCATTTAGGGCCAAATTTCAAAGATTCGCGGTGAATTTTCTTTGCTTTGTGAACTATGACTCCCACTTCGTTGAATTATGGAGCCTATGTTCCAGCCTTTTCGGATTTCACGTAAAGAGCTTTGGACGCGGATAAAGTGAAATTTGCGTACTTCAAATTGTTTGTCCGTCTAATTCAATTTGTTTATCTAGTTTTGAGTTTTGATCCTAATGGTGTGTTTGGTATGAAGAAAAATATTTTCTTTGAAAAACAAGTATATTTTTTATTTATTTTCTTAGGTTTGGTTTGTGAGTAGAAAATATTTTCGAAAAAGATTTTTTAGTGTTTGATTTATGAATAAAAAATATTTTGAGAAAATATCTTTTATTTTTACTTCAAGTAGAAAATAATTTTTGAATTGAAATTGAAAATATTTTTTAATAATAAACTTAATTTTCTTTTGGGTGGAGTGGAGTGGTGGTGATGGTGGTGGGGTGAAAAATAAAAATTTGAAATTGAAAGTATTTTTTAGGAAAAAAGGTTTGAAATATATCCGAACTTTGATCGAAATTGTTGTAACAATACGAACTTTGGAAAGGACCTTTTACCCCATGCACTATTTAATAGTGTATTTTAAAGGTATATATATGTCCACGTGGACATCATAAATATTGGATCATTTTAAATAGTAATGTGTCCACGTGGGCACATATATACCTTTAAAATACACTA
>NW_006238985.1:2036930-2038229 GCF_000226075.1 Solanum tuberosum | reverse complement strand
ACACTATTAAATAGTGCAGGGGGTAAAAGGTCTTCCATAAAACTTGGTATCGTAACAGCAATTTCGGCCAAAGTTGGAGTATTTTCCAAACCATTTTCCCTATTTTATAAAAACAAACTTTAAATTTATTATTTTTTTGGGGGGTGGGGGGTGGTAGGGGAGTGGAGGGTAAAAAATAAAAATTTGAAATTGAAAGTATTTTTTAAAAACAAACTTTAAATAATTTTTTTCCAAATTTTGACCCTCAATTTTTGATCTATTTTTAACAATGTGATTTAAAAGGAAAAAGTGTCATATAAACTGAGACAGAGGGATGAAAAGAGTAATGTTTATAATTTTTATAGATAATGTTTCTACATTGTATAACATGTATTACAATATATATACCTTGTATAATTTATAACAATGTATAAACATTATTAGTTATAGTTATAAACTTCTTTTGTGATTTTTAGTTGTAATCATTATTCAAAACAAATTAAAAATATCCACCAAATGACTTCAAAATTTTGTAGTTAATTTAAAAAAAAAAACTATTTTCAATAAATTTAAACAACGTTCAATTCAAATTTCTCATAACAATCAATTTCAAAATTTAAATAATTTCTTTAAGCTTGTTAAGCAATAATGAGTTGCATTTCTAATTTGATTTTCCACCCAAATCATAGTACTCTAATCATAATTTGAGCTTCAAAAAACAATAATAAATCTAATTTGTCAACTAACAACTAAGATGCAGTTCAATTCAAAATTCAAATCATTTTTTCAAATTTGTAAAGTCATATTGAGTTTCAATTTCTATAAGTCTTTTAGGACACCATGGGAAGTTAGAGAGGAACACATCTCTATTCAATTTATTTTGATATCTATTTTATACAATATATTTTTCTTGTCCATTCCTCAATCTCCATCATATTAAAATACATTGACAATTATTATAAAGTTGAATTTTCAAATAAGGTAGTAGTTCAAATTGAAATATCAATCGATATCTTGTCTGTTCAAATGTTGAAATACACGAAGTGAAGAACCTTTTTCTCAAATTTACTACAAATTATTAAAAATAACTTATTATGTTTGGTAAATAAAAAAAATATTTATAAATTTAATAATATAGTGTCTTATTTAATTATGAAGGTAAGAATTTCTAGATCAAATACTTGTATCCGTGAAATTATGAAGGCCAATGCCCATGGGTGTTGAGAAGCCCAGTCCAGTAAGTGAGTTGGATCACTAAACTTCTAATAACTATTAGCAACATTTAGCCCAACATTAATAAGCATTAAATAGACAAATAAA
>NW_006238985.1:2036311-2036830 GCF_000226075.1 Solanum tuberosum | reverse complement strand
GCATATATGCTCATATGTTGTAACTAATGTTCATCTGTTGCAACAGATGAATTATCCGCTGCAACAAATGAATCATCTGTTGCAACAGATAGGCATATATACTTGATTATTTTCAACGGATGGATTATCTATTGCAATAAATAATACATGTTAGGCATTTATTGTAACAAATTTCTATATTTATTGCAACAGATGATCATATTTATTTGATTATTTTCAACAAATGGGTTATCTATTGCAACAGATCGAATGAGCATAACTAATATATTTTATATACTAAATATGAACATACATAATCAACAAAAATGAATTAAAATTATCAGATTCATAACTAAGTAAATAATAAAGCTATTTCATATTACAATGATTATGGAGCATTTTGAACCGGGCACTAGTTCTCTTGTGGCCAATATTTTTACATATTGAACACTTATTTTGTCTTGTTGGAAATAATTCCCCAACTCCACGCCTCCTTTTCGTTCGCCTTCATCCCGGTTTGCTTGGGTCAACATAAGGAGG
>NW_006238985.1:1994154-2036222 GCF_000226075.1 Solanum tuberosum | reverse complement strand
TACCATATCGCTTATTTGATTGAAATGGTCATAGAACTCAACTCTTTGTACGCTTTTGCTGCATTATAAAAATGAGATACAAGATTGTTCTTCTCGATTCATTCTCCATAACAGTCAACAACTATTATTATTGATTCTTCCATTAATGGTACCTAAAAGAATTTATTAAAACTATTTAATAATGATTGTATAGTAAAGTTGAGTGACTATATACAGTTAAAAAATCATATGCACAATTATTGTCCCAACAAGTCAGTGATTTGTTGCAACAAGTAGGTCATCCATTGCAATAGATGACTCACTTATTGCAATTGATGACTCACTTGTTGGATACATGTCCAAAACAAGAAGCTTATCCAACATGTAAGTCAATTGTTGTAACAAATGAGTCATCTATTGCAACAAGTAACTCATATGTTGCAATATATAACTTACATGTTTGGACAAACTTTTGGTTTTGTCCCAATTTGACCTGGTACTATAACATGTATCCAACAGGTAAGCCATTTGTTGCAACAGATGAGTCATTTGGTGCATCAAATGACTCATCTGTTGCAATAAATGACTAATCTGTTGGGACAAACTTCTGGTTCTGTCCCAACTTGATCTGGTACTGTAATATGTATCCAACGGATAAGTCATCTGTTGCAATAAATGAGTCATATGACTTATTTGTTAGGACAAGCTTTTGATTTTGTCTCAGCTTGGCCTGATATTGTAATATGTATCCAACAGGAAAGCCATTTGTTGCAACAGATGACTTATCTGTTGGATACACGATTATAAATTATTGAAGAAACACTCAAAATATCCAAATGAAAAATTAGGTTAAAAATCATTAATTACTTACCAAAATCACTTATGAAGTAATGCCCAGTGAAATAGGAATGAAATTTGATCCGATAACTGCATTACCAACAATGTGAATGTTACGACAAACAATAAAATAAGAAGATGGTAAACAAGAAAGAAGAAGAAGAAGAAAAAGATGATAATGAACATAAAGAAGAAGAAGAGAAACAACAATGGAAGAATAGGTAAGAGAGAGTAAAGGAAAAAAGGAGTTGTGAGTCGTTGGTGTCATTTTTTCCCTCCATTTTTTATTATTAATATTTTATATAAGATGGACCAAAGTATAAAATAAAAAATTTGAGGATGAGAAATCCATTCCATTAATCCTTAATTTAAAAGTTGTCACCCCTACTCAATAATTAAAACTTGAGTCACCTACATTTCATTTTGAAACTTTTCTATCGCCTTTAATTCATTGTCCCCTGTAACCAAGCCCTAAATTCTGAAGCGCGAAGGTAATCGACTTTCAATGGAAAAGCTCATTATTCATATCAGTTGAATAAGAAAAGCGTATGAAACCCTAAAAACAAACTTCCAAAAGTTGAACAAATAGAAATTTCTCAGTTTATTCACTCTATTTGAAATCAAAATTTCTACTTTTCTATTTTGAAAGTCTACCCTTTCGCCTCCTAGCTTGAAATTCATGTATTTGTTACGTTAAGTTGTTTCCAGTTTAGCTATTTTGCATAGGAAGAACTGAAGAAGTAACTGTCAAATTCATCCACTCAGGTATGGGTATCTTCTTATGAATGACGCATTTAAAGCTGTTATTTGGTGCATTACATAAGTTATACATTTGGAAAAACTTTTTTTTTTTTAACTGGGGAAGTTTTCATTGAATGTTTATCTCCTCTGTTTTACCTCTTTTTACGTAGATTGAGGGTTTTTGCATTGTTTTTGAATTGGCGAAACAATGGAAGAAGCAACAATACCACAGTTCGGGAATAAACTCGTTCACGAGGCTAAACTCAAAGAGCTTCTTCGTAACTTAACCTCCACAGATTTCCAACTCTGTTCCGATGCTTCAAAAGAGTTCGTCAAACTTCTCAAGTCCGACTCTGGACTTGAATTTCTCAGCTTATACATCCAGAATTCATCCAAGTGTATGGAACTCGAACAAGCTTGGGAGCTTCGAAAAAGCAAAACTGGACTTTACGTTGTTTTAAATTTGATTTCTGGATTTTTCAACCAATACTATGGGAAAAACAGGGTGGATAAAGATCCAAAAGTTGCTGTAATAGTTAACGCATTAGATAAGTTTGCAAAATTGATTGTGGAAAAGAGAATGAATGATTTGTATAAAGAATTGAATAGTAAAGAAGCAAAGCGCCAACGAGCTGCGCTTTCTCTGTTGGCTTCTATAGCTAGGCGTAGTTCGTGGATGGCATGGGAAGTGGCCAAGAGTTTTGATTTCAAAATACCTATATTTGGGAGACTAGCTGAGTGGAAAGCAAAGAAAATTGAAGGGAAAAAGAAGCATTATTCGACGAGGAAGGCTTTTGTGGGTTTTGCAGTATCATTTTTGGAGGTTGGGAATGCTAGGTTGCTGAGAGGCGTGTTGCAGCAGAAGGATATGTATTCTGGAGTGCTTCGCGGGTTGGGAAATGATGATGATGATACCGTGGTTTATGTGTTATCCACTTTGCGTGATAGGGTTCTTGTCCCGGATTCACTGGTGCCCACTGGGCTTAGAAGTGTGCTCTTTGGGAGTGTAACTTTGGAGCAGCTTGCTAGCATTTCGGGACGAGATGGTGGTGGATTTGCCGCAGAATTAGCTCATGAAGTGTTATATATGGTATGTACTGATCCTTCGAATGGATTGATGCCAGATTTGAAGAGGGTACCTAAACCATTGAGAGGAAACCCAAACAGATTATTGGGCCTTATGAAGAAGTTAAAAGCTGGAGAGATTGAGAATCACCGAAATCTGCTTTTGGCAATTGTTAAGGGGAAGCCATCTTTTGGTTCAGCTTATTTGGACGAGTTCCCATACAGTCTTGAAGACCCTTCATCGCGTAACTGGTTAGATAATATTTGCTAATTTGAGTTTTTTTTTTGAATATTAGTATTGGTTTTATTGTTGTTTGTCTATTGTGACTCAATTACTTGCAGGTTTGCTTCAGTTTCTTTGGCAGCAAATGTGCTCTCCTCTGTTGGTGATGGACTTGTCTTTGGGTTTCTTGATTCTCAAAACCAGGAGCCGCCAACTCTTAACAGCCCAGAGGTGCAAAATATCATGAAGTGCATTGGACCACGATCCTTCTCTCGACTGGTGATTAATAAAGGTTTACTTCATTCGGATCCTCTAGTGAAACATGGAACTTTGAAGTTTGTGTTGGAGGTTCTGAAACTGTTGGAGTTACTAATTAGTGCTTTAAACAGTGTCATGTCTTCCCAAGGTCAAATGATCCACAAATGGGAGTCCCTCAAGCAAGATATCTGGAATGCAGTTCGGATTTTACTCCCTGATCCTCAAGTTCTGTTCTCGTTGCTCTCTTCATTGAACGAATTTTACAAAGGTCTTGAGCAACGCTCGAAAAGACCTGCAGATTCTGAAATAGGAGATAAGCTGAGTATTAGGAAGAAGCTGAAAATTGACGCTGCAAATGAGGATACAGATATCGTTGTAGGGGGGGTTAGTTACTCCCCTGATGCAGCTCTGTCCCTGGATGGTGAATCAATCATAAATGTAGATGACATGGATGATTCTAAAGATGACACTTATTTTGTAAAGCTTATAACAGAACTCTGGAGTTTGCATTCTTCTCCCTTGCCAGACTCTACTATAGAAGACACAGAAGTGCTATTCTATGCCAAGTTGCTTAATGTCTTAACAATATATTATGTGAGTTCCAAGTTCTTGAATCCTAGTTGTTCTGGCTTATGGAAAAATACTGTGCAATTGAAGAGGAAGCTTTTGGTTGCATTGAGAAAAAATAAAATTTTGCATCTAAAATCTGATATTTAATTTTTATTATTATTTTTTGCATATAAAAACATGTTTTGCTTATCTGCAGTATCCCTTTCATTTGACTCTGTATTAACTATAGCTGTATCGTATTAAGTTAGTGCTTACATAAGCCACTACATGCTGTGAGTGATCAAGTTAGTCTACTTCTTTTTGCACAGTTTTGTAACTTGTTCAACAATGTTCATGGGACCTCAAAAACTCCGTTTCATGAAATGTTTAAGTGCTCTGACATTGTGTCAACAAGGTTGATTTATCGATTCCATATATTATTTACTCCCCTATGAATTCGTGTTGCATGGCTGTAGACCCACTGGTTCCCCTATCTATTTATTCTCATTTAAACTATTTCATTTTCTTGATAGATCAATCAGTGATTTTGGAGCATGTGGTTTGAATTTAAGGATGTCAGTGTCATGAACTTTTAACTTTACGTCATGTTCCTAAGTAGAACTTCAGATGTACATGTTATTAAAGCCTATTTATATTTGAAATTATATTGTTGAATTTTCTTTTCTTCTTCTCGTATGTGCCCCGAAGCTGGAGTTTCTCTGCTGTTTAAGATGGTATATATAGTAATCTGATTTATTAGGGTAAATTCGTTTAAGCAAAGTTAATAGTTCCTAATTCAAATAGGAAAAACGAAATGAAGAAATCCTGATATTTAATGCTTACTTTTTGGATATTTTTTGTTTCTTTCTTGCAGAAAACAATGCCTAAGATGTTGGAAGGATTGTTTGATTTCTTCAAAATTCTACCAAACAACCTGCTGGTTTTGCCAACTATGTTGCAGCAAACTCTGTTATCTCTGCTCCAAGAACATGTTGGTTGGTCCTCTAAATGCGAAATTGCAACAAGAGTTCACTCACAAATGTACAAGCATTTGCTTCCATTTCTGGACTTGTTAATGTTTTCACCCAACAGAGACATTAAAGATCAAGCGTACATTCTAGCAAAGACATCAATGTATAGTACTGGTGCATTTGACAAAAACCCAAAGGAAATTTGTTCATGGTTCTTCTTTATTCCTGGGTACAGCAAAGACAACATGCTTGGAGGAGGAGTAGGGTGTGATATCTACAGAAAATTGTCCTCACCTGTTCTTCTTTTCTTACGTGATGCTGTAATTGAGTCTGGCAATAAGTTATTCTGTTATTCGGATCTTTTAAGGTCTTCTTTGAGTAGCATACCAGGCATCAAAGGTAATTGATGATTCATATAGTGTTCTTGGTCTTTGCAACATAGTTTAAGATGGGTGTTACTTTTACTTTATATAGTGAATATTTTTTATGTTCAGTTGACACTATTGAATATTTCCTATTTTCTTTTGTCCTTCCTTTAATTTTTTTTACCTGGGCCTTGACTGTTATTCTACTTATTCACTGGTTAAAACACTTCTATTTTGCTGTTTCTGACCTAATACTTCAGTTTCTATGGGATTCGCAGTGCATCATGACCATCCTTCAATTGGAAAGTTAACTTTTCCTCCATCCTTTACTCTGACCATCTTATTTGTCATGATAACTGAAGTAGTTAACCCAGTGGCTTGTAAATCTCATTGCCGAAATACTGTAAACTTGAAAAGAAGAACTTAGCAGCAGCTGAAAGAGATCACTTGCAATATTCTGACAGTTATTGACACTTCTTGCAGATATATCTCCTGATTTCAGCCCTTTCACAATCTGCATCTTGGATAGGTGCCTAACATTGGCAACTGCTGAAACTGGTGCTTTTTCTGCTTCCGAGAAGTCGATGGTTTCGTCATATGTGTGCAATACCTTAAAGTATCTTCTGGAGACTCAGGTAGCATCTGTCCTTTCATTTAAATGTTTTTTCCATTTGAATTGGCAGCACAGTAGCACTTAAGGTGTTTTCCCCACTTGACAGTTTATATCTTTCCTGAACTTTGTTAGGGGGACCCATTACTTTTGTCTTCAATAATTGATGTGAAGTTGTCTGAGAAACTTGATGCTCCATATGACTTGGATGATTCTCAATGTCCCTGCGAGTGGAGGCCATTCAAGAGATTGCTACATTTGTCACGGAAAATTTTGCAGGGAACTTACAGAATATCTTCCAACATCAAGGAAGTTGTGTATACCGAAAGTTCTTTTACCTGTACTGTCGGTGAAGTCCAAAGATTGCTTAAGAGTGAGTCTGATGGTAGTCTGGTTGGATTGACCATTGGGTTTTGCTTTTCAATTGCTTGCACAACATCAGCTGAGATAATACAGAATTTCCCTTCGATAGTATCTGTCTCGAATAAATTGCTCGGGGTCCCTCTGTCACTGTTGATGCAACTATTTTTTTCAGAACCTAGTCTTCTGAATGATGCTTCTAAGAGATGGCCAGAAATTTTCTTCACGGGTATGGAAAGGGCCTTAGCTAGATTAAGTGGTGGGAGAACAATGGACTACGAGTCTGATGCATTTTCTGTATTTTTGGAGCATGCACCTTTTTATGTTCTCTTTCCAGCTGTTCTGTATATTGATGGACTGGATTTGTCGGATCAATCAGGATTGCAAAGCTTGCTTCTGGCAAAGCTTTCAGAGAAGACATCTGATCATCTTCTTTCCTGTTTCCGCTATTTACTCTTTTGGTTGAATCAAACTCAGTTATCCTATAGACATGAGCAATTTGAGGGACTTGAAAAACTTTCCGCAGCTTGCTTCCTTCTCCTAAGCGGCATGTTGAAAAAATTGTTGGCTGAAAAATCCAATTCTTGTGGTGTAGACACCTGTAGTCCTTTCTCAACTTACTTTATTGAAGAGTTGGTTGTAACTATCCTTGATCACCCTGCTGTGGTAGCTGTGCTGGAGTACCCATCCCCTGTTAACAGTGATTTTGCATGTGGAACAATTAAGGACAGTGTAGACCAGTTTGTTGAATCAGTTAAACTGAAAATTTGCAAGACGGATCATCATGTGCTTAATTTGGTAAAAGCTACTTCTGAGTTCTGGTTGTCTTTCTGCTTTGGCCAAAGCTCCTCATCTGAAGTTTATCATGCCAATAAACATGTTGTTAGTTCATTCAAAAATGTGGTAAAGAAACTGGTTCTGACATTTAGGCTCAAGATGAACGAATGCATGAAGTCTAAGAACTTAATACCTTTAGTTCCTGTACTATATGCTCTACATAGTTTGATTCATTTCATATCTCCCTTTGAGGTGCTTGAATTGGCCCATTGGATTCTGTCTTTGATTGACCTTGAGGATCGTTCTGTTTGGCTGACTTCAGCTCTCTGTGTTGGATTACACATTGCTGGTTCTGCATTTGATCATCTGGCGGCATACATGTGGCAGCCACAAGAAAAAATCCCCATCTGCTTGTTTTGGGGAATTCAACAGGAACAAAATGATGTCATCCTCTATGAGAAAGTCCTTTTGCAAGTATATGATATTGCCACTCGATTTGAACTTGATGTTGCTGATGCCTGTCTGCTAAAAGCTGTAAAAGTTGTGAAAGTACATAAATCTATGCAGAAGCAAAGCCATCTTTTTCTTAAGGATACATGTAGAGCTGTGGCTAACACTCATGTCAATATCCTTTCTCATTGCATGCTCAAAATAACCAAAAGAAAAGCTGAAATCTTGTTTCTTGTTGCTGATATAAGCCCTCTGCATCTATCTGTATTTGGGAAGTTATTTTCAGACAGGATGAATAAATATGTGGTAGTCAAGCCTTGTACAGTACCACCAATTTGTGATTTTTCTGATGAAGACGCACTGATGCTTCTTCCCACTGTTATCCTGTACTTGAACTCAATTCCTGCAAAATTTGGGGGCCAGCTTTGCATGCTTCATGAGCATATAGCTTCTTTTTATTGGGAAATACTCAAACAAGGTTTCTCTATCTGGAAAAGTTATGTTTCCAGGGAGATATTTAAGGTAGAATATTTTGAAAACCTGTCAATGGAAGATTTTCCGAATCTTGTCTCAGGTAGCCTTCTCGCAAATACTGTTCTTGTAGTCCAATTGTTCTTTGAATTAAGAGGTGATTTGGTGAAAGTGAAAAAACGCTTGAGTATATTCAATTCTGTTTGCTCAAGTGATTGTAGTGATCTGCTGGAGTTCGATCTCACTCAAGATGGTTCTTATTCAGTCGAAGAGTCTTTGAATGTTGTCAACAGGACTGTTGCAAAAATACGTTTGTGCAGTGCCCTTTTATTCCCCGAGAAGGGAAAGTTTCCGTCTCTGCTGAAGAAAAACGCAGAAGTGATTGCTTCAGAAGAGTGCCCCATTTTAGACTTGACAAGAATCCGGTTTCTGAACTTGCTGGTTCAATCCTGGCAGCTTATCGTCAAGAGATGCTCTTTGAACGTTGTTGACTTCAGGCAAATGGAAGTTGGAAGCTGTTCCATATTTAGATATTTGGAAGTATATATTCTAAAAAATGTAACGGAAATAACAAGGGAGATGCATGGTTGTCTTCTGAATTTGGAATCTCTTCCATTTGTAGAGCAACTTGGTAAGTCATCTCTTCTGCATAGGTTTTACGATCCTTTGACACTGGGGATGCTCCGAGCTATTATCTCATCAGTATCCGAGGGGAAGTTCTCTTGCATTTCAATTATTCAACTGTTGCTTGCACATTCTCAATTTGCAGCTACCATCCATTCTTCTCACATCTCAGCTGGTCATTCTCACTTTGGGATGATATTTACTCCTTTGCCTAGCATCATGAGATCATATGTTCAATTTGCTGATTTAGATGCCTATGATTTAAAAGATAGTTGTAAACTATCTGAGGAACGTGCTCGGCAGTTAGAACTTGTGAAGTTGCTTAGGTTGCTTTTCCAAATCAGGGCTCGACAATGTGATATTAATAATGTAGAAGACATTGGAATAAATTTAAAGGAATTGCTCTTCTTGCTATTATCTTCTTATGGTGCTAGTATGAGTGTGATTGACTTGGAGATATACAGCTTAATGGATGAGATCAATTCGACTAATGACTTGGGCGAAGGAAGTATGGCTAAATTAGATTATCTATGGGGTAGTGCTCTGCTGAAAGTCAGAAAAGAAAATGAACTGGAGCAGACTATCTCTAGTAATTTGAGTGAAGCTGAAGCAGTTGATGATTACCGCAGGATCTGCTTCAGAGAAAACATTCCCATAGACCCCAAAGTTTGTGCAACTACTGTGCTTTATTTCCCATATGATAGAACAGTTGGTTCAGGGATTCTCAAAGAACCTAAAAAAGATTATCCTGACTTTGGATATGAGGTACTCTTATTAATGATAATTCGTTTTTTCTTTTTTTCCATAATCTCTGATGTTCCTCCAATTTTGAGGAAAAGAAATAGGGGATATTTCTGTAGTTTCTCCCAATCCTGTCACATTCAAAACTATGGAATTTTCTGCAGGTACAATATGCAGATGCTGAGAAACTCCGTGTGTATGATCCCATTTTTATTTTGCACTTCTCAGTTCACTGTCTTTCTATGGGGTTTATTGAGCCTTTGGAATTTGCAAGCTTAGGCTTGCTTGCGATTGCTGTTGTCAGTATATCTTCACCTGATGATGACATGAGGAAACTAGGTTACGAGGTTCTTGGAAGATTCAAGAGTGTACTGGAGGTATATATCGTTGTCATAACTTTTCTCTCCTTAGTTGTGATTTCATTACTTAAACATTGCACGATTTTCTGTGATTTGACCAATGATATGCTGTTAGCAACATAAAGATGGTGGTGCGTGGTTGGTTTGGCAACTATGGAAGTGGTGGTGGTGCCACTGGTGGACATTTGACCGGAGAAGTATGCTGGATTTGTGTTCACACAAAAACCAAAGAACGTAAAAAAGAAGTGTGAAATAAAACCGATGTCAGCTAATTTTAAGCCATTTATGCACTTAAAATTGTGTGAAATACGTTCTATGCCATGTACGACTTCTATATTCACGAGATACATTCCTATCTAGTTGAGGTGTCTATCTGGTCACCTAGTAAAATTGAAGTGTCCAATTTGTGCCAAGTTTAAGGAGTTGTCTATGTATGTGACCGTAGAGAATAAAAACATGATTCTTTCCGAGAAGCATCCAATCTTTAGTATGTGTTTTACATTTAAATAAATTTTGAGAACATTTATTATTATCCTGAATAAACTAGAAAATAGTTGATTAAAGGCCTAGGTAGGCAGTGGACTTATCTTGGCACTTGACAAGAATGCATTTTAAGGGGATTCTTGAAGATCCTTAGCATTAAGGGGTTGTTTGGTAGGGTATGTGAGGATAGTGCTGAATATGGTGTATTAGTAGTGTTGGTATTAGTTATGCTTGCATTAGTTATGCTGAGACTATTTCTTATTCAGTGTTTAGCTTGGTGTATTAAAAATAACACACATTGCATAATTTCTAAAAGAAATTAATTGTTTAAAAAAAATACCCTCCACAAATATGGTGGAAAAGATATGAAAAAGGTTATGAGGGGCAATAGTGTCTTTATTCGTATTAATACATGCACTAAAACTCCTTGCATTGCTAATACCATGTTTCACATAGATTAGTTATACATATCATAATGATCAATGAAGTGGTTGAGAACCATGAGGTCTCAGGTTCAATTCCTAGCGGAGACAAAAAAACACTTTGTGATTCTTCCCATTTGTCCTAGCCTTGGTGGACAGAGTTATCAAGCTGATTCAGATACCATGGTCATAAAAAAGAAGTTATACATAGCATAATACCAAATAGAGTGTTAGTTTCATAGGTTGAAAACGTGTACCAAACAAAGTATTGGTAATACATAAAGCTAATGCATTTTTTTTTTCTAATGCATCCTACCAAATGACCTTAAAGAGTATTTGCACGATCAACTTAGAGAAGAGGCAACCCATTTACAGAAGGCTGAGTATTAGCCCCTCAAGAGTGGTCGTTGAACCATGAGTTTTCTTTTAGAGAGTGTTCATGAGTAGAAGCTAGTGATATACCTTCTTCAGTGTTCCATGCCTCTCGGAATTTCTTTCTTACTTCTGAATTTTCTTGAAATAATGTCCACTTCCCAAAAAGGAAAGCAGTTTCCAAAATCTTTTCATCAAAAGTACTGTTGGATACACTTTTATATCAAAGAAAATGAAATTCTTCTGAAGTAACTTTAGACTCTTTTCTAGTTAAATACAATAAAACTTCGACTCTCATCTAAATAACAGTGTTGAGCAATAGTAGGAGACTTAAACTAAACTTATATTCTAAGTTGCTCGAACTCGGGTACGGGTGTCAACGGATGCGGAGCCGCATATCCGGTCCTTCATGATCTAATTTTAAGATTCAGGGATATGGATCTAGATACGGATACAAGAGCTGGGACTCAACAATTTTTTTAATCTTTAATTTTATAATTAGATAATTATAATGTTTCACATTTATAAACTCTAATTAATATGTAATATTTATCTCATTTTACGAAAACAATATAATATATATATATATATATATATTTATCCTTAATAATAAACCATAAATGTGGCATCTAATAAAGGACTAAAGGTCAATTAAAATAGGTAATAAATTAGTCTTGGGGTGTAAGTCGTCTTCTTCATCTTTGTTCCTCTACATCGTCTTCTCTCCTGCATCTTCTTCCCCTACAAGTTCTCCATATCTTTGTTTTCCCCCAATACAATACAACTCACAACATGCAAAGTCTAGTAGTCCACCACGGCATCACCAATTCTCGGCTTCTCTGCTCCAAAAATAGAAATTGTAATTGTAGAGCTCTTAAATTTTAGAAACCTGCAACACCCAACATGAACAAGAAGATTTACCTAAAAAACCTTCAAAGGAGACAGAGGGACTAGTATAAATTACTATATAGCAGCAGAATTGAAGGAATTTTGTTTTCGATCTATTAAATCTTTACTTTGAGATATCAGAATTTCATTTTCTCTCCAAATTGTTGGTCAACACACCGATGTCGTTTGACCGGATCCGACATAGATCCCACACCCTTACCATGTCAATGTCGTGTCGATACGAGTGCGGCACCAAAATTGCCAAGTCCGAGCTACTTAGCTTATATTAGCTACTAAAATTATGACGAAGTATTGGGCTCCATGGAATTTAATAGTTTAGTAGCCTATGTATATTTTTGGTGCTTCTCAAACAAAGGCTATAAGGAGAGGCTAGTATTATGAACTGAGTTTTGTAGGTTCAATGATGTGGTTGTGCCTGCAAATATATAAAAAGATAGAAATTTGTGACAAAATAGTATTATTGACATTGAAATTTTATAGGACTTTACAAGTTGTGTTCAATTCCAGATAGGGTTCTTGGAGGCTACTCAACCCTAAACTCTTGTTCATGCCTATATAAAGGGTATTATATTCTCTTTTAAGAGGCATCTCAAATATCCCGTGAACTCTTGGGATGGATATTCATAAGGAGATCAATGTTTATCAATAAAATTATGTTTCTTCATATTGCATTTGTGATAGCAATTATTTTCCATCACTTTACAACAAATTATTTGTAGACATTGAAATTTTATGGGACTCTAAAAGATATATTCAATTCCATTGAGACTGTACAAGATGTGTTCAATTCCAGTTCGGATTTTGGGAGGCTACTCGATCATAAACCGTAGTTCATGCCTATATAAATGGTGTTATATTCCCTTGAAAAGTCATCTCGAATATTCCTAACTATTGGTATTCATAAAGAGATCAAGATTGCTGAACTCTTGTTGACAACTAAATACTTTGATACACAGAATTCTCCTTGCATGGAGTTCAAATAAATCCAAGGAAGGAAGTCCAAATCATCCTATGTTTGAGAAATACGCTACTTATAGCCCTCGAATCACAGAGAAAATTTAGATAGAAGAATCAAGGGAACAAACAGATTTAACCCATATTGTTTTATCAATAAAATTATGTTTCTTCATATTTTATTTGTGGTTACAATTTATTTTTTCATCACTTTAAAATTTGTTGCAAACAAGTATCATCCGATGTTGTCTGATAAAAGATCCCTACCTATATAGGAGAAACAGGGTAATCTGTAATGATCAACTTCTAATCATAATTCCAGGAGAAGATGTTGATATCTCTCCAGAGCTGCTTTAGTGACTCTTCAGTAGAAGTATCATGTCATGATTTTATAAAGTTTTATTGTTTCCTATTTTCAAAAAAAAGTTTTATTGTGTCCTGTAGAGATGTCAGAAGAGGAAGGATGTGATGCGACTTCGTCTCCTAATGTCATACTTGCAAAATGGTATTGAAGAGCCTTGGCAGAAGATTTCATCCGTAACTGCCATATTTGTTGCAGAGGCTTCTTATGTACTTTTGGATCCTTCACATGACCATTATTCAGCAATAAGTAAATATCTGATCCGCTCTCCAAATGCAAATATGAAGGTATATCTTTAAAATGGAAGATTTATAAGTTCCATGTGTCCTAATGATCAACTGTCCAGTCATATGTAGTCGTAATCTGACTGTAGTCTAACAGCGGTTTTCCTCTCTTCCCCTCTGATTTCTTACAGGGTATTCCATTGTTCCAGACTTTTTTCTGGAGTATCTCAACTAATTTCATAACAGAGAGGTTGTGGATGCTACGTCTATTATGCTCAGGATTGAATGTGGATGACGATGCTCAAATATACATCAGAAATGCCATTTTTGAGACCCTTTTCAGTTTTTATGTTTCTCCCATTTCTGATCATGAATCGAAGGAGTTGATTGTTCAGGTAACCAAAGTCCTACGCTTTGTTGTCTTTTTCTCCTCCTTTTGGAGTCTGTGTCTTGCTTACTTTTTGAAGTTTTCGTGGTTACCTTTTGATGGTTAATGTCTTCGGCATTTTGGTGATTTTTTATTTAACTGAAGAAGTTGATTATTCAGGTAACTGTCACATGTTTTCTTGTGAATTTTGATGTCTTTTGTTCTTCCTATATTTTGCCTATTGTTTACTTTGCTGAGTTTTCTGGTGGTCTTTTACTTTTATGCTTTATGATAATGACTCTATTTTTAACTGAAACCGAACGCCTAGTTATTTTAAGTTTAGCAGCTAAAAACTACTTGAGCCTACCATCTCTTCTCACGAAAGACTTTCCATCCCATCTCTGAAAGTTTTGCAATATAAGTGGCCCTGCGAAAGAAGGAAATTTGGTTAGAACGGGGGCTTCTCTCTCGCACTTCCCAATCTACCCTATGGTTGATTAAGAAAAAAAACTGGAAACAAGAGACCTGGTTTTTTTTCCAGAAGCCTAATAGCAATTAACCGCATTGGAAACGACGAATCACACTCTGAAAGGAGGTTCCCTCCCAATAGATGTCAGGAGGGAGCAAGGCGTGATTGCTCTGTCATCCTGGTAAAGTACATTAAAAATCAGAAATTTGGAACTGAGTGAGTGTCAGGGATTACAAAGATAGAAACCTTTCTGTACAAAAAAAAAGAAAAGGCTTTGCCTATATAGGATCCTACGCCTGCAGAGTCTATTAAGTCAAACATGCAAACTTCATCCTTCCTAGCCTGTGCAGCCTCTATATTTTCTTTGAAGCATCTTACATTTCTTTCCTTCCATATTACCCAACATACACAAGATGGCACTGTATTCCAGATCGTCCTCACTGACTTGCATATCCCCCAATGCCCCTTTTCACTCATTTTGCTGTATTTTGAGCCTTTTAAATTACTCCATAAGTGTGGACTCTTATAATTTTGCTTGTAGTCAGGGAGACAAATAAATCAAGGGACTATCGAACTGTCATCATCGGCCTCAGCACCTTTTTTTTTCTTTCAAATCACCTCTACCATTGAAGACAGGATTATACAAATAGCATTTTAGCTATGATATTGTGTTGATAATATCTGTGCCATAATTGTGCTATCATCACATTCATATTAATTGCGAGATCCAATAATCAAAGCAACAAACAAACTGTTGTCACATTTATTGGTTTAGTTTCTTATTAGCTGGATGGAGTCATTCAGAATTAGAAGTCTAATTGTACTAGAGTATTGACTGCTTTATTTTCTCCGGTGGGGATTATTGTTTAGAAGTAAATCTCTTCCTTTTCTCTTCTCTCGCTACTTTAGGTTGAGGTGTGTAAAATAGTTTCTTTCACTTGCATACATCAAAAACAAACTCAATACAAGTTTCAAAATGAAGCAGCTGTTTCCTCAGAAGTATTTTTGGGGAGCCTAAATTAAGCAGCTTATTAAGTTATCCTTTCATGCGGTTAGAAAATAAGTGAGTAAAATTCCAAAATGAAAGTATTTTTATCCTTTTTTTTTAGATAATCCTGTATGTAGAACTATTAACATTTGTGTACGTCTTGTATACAGGGATTCCCAATTTACTCACTATAAAAGAATTAACTTCAAAAACCCTATAAGTGCATGTATTGGCAAGTTTGTTTCTCTTTCAAGTACATTCTTTTTTTTTGTCAAAAATCTTGGGTACATGAAGCTCTTGTTTCACATAGACTGTCAAAAGAATGTGGTCTTTAAATTGTTAATTTAATGCGGAACAAAATGTGGTCTTTTGGTTTGTTGGTTTAATGTGGATCCAAAATTTTTATTTTTTCCTTCATAGGAACTTGTTTTTACCCTCTCCATCCAAAAGATGTTTTTCCACTAGATAATGTTTCTCTTTTCTAAGAGTGATGAGCCACTCCTAAGCAAGAGCTGAATTCATTTTGATGGTTAATGTTGCAGATAGTGAGGAAGTCTGTCAGAATACCTAAGATGGCCAGGTACTTGGTTGAACAGTGTGGCTTGATCTCATGGTCATCCTGTGTTGTTTCATCTCTTTCTTGGAGTCAATGCAGAAGAAATTCATTGGTTGAGTTTACTGTTATACTGGAGGTATTTGTTCCCATTATTAAGTATAATATAAATAATTCTCAAGCTTTTTTGTCCCTTTTATTTTATTATCTCTTGACTATTTAAGGTGTTAGAGAAAATATATTTTCTTGTTTCTTAATGACCGGTGGGCTATATTATATGGATGTGAGTGAAGTCTGAGGAGCAAGATATGTCTGCATTAAATGATGGCCTATATGTTAGGATGCATGACAATGTATTCACTGTTAAAGAGTGTTTCTGGGGTATGGTAGATTGATGTCTGAGTTATCACATATATGAATATTATTTTCTTATTTGTATTATTAGGCAGTACAAAGTAAAAAATAGCAAGCATCAACCTTGATTCCCCCTGGGTATCTGCCATGTTTTATACCTTTAATCAGATTTACGTTCTCAGTAGCATGCAGCATCACTTTCCACCATAAGTAGCACTGTACATTATACTCCATTCTGTTTCAGAAGCGCTGCTCTCATCCCCATCAATAAATTAAATAATGATTCAGCCCTTCCAAAATAATAGATCTTATGGTACTTTTCCCAAATTAAAGACATTGCTCTCTAGCAGAACTGTTTACCATTTTGCATTTTGAACTGTTTTATTTCCCTGAAAGCTTGTGTTTACTGCTAAATAATATTCTTTAACCACAAAATACACATTTCTAATTTTAGGCCCTAAATGAAGTCGTTTTGTCGAGACACACTGTTGAGTGGATGCAGAAATATGCCTTGGAGCAGCTTGTGGAACTCTCTTGCAATCTATACAAGATGCTAATTGAAGGTGTTGAAAGGCTTAAAGTAAATACTCAACTTGTTAAACTGATTCTACAAATATTGAGATCAGCATTGAGGATATCCCAAAAGAGGAAAGTTTATCAACCACATTTCACACTCTCCGTTGAGAGTTTACTTCAGTTATGTGAAGTTCTTGATGAATGCTGTGATGGAAGGCAAAGTCTTGTTGCACAGATTGGACTTGAAGCTGTACTAATGAGCACTCCTCCAGTAACTATTTTGCAAATGGTATTTCCCCATCACTCCTATAAGCTGTTTATCTGTTGATAAGAAGCTTTATGTTCTGCTGCAAGCTAAACATGGAGTGCACCTTGAAAACTTTACAAAAATGCATCTGTGCAAGACTAGTTTCTTACTGCTTTTGGGGGAACAGCATGTTACTGTCTTTACTTGTATTTTTGCACTTTTGCTATTGTTCTGTGGCATAAGTTGATCATCCACTTAATGAAAGAAGTAGATTATGTATGAGTATGACCAAGAGAATCTTTCCTGTGGGAGCGTGACAGATTGCCCAAGTACCAGTAGAAAAATTGTTTTTGAATTCCAGAACAGTTCCTAAATGATCATGTCTAGCTCCTTTAGTTGGCACTGAATGTGGGACTAGAACCCTTTTTTGTGTCGCTTCGTCAAGTTCACGTCCCAGTTGCAAGTGATGCAAGGCCGTAGTGTTGACTTTTTACTGGTTCAATATGTGACTTCCATCATTTATTGATGATGTAGGATTTCTCCCAGATAACATATCTACTGACTAGCTATTAATTCATGCCCGGGACTGTGGTGTGTGACACACTTGTTGTCGATGAAATGGCACAAATATTTCACTCATCAGCATGCAGAATGGATTGGGCCTGTTGTTGTCTTTGTATTCCATATCACAAGCTTTACTGTCTTTAGAATGATCACTGATGTTGCACTTGGCTTGACTGGTTTTGGGACTCACACAAATGTTGCTTCTCATTGTTGTTTTCTTTAGCTGGTAATGGAGGATTTGTTCCCGAGTCTTCTGTATATAGATCCATTCTAGAGTTCTTTTTTAAAATTTAAGTTGTGGTTATTTTACACTAAAATTAGGAGGGCAGTGAGTTCTGAGGTAAGTGTGACAATCATGATTCCGGTTAACAATGAAATGCAATGTGTGATTGATGATCATTGTCTGATCATGGGTAACACTGATAATCTGAATGACTGCTTTTGGTATATTAAGTTTCATTCAAAAATATATTTAGGACAACTTGTGCACTCTGCACTGATGACTATGTAAGCAGTAAATCATTTTCATTTTTACTTCCTACGCTCCTTTCCTCATTTCTACCCCCTTTCTAGAAGTTCCTTTGTTACCTTCACCACACTGGGAAGCCTTATATCTTGAAATTAATTCATTAAGTTGATAAAATCCATGGATTGTTCTGGTTCTGTATGCTTTTCCAGGTCCTGGTTCTACCTTTTAAGCAAGTGAGATTTCTTTTCTTCTTTTCTTCAAGATATATTCAGTCCATGAGATCCTGACTTGCAATGTAATTAGTCCATGTATGCTAATGTATTCATACATTATGCCCATCAAGCTTTAGTACTACTGCTTTTCTGGAGATCACCTGCTTTGGTGTTTATGTATGATTTTCTATATTCATATTATTTGTTAAACAACTTTGTTTTTATATTTTTCCCAGGACAAGGAAAAAGTTTCCAAATTTGTTCGGTGGGCAACTTTAACTGCTTTGCAGTCAAATATTGAAGAAGTCCATGGGCCGGAAAATTTTGATTGCATTATGAGACTGCAATCCGATGAAGAATCAGACGATTCTCTGATATCAAAGCTTGTTCGCTGGCTGGCTGCATCAGTGATTGTAGGAAAGCATTCCCTCAAATTCAGTAATTTGGACCTCTGTCATTCTTTTGACAGATCTAAGCTCAATAACCTGCTCTCTCTAATGGAATGGGACGATCAAAGATGTAGCAGTACCAACAGGACATTTGCATGTGAAGAAACATTGGCCTCATCAGTCTTTTTTCTGCAACAGCTACAACGCACAAACTACACAGTGCTTCCATCTGTCGTTTCTGCACTTTGTCTTCTTCTTTCTTCTAGTCTTTCGTGCACAGGTACACTTGTAATATCATCAGTACTACTTTCTGCACTTAAGACAACTTCCTGTCTTCCAAACTAATGGCTAACTTGTTTACTATGCTTTTGGCTGCTTGACAGAAACAGACATCTTAGGCGATGATGCAATTCAGTTGGCAACCCTCTTCTCCAAGATTAACTGCCCTGCTGAAGCTTATCCTACCTGGAGATGGTACATAAACTACTATGAACTCTCTGCATTACTTTCTAGCGGATGATATTTCTTTTCTCCCCATTTTCCGCCACCTGATAATTAACTGCTACTTTGAATTCATAAATGGAGTGCGATAATCGGTGTTACTCTTGTTGAACAGGTCATTTTACCAGCCATGGAAAGATCAGTCTTCTGAGCTAAGTGATGCAGCAAAATTGGAAAAAAATCAGGCTTGTGAAATGCTTCTTGTCGTAATCTCAAAGTTGTTAGGAAGAAATTCATTATACTCCAACTTCCTTTCCTTTCAGGATGTAGACAAGTTGGGTGTCTTTGATTGGGAAAGACACATCCTTAAACCTCAGTAATTATTTTGTTCTTACTTATTTAATTAAATTAATTTAAACCCATAATTTTGCTGAAATCCGTGGCATTTTGTTTATTAATCACTCGTCTTAGCTTATTTTTGGTTCATCAATATTTACATGGGTGTCTTAGGGAGGAAACATAAAAAGTGTTGGTCAATTTTTTCATGTTTGGTTGGTCAAAATATTTCTTTAAGAAAACAAGTTCCGTTAAATTCAGTAAAATTACTTTTCTAATGAAAGTAGAATAAATAAGTTCGTAAGTGACATTTCATAATATTACTAAGCCATCTATTCCAACCTTAGGTTTCCCTATTAGGTCTCAGTTGCTTTAAAATTTGATTAGGTTCTAGGCAATGCAAGTGTGGTGCAGATTAATTTTTTTTCCCACAATTCAAGTGAAGTGCATTGTGGGTAGGTAGGAATGCCAATGGTGCGGATGAGTTCTAGGCTATGTGGGTGTGGTTGCATATTAATTTTTTTTTTTCACAATTCAAGTGAAGTGCATTGTGAGTTTAATAGTGTAATTTTTTGAATTGCTCATCTTGCCTTCAATAATCTCTGAATATACATTGTTGACTATAATTAATCATTTGGCTTTAAAATAAATCTGAAATATAAAAGTGGAAGGAAAAAATACATTGAATTGTGAGTTAAATTATTATTATTCAGTTTTCTTGTACTTGATTCATAATCCACGCTCCATTGCTTCAGGCACCAGTTAAAAATAATAAATTATTAAAATTTGTACTGATTCGGCGACCGCCTAATCCCATTTTGTCATCCCTATCATCCCTAATATTGGTCCATAGGTAAAAGTTCTTCTTTTAACGTACTTTTTTCTTATTATTATTTTTGTTTATTTGACTAGCAAACAACCAAGTTGTTAAAAAATTATCATTTTAAATCGATGTTAATTAGATAATTTTAAAATTCCAAATTAAATAAGTGAGGTATATATTTATGTGATAATAAATCATCACATGAAGTTATCTAATTTGGTTATAACATAACTTGTGACTACAAAAGAAACATTGTATGCATTAAAATTCACTTAAGCTCTATGAGTTAAATATGAATGTTTGTCTTAAGTAATTATAATTGTTAATCAACTTTATATTGTGAGTGTAATTGATTTAAGGTTGATCTTACTTAATTTTCAATCACATTTTAGACATTATGGTGAGTTATTTACTTGTAATATATTATCTTATATAATTGAAAACTTTACAAAGTGTTATTATTATTTATAAAGTAATGATTAAATTCATGTTAGCCATATATTAACAATATATTACTTTGGATATGATTGTAAAAACTATATTTATTAATATGAGTTTGAGTTATTTAATTCAAGTTCTAAAATATTTCTGCTAAAAAGTACTCTAAATAGTTTTTTTTCTTCATATAAATTTTGTAGGTTTCTTTACAATCTTCAATATTAATTTAATTAAAATTAAAACAAAACTATTAAATTCATGATTAAATTATTTTGAGGCATCAAAATTTCTTTAAATGTTTTACTAGCCTCATTCCTTTCTATGAATGTGGACTTGATAATTAATTATAAATATGTGCTCTCTTTTTTTCTTTCTTTCTAAAAATAGAGCTAGTACATGGAGCTAGATTAGTATTGCTTTTAATTTTTAGGGGGGGTGGGGTAATGAAACTCTGTGAAAAGAGAAGTTGTACTTTCTTACTTGAACTCATAGCTATCTCTCTTTTTTATCTTTTAAGAATCTAACAATAGTTTTTCATGAACAATATACATCTCCTAAATTGCAAAGGAGAAACAGAAAATTAGCATTTACAGTGAATTCATTGAAATGTGTCTACTAAAGATTATATGGGTTCCAGGGTGTAATATATGATTTCCGTTGAACTCAATATCTTTGACTCAGATCGTATATATAAGATATGAGCGAACTATCACTTGAGGTCGTTGCCATTATTCTAATATCGGAGCTTTCTAATCATGTATCCATTTTTGGGTATGACACGTATTAGGGTCTGTTTAGATATGCGATATGAAAATTATGATTTGAAATCAAATTGATATAAAATTGAAATTTTGTTTGTATATGTGATTTGTATTTTTTCAGTTGTACTTTTGTTTTCATAAACATGAAAACTCTACTAGCTGTAAAAACTATCAAATTTTCTCCAATTCTTACACAATCTTACTAAATTAATAAATCATAGTTCATAACAAGATATCAGAATATTCTCGGCCCTCAGGCACCACATTGATAAATCACATATCTCAATATTCATTTTATAAATAAATATTTGCAATTACAAATTTTCAAAGACACATAATTTTATAATTAAAGATCAACTAATCAACAATAATAGTAACTAGTTACTTTTTTATATAATCTTTTCACATAGTACGGATAATCTTTCATGCCGAACATGATTTTTTTTTTTATAAAATGTAAAATGATGGATGTTTTTTTTTTACAAAAATTAATTTTTGAGTTTTGACTCAAGTTTTCTATTTTTAAAAAATAAATTCAAATCATTCCTTTTTACAGAATTTTGAATTATTTCAAATCAAGATCCTATATCATATATTCAAACACTAACATAACTTACAACCTCTAATCAGTGAAACAGTTTTTACATTTTACATCACTTTCACAAACAGCTCCTCCTAAACCAATACCATTAACTTTAGACACATCAACCAATATTTTTTTGATGATTGTGTAACACAGCAAATTAAAGTTAGTCATGTTTGACGCAGTCAATGCATGCTGTACACTAGTTTAATTAAAACACCTCATGGAAATGATTAATTCTGCTGAATAAATTGGAATTTGCGAGATATAAAGGGGAAGATATGAACCCACAATTATCAAGATTCCAACTTAATTGAAAGATATGATCAAGTATATATTTGACTATTCACCCAAACTTATATTGTATTTTTTTTTGTTTTTCATCCGATGTCGGATACCTGCACTGGAGACTGATTATTCCGAATTCGTGACGCGCATGGCTCTACTAAAGATTTTTCATAATCAGGATTCGAACCTGAAGCCTCTAATTAAAAGATGAACAGTCCTATCCGCTGCACAACATCTTTGGTGGTTATATTGTATGGTTGAGACTTGATCATGTAAGCAAAAAATAGAAGTATAGGGCACTTGAGTGGGAATGTGGTCACTGTGTAATATTAGTAAATTAAAGGTTTTGTACAGTCATATTGTTCCCAAAAAGACGGAATAAAAATAACGACAGGAAGCATCCAAGAAAGGAAATTAAAGGTATAAATTAATGATGCCAAAAAAAAGAGAAGAAGAAGATAATAACCACCATCTGTTTATATACATATATATATATATATATATTGATTAAATTGAAAATACATTAGCTAGACGATGTTTTAATAATTGAACGTAATGTACGTCTATGTTTGTAAATGACAAACACATCTAGAAGTCAAAAACTGACTTAAAAGTGGATTTGACCTACTTTTAAGCCAATCCAAACGCCCTCTTAATAATTATTATCAGTAATAATGATTTGCTTTTATAGATACTACTACTTGTACTATGATATAGTTTTAAATTTATGTTAGTGATGTAGCATGGACACCAAACCTACACCACATGTTTTCGATGGAGGAAAACATTAATTGCCACGCAAAAGAAGACAACAATGTCAATGTAAACCTTTCTAATTAATTCTACCTTCTCTGCTACTATATTAACACGTTTTGGATTTTGAAATTCAAACAAGTTTATCTTTGACCATAAATTTTTCATACATCTTTTAAATATTTTGAATTGTCAATCACTACGATTTATAGTACCTTTTACATAGTTTACAAATATATAAATTTCATTTAATTTTTTTTTGAAGATTCCATGAGTAAATTCTCGGTTAAATTTGAATTGTTTGATTCTCGAAAAACGAAATGTGTCACATAAATTGAGACAGAGGGAGTATATATAAACGTCATTTTAGCTTTCAATAATTCACATTGATTATAATTAAAATCTTCCCTTGCGGCGATTAAATTTATATGTTTTTTAAAGAAGCGACGTATGTATAAGGTTGTGTGATGGCTGATGCTTAAATTCATAGCATTTCACCTCAACAAATTATTTGTGTTGAACGTAAGTTCGAACATGTGATGTACAATTTATATTGCGAATTTACGATCATGATCACTTAACCATTCATTCGATATTCAAATATATTGATTTTTTCAATTAATTTAAGTTCACGTCGATGAATTTTACAATGAGATAAAAAAAAATTATCAAAAGATTTTTCAATCAATGCTCAATTTAAGATGAGCAACTTTCACATATAGCAAACATAAAAATTATATTTGTATGTTATAGCTATAGTTTTGCATAATTGCTCTCCATAACAAATTTTATATTTGCTATGGAGCTTTTGATTTGTATAATTCGTAGATACATCCAATTTTATACAAATTATTCAGTTTTGTAGAAATTCATTTATACATTGTAATTTGTATAATAAGATCTGTATTTGTATAATTATAAGTGTATAGAACGAAAATATATGTATTTGTATTTGTATATATACTTTTCTCTCGCTTTATACAAACACAAACACATTTTAAATATTTTATGCCGAAATGTATAAAATAGCTAATTGTATACCGAAAATGTCTAATTATATACTGAAAATGGCTAATTGTATACCGAATCAGATGGCAAAAAATTAAGATGTTTGCTGCGAATTACAAATAAAATAAACTATGACTATAACATTTAATTTGAATTAATAGTTTGTTATTTCATACAATTTTTCCACATTTAAGATATTTGACAAAATAAAATATCTCAACTATTCAGCCCACTACACTTTTTGTGGTGCCCCAGAAAATAAACTATTATTTTAACTTATGAGCTTAAGATATTAATTTCTTATTTTAGAAGAGGTTTACATGTAAATATTATTAAACTAACGTGATAATGTGAATTAAAAATTCTTTCATACGATACCAACAATGTATATAACTTATTTGCACACTTATAAAATAAAGATATTTTGAAAGGTGAAGTGGTCCTATCGAAAGGGAGGGTTAGCCTGTCAAGCATCAATTTGCTTAGCAGTTAGAAAGTTTATCTCTCATTTTGATGTTTCCCTTTTTCTTTGAGTTTTTAGTGTGACCAATTGCAAAACCTCTAACAAACACCCTTTATATATATGTAACTACAGTTTTTTTTTTACTAAATAGATGGAGTAGTTATCACATTTGACTCATTCAACTTTCTAAAATTAAGTTTTCACAAGCGTACGTGTCGATCTTATATTTACATTTACAGTTAATGTAAAAACAAAAACAGTATACTAAATCTGGCTCAGTTGATACCACGCGTTAAAACAGATAAATACATGATATCATTGTAAAGTACTCAATGCAATTGGATGATCCTTTCAAAACAAGTGGTATTTTTTGTTGAGATTGAAATAAGCAGGTGTAACGTGGAAGCTAACAAAGCAAATCTCGAAAGACCATAAGTAAGAAGATAAACAAGAAATACATCAAAAGACACAAAGATTTAACGTGGTTCAATCAATTAACTTACGTTCACAAAGGAGATGAGCAATTCACTATAAATATGAGAGTATAAAATATAGAGAGAAACAACCTCAACCAATTCACTCGGAATACAAGGAGGAACACAAAATTCTCCCCCATAACCGCAACTCTCAAAACCCTAGGACTAAATGCTAATTAAGTTAGAAGGAACAAACCTATATTTATAGAATCCTAAAACCTTTCATATAAAAAAAATATATTATTAATATTTTTTATTTTACTTTTATTTTTAAAGAGAAAAGACTCAAAAATGTTTTTAATTTTTCGAAAAAGGTGCATTTATGCATCTATTAAAAGGAAAAAGATTCAAATATGTCATCGATCTTTTAGAAAAGACTCATTGTTTAATTATATGCATCTACTGTTGACATGGTACATCACTATAGCTTGGAGGAGTATATAATACGTGGTGCCAACTAATACTCATTTCGTGTTCATATTACTTGATTCATATTGATCTGACATATTTTTTAAGAAAGTATCAATTTTATTAATTATAATTTGAAAATTTGAATTTGATTATTAATACGTAATTATATATAAAATAATAAGAACAGTATAGGATTAAAATAATAATTTTTAAAATGAATTTGCTAAAATTGAAAAGTAAAAAACAAAAAAAGCAGACCTTTGTACAATTTTTTACTGACCAAAATTAACATGTGTGGTGTTGATTCATTGAAAAGTAAGTACCGGATGCGTAAGTAACAATCACACAAAATACCTCGGAGCATGCAAAAAACATCTGAGCAAATAAAGACCGTGACTAAAGGGTAATTGAAAGTTACCCATCTCCAAAACCGTTTGATATTCGTATTGAAATTCTGATAGATTCATTAAAAGTGTTGATTTATGCAATAACCATTTGATCCTGAGATAAAATTTAATACAATATTATTCCTCATTTAATTACTAATCTAAGGATAAATTATACTCCCTCTGTTCCAATTTATA
The DNA here is from genome assembly GCF_000226075.1 of Solanum tuberosum. Lineage (NCBI taxonomy): Eukaryota > Viridiplantae > Streptophyta > Magnoliopsida > Solanales > Solanaceae > Solanum > Solanum tuberosum. Next base: position 2,010,624 of record NW_006238985.1, on the reverse strand, counting down.
TGACTTGCTTTCCTTTTTAGTCAGTCCCAAAAAGAATGACACATTTCTATTTTAAGTAACAATTTGCCTATAAAATGTCTTTTTTACCCTTAATGAAATGATTTACAACCACACAAATTTCTATCATTCATTTTGGACCACAAGTTTTAAAAGTCTTTCCATTTTTCTTAAAGTTTGTGCCAAATCAAAGTACATCATATAAAATGGGACGGAGGGAGTATGATTTTTGCTTCCAATTATTTTATGTACTCTGTTATTCTAACTTTAATATAGTTCTTAAATGATCAACCAAACAATTGATGCTGTGATGTAAGATAGTGGTGGCATTTCATGCAAGACTAAGCTATAGATCACTTTTGACAGATGCTAGAATCAGATTTTATGTCTTGATATGTTAGACAGTTAAAGCTATAATAATGAGACTATTGCTTTGGAATAGGGCGTGCCTGCAACTTTAGATGTCTTCAGAGCTGAATTGCTGCGGGAAAAACAGCTGGAACTTAATAATTAGTATCAGGATAAGAATGAAACAACAATATCGGGATTAAATAAAATAAATCTATGTGGTCCATTAAATCCTTTTTTCTAATACTTAATAAAAATGAAGGGTGTTTTTATAAACAAACAATTTTCTTAGAAATTATACCATAAATACTATTTTTAATACAACAAATTAAATGACCATTAAGAAATAATATAGGATAATTAATCTAGTATAACTTATCTTCAAATCAAACAATCCCTTAAGAAATTATATTTCGAACAACATTAAGCTCGAATCTAATTTACTTATATTTCTCAAATTTATATACAAAATATTAAACTGATAAAATATTTGCAGAATTTTAAAAAACTTTAGCTTGTCAGTTAAAATTTTTAGTTTTTTTTTTTCATAAGATTTTTAGTAAAAAATTTGTCACTACTCCTGCACGTTTGTTTCTTTATTTTCCAGTTTTTGACTCATTTCTAGTTTTCCTTTTGCCAGGTTCTAATAAAGATTAAAGATTTTTTTTTTTCAAAGAAAGGCCAGAAAGTTACCAGTATGACCAGTGGTAGAGACACCATGTAGTGTCATCCGACATTGCCTCACCAAAAAAAACAAATAGTACTATTAATTTAATTTCATTTATAGACACATACTAAATATGATCTAATCAAATAATAATATTGTAATTCGAAAGAAAAATAACAGTATCTATTCAAATTTCAAATACTATAATAAAAGTGTGTCGAGTAAGTAATATACGATAATCGTCTTTATTATGAATATTTTTATTTCATCATTTTTTACAAAAAGTCAAGCCGATACATATGTCGATGCGAAGATTAAAGGCCCACACAACTAACACCCATTAGCAACAAAAATTTGTGTAATTCACACTATAAGAAAACTGTGAATTACATGAGGATTTTCTGGGGATTAGTATGAAAATCCATAGAAAACTTATTTTTCTGCAAATTTTCATACTAATTCCTAGGAAACTCTCCATGTAATTCACACTTTTCTTGTAGTGGATCATATACTTATTTATATATCTATAACAGATCGTAATTTTATTTTTTGAATCTGAATCTTTTGTCATAAGTATATAAGCTTGAATTGGGTGATGTCCTATTTGTGCTTATGTGTTAATGTTCATTCTTTAAGTGGGAAGGCATTGGAAGTGGCTTAGGACCTCTAGTGTACTAAGTCGAGTTCAAAATCTTCACCGGCTAAGTTTTTCACTTTAGTTTCTGAAAAGATCAATTTTAAACGATCATATTTCTCTGCATATAATGAATTAGGTGACACATAACCTATCAAATTAAATATTTATAAGTCATTTTTTTCTCCAAAATCTGTTGTTATTGCTATCGAGAGCCGATGCAAATTGACTATTATAGCCTTGGCCTGGTTTAATGTTATTGCTATCAAGAACCGATGCAAATTGACTATTATAGCCTTGGCCGGGTTTGATTGAGGGGATAAGCAAAGTTATGATAATGATAGATTAGCGTCTGATTAATTATTAAAATGATGGTGAGATATCTTTTCAACCTAATCTTATTTAATTACCAACTATCTCTTCAACAATCATAATCTAGATAAGTGTGCAAAATTTGATGATGTACAAATTATTGTAGCTTGGTCATTTTCTGCTCTGTCATCTATTCATGTCACATTATTCTACTCTTTTGACTATATGTCCGTTGCATAATTAGTCACAATTGACATGCTCCTATTAGATATAATATTTAATTAAATACCGTCAAATAAAACATTGAAATAGAGAAATTACAAGTGGTAATTTGAATTGTGAGCAAGAAGAACAACGACCTTTTCTCCCTATTTCTTAATTCTAAAATTTCTTCCTTTTCCCCTTCTTTGCTATAGGCATGATTCTAACTTATGTACGCTCCAGCGACTCATCTTCTACAAGTCATCACCATCTCTAAAGAGCAAAATTATTTGGACATGTAATTATTACAATTTTTTAGCATTCGAAAAACTCCAAAAAAAAATCATTTTCATATTTTTCACTAATATCTTATTACGAGTAATTAATTCCAACAACTTCAGGAGAAAAAGAGGCGTTTACCTCTAAATTATTCAAAAAAAAAAAATTAATAAAAAACAACTTCAATTCCTATTTATTTCCAAACATAACTCTCCAACAACAACACTACACCCAGTGAAATTCCAAAAAGTGAGGTCTGAGGAGGTTAAAGTGTACGCAAACCTTATCACTACCTCGTGAAGGTAGATAAACTGTTTTCGAAAGACCCTTGATTCAAGTGTATCAAACCGAAGTAAAAGAAGAAGAAAACACTAGAGTAAGCAGAGTAGTTAGCAAGAAAAGCAGTGTAAAGTCTATAATAGAGAAACAATAACAACAACAAAATAATGTGATAATTGAAAAGCAATAAACAACAAATGTCAAGAACTACAAGGGCACGACTAGTCCTATGGAAGGCACTAAATATTCACAAGGCAAGACGACACTCTACCCCTACTAGCCTTCTACCTAATGCGCAACCTCCATTGTTTCCTATCTAAAGTCGTGTCCTCGATAATATGAAGTTGCACCATATCTTGTCTAATCACATCTCCCCTATATCTTTTCGACATTTCCCTACCTCTCCACATACCCCCTAAAATCCAACCTCTCGCACCTCCTCACTTGGCATCGGTGCACCTCTTCTGCAAATGAACATGATATCCAAATCATCTCATGAGTCTCGTTTCCCTCATCTTGTCCGCCACTCTCACCTTCTCCTGATTAACCTCAATATTCCTAATCTTGTCACTCCTAGTATTTCCACTTATCCTCATCTCCACAACATATATCTTCTGTACATGTGAGCTCTTGACAGACCAACACTCCACACCATACAACAAGAACAGGTTAACCATCACTTTGTAGAACTTGCCTTTAAATTTAGAAGATACCTTCTTATCACACAAGCCTCCATAGGCAAGCCTCCATTTCATTTATGCTATACCAATGCGATGTTTGACATCATTATCGATGTCCCCACTATCCTAAATAATGGACCCGAGGTATTTAATAACAAATGCTCTATTCTTTTTTAATTTCATAATTTTTATGTCCAAACGCGCATCTACGGATACATGTTAAAATTCACATTATGAGAGCAAGTCCATCTGCATTATAAAAGTACACTTTATTGTTGTTACTTATTAGACTCTCTCTTTCCAGAAGGCAATTGCAGAGACAACAATCACTGCAAAATACAAAGAGCAACAAAGACAGAGATAGAGAAAGAAAAGTAAAAAAAAAAAACGACAGCCTTACAAACAACATATATACACACAAACAAAGAGAAAGCGAAAAAAACATTGTTCATATGTTGAAGTGAAAACGATAGCTGATGAGAGGCTTTGCAACCTTTTCCGACCTGCAATTCTATGAGGTAAATAAAATTCAACTTCTTTTTTAAAAAAAAAATTAAAGAAATTGAAAAAAATAAAAAAGTCTTTACTTTGATTATTCTCTCTTTTTTTTTTTTTTTTATACTTTCCTTGTTCCCAATTATAGTTGTATCCATGATCTCTTTGTTCTATGTTTATTTATTTATTTTTACTATTTTATGCTCGATCTATAGTAGACTCAGAAGCCAATTGCAAGAAAAGAAGGAGGTGGGTTAATTTATCGTGATGGTTGAAGAAATTCAAAAGAAAATGATCAGATGAGATGGTGATACGCTTCAATTTTTGAACCGTTTCTTAGAATAGTCCAATGTCTCAAGACTATCATCACCAAGGTCTTGCTAGTTTCTCGAATGAATTTGAGAGACCTCAAGACCAACAACAACATATCGGTCTCCAGATCCAACGAGAAAAATTAAGAGTAGAACAAGGGTTTGAGCCACAAGGAGGAGAATCAAGTGGAATCCAAGTTTATGAGACAGCCGGGTTGTTGTCTGAAATGTTCAATTTTCAGACAACATCCACGGCTGCAACTGAGTTGTTACAGAATCAATTGTCAAATAACTATAGACATCCGAATCAACAGCCACATCATCAACCTCCGACCAGGGAGTGGTTTGGTAACAGACAAGAGATCGTAGTTGGTGGAAGTTTGCAGGTACCATTTGGGGATACAAAAGATGATGTGAATGCGAAGGTATTATTGAGTAACCGTGATAGTGTAACTGCTTATTATCAGCGTCAACACAATCAAGTACCAAGTATAAATACCGCGGAGTCCATGCAACTTTTTCTTATGAATCCACAACCAAGTTCACCATCACAATCTACTCCTTCAACTCTTCATCAAGGATTTTCTAGCCCGGTTGGAGGGCATTTTAGTCAATTCATGTGTGGAGGAGCAAGTACTTCTTCAAATCCAATTGGAGGAGTAAATGTGATTGATCAAGGGCATGAAGGTCTTTCATTGTCCTTGTCATCCACTTTACAACATTTGGAAGCATCCAAAGTGGAAGATTTGAGGATGAGTAGTGGAGGAGAAATGTTGTTTTTCAATCAAGAAAGTCAAAATCATCATAATATTGGTTTTGGGTCATCACTAGGACTAGTCAATGTGTTGAGGAATTCAAAGTATGTCAAAGCAACACAAGAGTTGTTGGAAGAGTTTTGTTGTGTTGGGAAGGGTCAATTGTTCAAGAAAATCAACAAAGTTTTTAGGAATAACAACACAAGTACATCACCCATTATTAACCCTAGTGGAAGTAATAACAATAATTCATCTTCTTCAAAGGATATTATCCCTCCTAATTTGTCAACTGCAGAGAGACTTGATCATCAAAGAAGGAAGGCCAAACTTTTATCCATGCTTGATGAGGCATGTACAATCTCCCCTCTCTCTCTATTTATTCAGAATTTGAAAATTATGTGTTTGAATTTGAAATTCTATCACAACTTGATTTACTATGTGGTCAGAATTTATTTTTTATGTTTGTTTAGTGAATTTCTTACAAATATACGAGTTAAATTACTGAGTTCAAGTGAAGTCAAAGAGGTACATTCGCGATCCGGGGGTCAATGACCAATCATTGTTGTTTATTTGGTACTATACTATATATGTTGATTATAAATTAAAACCACAAGAAAGGGAAGGAATAGAAAATTCTAGGAGTTGGAGGAATCTTTTATAGAGGAGAATATATAAAGCCGGCTAGAAAGAAATTAAATAGATTTTGTAATATATAGATTGAGTTTGATTTCTTTTTGATTTTGGGTGTTAAGCATAACATAAGATTTTGTTTTGGTGATAAAATTAGCTCTCACTCTACCATCAAGCTATATCTTTCTTCTGCTAAAATATGTTAGCACTCCAGAAGTAGATATTATCTTTAAGCGGCGTTTGATAGGAGGTATTAGAGAAAATAACATTGATATGTCTTGATATTGTTTAATTTCTTGTTTGGTAGTATTAGTTGTACGCCTTTTCAGTAATATTCTTACACATAGTAAATCATGACATTAGTTATAGTATATGGTGTATTATTTCTATTCTAATACATCATATTCACTATGATTTTATTCTAATACATCCTATTTATCAATCAGAGTTGTGCTAGACTGATAAGTACTTCTTCATCTTTTACCAAAGGTCTCATGTTTGAATTCCCCTGGATAAGGAATCGCCTTTGTTAGGAAACGTTTTACCCCCAATATGTAACTTTCGCTGACACGAATTCAAATTTAGTCAAACTTCAGACATCCCAATCAAACTACCTTTAAATGTACACTTTTATTTATTTGACCATCATATTTCAATACAGACAAAATAAGTGATGTTTGTAAATCTTCCTTCTTTTTTTTTTAATACATTATAGTGTTATTATTGCTGTATTGAAAAAATGGTAAGCGAAGGCACATGCAACAAAACACACAGGATATTCTTTCTTCACAACAACAATCATTTTTCAATGTACTATTTGTTCACATATACTATCGATCAGCTTTCTTGCTACCTTTTTATTAGAATATAAATTCATGTATCTTTCTTCCTTTCTTTTGTTACTATTTTAATCAGTATTTGATTTACAATGAAGATATTCTTGTTTGCTTGAGTAGAAGGTAAAGCCACAATTTTAGTACTAGTAGTTTTCTTGTTGAGGAAATTTAACTTCCCAGCTGCACCTTATATGTTTTTCAACTAATTGAACTACTTTTTCATTAACTCGCTGACGAACACTTTTGATTCTTGTAATCTTAAATTAACTAAGAATACGTATATTATATTGGAATATTCTTTAAACTTGTGGTCTTAAACATGTCATATTGTAAGAGTTAAAATTAACGAGTAATTTCTAAATTAGGATATATGCATTCTTTTTTAAACAGATTAAAACAGAAAAATCAAGATCGAATAATAAGTTATTTAGCACTTCATTTTCCATGTTATTAGAAAAAAAACTTCTTGTTATTGTAGTTAACCTAATTGTATAAAAATAAGATAGATTGTTACACTTTATAAATATTCTTTCTTTGATTTCTTGGTGTGTTTAATTACTTGTAGGTAGAGAAAAGATACAACCACTATTGTGAACAAATGCAGATGGTAGTAAACTCATTCGATCTAGTGATGGGTTTTGGAGCTGCAGTTCCTTACACAGCACTAGCACAGAAAGCTATGTCTAGGCATTTCAAGTGTTTAAAAGATGGCGTGGCGGCGCAATTGAAGAAGACATGTGAGGCACTAGGTGAAAAAGATGCAAGCAGTAGTTCAGGACTGACTAAAGGAGAAACACCAAGGCTTAAGGTGCTTGAACAAAGCTTGAGGCAACAAAGAGCTTTTCAACAAATGGGAATGATGGAACAAGAAGCTTGGAGGCCACAAAGAGGATTGCCTGAACGATCTGTCAATATTTTAAGAGCTTGGCTTTTCGAACATTTTCTACATCCGTACGTCTTTCTCATCTTTTTCCTTCTAACTTCTATCTATACTCCTTCGTCTCAATTTATGTGAGATATTTCGAAAGTCAAACAAGTTTTTTTTTTGTCATATTTTTTTCTTAATTATGTTTTAAAGATATTTTGAGGGGTTATAGTATTTTTTTACTCACTATGTCTCAACTTATGTAACATTGTTTTGATATTCAGAGTCAAACTAATTAGTTTGGACCTTGAATTCAGGCGGGAAGTCTTTAAGTTATGTTTTTTTTAATTTTTAATTTTTTTTATATATTTAAAAACTACGTAAAAAGTACTAGTATAAGTAACAATTATTGATAATTCAATATTTTTAAAATATATCTGAAAAAATTACGGTAATAAAAATACTTGTTTGAATTATGAAATTAGAAAGGTGTCACATAAATTGAGACGGATGGAGTACGTAAATTTTCATATATATATATATATATTATATTTTAAAATAAATTTAAAGATTCTATATCCGAATTTAAAAAAAATTAACTCTCTAATGTTGTGACGTATAAATTGAGATTAACAAAAATAACAGTGTGTACATCTTTACCCTTTCCTAGGAGGACCTACTTTTGGTGACTCGAACTCACAACTTTAGGGTTGAAAGTGAAATATATTTACCATTCGAACAACTACCTCTTGTCAGGTGAATAGAATATAATTTTATTCACTTGGTTAAAATGTTAAAACCCTATATAAAAAAAATACTATAAGTTAAATAACGTGTACTCGACTTAAATTGTATTTGATATAGTGCATAATAAAATGAAAGAAAAGAAGTAAAATTAAATTATTTTTAAGTATAAAAGATATGAATAAGATTAAAAAGAATAGAATATAACAAAGTAACTTGAAGTTGAGTTGCACTTGTTTGTATAAACTCTAGCTTACATACACTTGTCCCAAGTCCTAGTTCCTTTATAAAATCTAGATATTTGATATTTACCACACAACCGAAAGTTAATGAGGAAAAGTCTTTGATACCATGATTATTGCTAAATGAATTTTTGTGCAATCAACTTTTATTAGTCTAATCTAAAACACATTTCCAATATTGAGTAGTTGGTACATTTTCTTTTTCCCTCTCTTTGCAGTCAATGTTAAAGGCACTGCTGCAATTCATCAGTCCTTTCAACAAAATGCAAAATTACCTCTTACTACTTTTTGTGCACCACTTTTACCTCTAGATGAAATCCAATATACTACCACCTTTCTGACTTATTTAGGCATGCATTTGAAAAGTAGTGCTCCCTCGTTTCATTTTATGTGATAATTTGACTTGATATTAAATTTTTAATTTTTTTTTTTGAAATTTATGTAATTTTAAACAAGTCATAAATATTTATGTGATTATATATAAATCATTTCATTAAGAGTGAATGAATATTTAAAGTTAAACTCTTACTCCCTCCGTTTCTATATAGTTGTCACCATTTTAGGTTTACACTCCTTGAGAAACCAGGTAATTTTACCATTGCTTATTTAATACTCCCTCTGTCCCAATTTATGTGACACTTTTTATTTTTCAAGAGTCAAACAATTTAAGTTTGACCGGAAATTTGCGCATGAAATCTTCAATTTTTTTGAAATGAAATTTATATATTTGTAAACTAGGTAAAAAAATACTATAAGTCACAACAATTGATAATTCAAAATGTTTAAAAGATCTACGAAAAATTTATGGTCAAAGTTAGATTTGTTTGAATCTCGAAATTCAAAAAGTGTCACGTAAAATGGGACGGAGGGAGTACTATTTTTTTTCCTTTTTTGGGTAATGCTAAATGGCCAGAAAATTTGGCAAGAAATTTAAAAAGTCTATAATATCCTTTTTATTTTAAAATAAATTGATCGTTTTTCCATATTTTAATTGAAAGGTATTAAAGTTAAAAGGGTAAAAATGTTTTAAAAAGTAAAATAACATAGTGTGAAATATGTTATTTTTAACATTTTGGCCAAGTTTTGACCAAATTTTCTAGGCAAAAGGATTTTTCCTTTTTGTAAAGTCAAGTTTTCCATAAATGAACATGAATTAATTTATTTTGATTAATGAACATGAATTAATTACTTAGTTGTCAAATTTATATTTTCAAGGTTAATAACTCTCCAAGGTAAAATAAGAAAAAATAATGTTATTTATACATTAATTTTGTGAAATAACAAATATTAAGAAACATCTATTTTTAATAAGAACTACATGTAAATAGGAACGGAGAGAGTACTAAATTAGTGGTCATTAAGGTGATATATGCATGACAACAACTTAACAATGATGATAAAAAGCAAGAGAATCTATCTATGTAATGAAATGAATGTTAAGAAGAAAAAAAAGAAAAGAGAGAGAGGTGGAGTTTGTCTTCTCTCTTTACTTTCTGCTTTAGCCAGCAGCTAACACTGCTCATGAATTTGGTATTTCCTTTTTCGATCCTCACGCCAATATGTTTACATACAACAAAACAAAAGTGTCAATTCTCATCTACGGATAAGGAAAGCATTTCCAGCTTTTTATACAGTTTAAGTAAGGCACTCTAACATACTTTTTCCGTTTTAAAAAAATGACATAATTTGACTTAACACGAAATTTATATATTGAAAAATTGAAATTAAAGTATTGCTAAAAAAGGAAATAGGGTAATTCTTTTTTAAACAAACTTAAAGAAAAATATGTTATTCTTTTTAAAACGGAGGAAATATTTTTCTGCTTTTTTTTTCTAATTTGAAAATTTTGTCTCAGGTATCCAAGTGATGCAGATAAGCATCTTTTGGCACGACAGACTGGTCTCTCCAGAAACCAGGTTTGTCCCCTTACCTTCTATAAATTTCTGTCTTTCACATCTTTTTTTCTTCCTCAAGATATTCATAAGTTGCATGAAAAATTAATAGTTATAACTCAGGGAGTAAATGATATGGTTTGATCGGTTATTTTTAGTGTCTGTTTGGAAAGTCATATTAGTAATTTGATTTGCTGTAATTGAGTGTAATTACAATGTCTGATATATTTGATTGATCATGTAATTACTTGGTCAGTAGGTAATTGAGTATAATTGACAGAGGATAATTACACTCTTACTCTGCAAATTATAGGAGAGGTTGAGTGTAATTGACAGAGGGTAATTACACTCTTACTCTGCAATTTATAAGAGAGGTTGTGAATTACTAGTAATTATATGATGTAATTACAAGTTGATTATTTTTAATATAATTCTTTTATTTCTATATTTTTTTTCTTTACTTTTGTTTTTATTTTATTATTTTAAATTCTTTTTTATTTTTATTATTCTAATGTTTTCTAATTTTTTTTATATTATTTATATTTCTTTTCTTTCCCATTCTCAACTTTACTTCATGTGATTTCATGTAATTTTTTGCATTATCTATTTATTTTTCTTTCATTAGTATAATTTTGTTAGTATTCTAATTTTTAAATTAAAATAGAATTTATTGTTGAATAAGGTTATGAACTTACGTTTCCTTTTCTTTTAAATCATATTTATGATGTTGAAATTTAATATAAGAGTATTATGTTAATTTTTTTGTTTTAAATTTAGAACTCATGTTATATTTTCACTTTCATTTGTTTTAGCAGTATTGACTCGCTATTTTACATTGCAAGCTATTTTTAGGGCATGTTTAGAAAGTCCTTTTAGTAATTAGATTTGGTGTAATTGAGTGTAATTACACTGTCTGACATGTTTGGTTGATCATGTAATTATTTGGTCAATGGGTAGTTGGGTGTAATTGACAAGGTAAATTACCTTCTCCAGTTCACAAGGGAGACTGTGAATTGCTGGTAATTACATGGCTGATATTGTGTAATTACTAAGCCGATAATTACTAGACTAGTAATGTCACCAATTCCAATTACCCAATGACTTTCCAAACAGACCCTTAAGGAATTATATCATATCAATTTCTATGGGACTTTATTGTGCATAACCAAATTTAAATTATTGAAAACTATCTCAATAATCTCCATCTCTATCCAATAATTTTTAATAACTATTTAGAAGCAACATAGTGTTATTAGAAATTTTGAATCATCTACAAACTAAGTAGAAGAAGCACTACTACTACAAAATACTCGTGAGGACAAAGGTTTTTTAGTTTATTTGTTCCTCAACGTAACTATCGTGCCTTTTGAGTCGAGTCTGGCTTGCCTAATTCACGTATAGTAATAAAGTTGTGTTATTATATGCAGGTAGCAAACTGGTTCATAAATGCAAGGGTGAGATTGTGGAAACCCATGGTAGAAGAAATGTATCAAAGAGAGGTTAATGAAGATGATGATGATGACATGCTAGAAAACCAAAACCGTACAAATACACAAACACCAACGCCTAATATTATTATTACAACCAATTCTAACATTACAGAAACAAAATCAGCTGCCACTGCCACAATTGCTTCAGACAAAAAACCCCAAATCAATGTCTCTGAAAATGACCCTTCAATTGTCGCAATGAATACACATTATTCTTCCTCTATGCCAACTCAATTAACCAATTTCTCCACTATTCAAGATGAGTCCGACCACATCTTATATCGCCGCAGTGGAGCGGAATATGGGACCACAAATATGGCTAGTAATTCTGAAATTGGATCCAACATGATAACATTTGGGACCACTACGGCTAGTGATGTTTCACTTACCTTAGGACTGCGCCATGCAGGTAATTTACCTGAGAATACTCATTTTTTTGGTTAATTAAGATAGTTTATTCAAACGCTGCTGCATAAATTATGATTATATATATATTGTCATCTGATTAGTTTACCGGATTTTGATTGCACATACTTTTCTCTCTAGATCATGTTATGTCCTTCAAATTGGATGTATGTATCTCACAATATATATATATATATATATATATACACTAGATAATTTAAGGCCCATGATATGGGCCTAATATAATTTCACATATTTTGTTGGAAAAATTACATAAATTCACAACTTAAGATATTATAATCCTCTCTCGGATACATCCTTATTTCCTCTCGGATAATCTATTCCCTCTCGGATACATACCTATCCCCTCTCGAATACATCCCTCCCCCGAAGTAATATGTCATTTGCAATGTATTGGACAACCAAGGAATGTATTCTAGAGAAATGAAAAATTCAAAATTTTTGTAATTGAGGAAACTTCCCGGATATTATGTAATTAGCCTTCAAAGATATGAGATTTCTATACTTTATACTATTTTTTTCTTTAGTAAACAACTTCAATATATTACTTTATAATCTATTTCAAATGATCATACGACATAAATGTGTCGTTTACAACCTAAATTGAGAAAGTTGAATTCTAAAAAATTATATGCAGCAAGGAAATAGAGAATTGCGTTAGATTATGAGTTAAAAACATTTCGTGTTTGAGGAATATATAAAATGTTGATATCTTTGAAAAATTTCATTGATCATCATATATATTCAAGTGGTATCTATTTTCCACAATGTTATTATCTTCGTTTTGTAATATTTGCATCATAAGCTTTGCATCTGATAATTTGATCAATTAATTCGTAAAGATCGATTTAAAGTCTTTCAAATCTCTATTGCTTCAACTTAAGTATACTGTGTTTGTAATTGGCTTTGTCAATGAATTTTGTGATACATTTTATTATTGTCTTCGATAAATAAAAATACTTATTAAATTGATTTCTAACTTCACAACAATAAAAACAATCAAGAAAGCAATTTTATTTCTATATACAATAACAATTATCGTGATGTTATATTCTAAATATTGAAAGTATTTATTAAAAAAATAATTTGTAACTCAACAAAAATAAAAACAATCATGAAAGAAACTTTATTTCTATATACAATAACAATTATCGTAATGATATATTCGAAATTACATTAATTAATTTTTTTTGATACTACACTCTTAATATCACGCAGTAAAGAAAACCCTAAATTTTACCCCCACAAAATAACCAATATACTTTTTTTTTCAGGTTGTTTTTTCCTAATTCATTTGTTTTTAGTTTTTTTCTTCCTCTATATTTCACAACTAAGTCTTTTTCTATTGACATTTTCTTTTGTTGTTCTTCTTTATTTTTTAACTACTCATTTTTCTTTAATTTGAATTTTAATATTCATTAGAATTTGAATGTTAAACGTTTTCCTTGTCAAATTTTCTCTGTTAAATAGTTTATCATATTTGATATTAAGAAAATATAGAAATGAAAATTTTTAACATTTTTTAATCTTTCGATGAATACATTATCGAATTATTAATTTCTTGATAGTCAAACATTGTTCATTCTTTTAGTCACGAAATTTGATATTTTCTTCAAATTAATTAAAAAATATTGATACGTCATTTTAAAGAATATTTTAATAATCAAGATACAAATTTAATGGTCATATTATGTAACATAATATTAAAAATATTTTTACGCAATAATCCTTTAAAGTATTTCTAAGAACAAAATATTAACTATTCAAACACATTTTATTTTAATTAGTTCAAAATTTTCTTTCTAAAATATGTCAAAACAAGCTTAGTATTATTGTTTGTAATAAGTTAACTAATAGAAACTCTTTATTTTAACAAAATTACAATAATATCCTTATGGGCCCCATAACAAAAGTTAAGACATGTATGGATTCTTCTAGATTTTCATTTTGACCATTATTATACAATTATTATTTTACCCTTAAATAATGTTAAAATTACTAAAATGTCATTGATCGTCCTTCTCATGGCTCTTCTATATAATAGAAATATTTTTGTTGGAAATTTAACGAAAAATATATATAAAAGTAGTCACGAAAATTTGTTGGTGGACCCAATCTGATCAGTAGGATCAGATCATGGGGACACATGGTGTTGTTTGGGCTTTTAAGATTGAACGTATCTTACGCAACCGAAAATTGCATTTAATTTTTGCCTCGTACATGTACAAACAAGATTCTTTAGTTAATTTTTGCTTTTTCCCCTCAAAACAATAAATTGAAATGACAGTTGAATTGGTCTGTTTACTTGGGATAGTTGTACGTTACAATCAATGTTATGTGAGTATGAATTATGATGTTGTTGTTTATCCAAGTTACCTGCCCAGCTATATTGCACATAAAAACAAAATAATCCACCAAAACAAACACGTGATATTGATTTATTTATTTATTTTTCTTCGATAATGGGGAGTAAATATCTTTTTTTTTTGGGGGTTTAATATATCGATATTCTTTTAAATTTATTGTTAAATTTCATTGAGACGATATTCAAATTAAAGTTTGTTTTAATTGAGCACTTGAACATATAATAAAGTGTTCATATTAGACACTTTCAAGTCAATTTTTTTTTAAAAAATAAATAAAATTGCATGTGTTTTCAATCATTTTCTAGGTATTTAAGCTAGTCACGTAAAATATATTATCTTTTAAACCTCAATTAGAATAAGTCTAAGGTTTTACGACTTATTGAGGCACATATTTTAATGATTAACTTGTCTACGTAATGAATACTTGAGAACACATTCAAATATTTTTCAAAATTTGAACTGAAATTGACTAATAAAACCACTTTATCAGTATATGCTTAGAGGCTAACAAATCTTAATTCAAATGCTTAAATGAACTTTGTTACTGATTTAAAGGACTATCAATGTATAAAATCTTATTTTTTTTGTGGTGAGAACTATTTCTTCTATTTCAATTTAGCATATTGAGAGAAAAATATGAGTATTATTTTTCCTATTTTATCCTTAACATTTACTACTTCATTTCTTAAATTATTTTCGAAGTCTTTTTAAAATGATATTAATAAATATATTATGATAAAATATACACTTGCATTTATTATTTCTGAATATAAGTACAAATTCATTGTGAAGGAGTAAAACATGAACAAACAAAATAGTTTAACCTTATTTTAAAATACAATAAAAAAAGTCTTTTATCTTTAAATTTTTAAATTTTGTATTCAATCAAAATAAATAAATTACATGCATGATAAAAATTAAAAAGGAAGGAGTACTAACACTTCCTCTATCCCCTTTTAGTTGTCATGTTACACTTTTTGAAAGTTACATTAATTCGATATTTTAAACAAAAAATTTAAATATTCAAAAATATACGAAAAGTATTGCAATTTTTTGCATGTCAATATAATGAAAAAATACATCGTAAAATGTTAGTTAAATTCTTATTATTTTTTTACTGTAAAAAGAGAAATCAATCACAATTAGAAAAAAGAGGGAACGAGTACTTATTATGGCGTAGAGAGTGGTTGGCTAGTTTGCAAGTTGCATAGTGAATGATTGCGGCCTTAAATATAGCAGTGAAAATATGGAAGGGAAATATCTGCGTTCAATTCCCAATTACCCCCCTTGTAGTAATCATTCTAACTAGAGGAAATATTTGAATGAACCCTAGCTAGTAAACATACAAAAGCAACTATCAAAATAACTACGGAGACCTCTGATTAAGAATATGATAAAAATTATGTTTACCACTCTAGCCTTGTTGATATCAAATAGGATTTTAATATATAAGATTAAAATTATTGAGTTTAATCGAGCTCGTATATAATATTTTCCATCCATCCCGTACCGTAAAAAGGCAATAAATGGCGAATGTTATTAGGTAATCAGATATCTGTTAGAATACAAACATGAGTTTCATGCATGATTGTCATTTCAATAAATTAAAGGACCACCTTTGCTTCAACTAAGTTGGGTGATGTAGTTAATTAAGAGGACCACACACATGCACACAAACCTTATCGCAGCCACCCCTACCTAGGGGTGTACAAAATCGAATCGAAAATCGAACCAAATCGTAAATTGAGTCAACTCAGAAAAAAAACCCAACTAGTGGTTTGGTTTTGAAAAAAAAAAACCCGACTAGTGGTTTGGTTTGACTTGGTTTGGTTTTAACTAAAAAAAACCAATCCGAGACTAAACCAACCCGACATTATATATATAATTTTAAAATTTTATTTTATACATAAAAATATTTACTTTGATATAATTTTTAAATATTTCTTATACTTTTTCATAGTTTTTATCTTTTAATATATTATTTCAAGTTTAAAACTTAGAATTCGGAATGGTCCAATAAA
>NW_006238985.1:1988656-1994057 GCF_000226075.1 Solanum tuberosum | reverse complement strand
TCATTATTATTATTTTTGTTGGATATTTTAGTGTCATTAATCATATCATATTGTGTTATATTTT
The DNA here is from genome assembly GCF_000226075.1 of Solanum tuberosum. Classification (NCBI taxonomy): domain Eukaryota; kingdom Viridiplantae; phylum Streptophyta; class Magnoliopsida; order Solanales; family Solanaceae; genus Solanum; species Solanum tuberosum. The sequence continues at coordinate 1,993,993 of NW_006238985.1, read as the reverse complement.
TAAGAAACATCTTAGATAGTTGTATTTTGGTAGGACTAAAGAAATATTTGAAGTACAAGTAAATTATATGTTTGTATGAATACTTTACCAGAAAATCCAAATCAACCCGAAAAAATCCAAAAAAACCCGAGGTTGAAAAACCCGAGTTTTATTGATTTGGTTTGGTTTATAAATTTAAAAACCCGACACAAATGGTTTGGTTTGATATTTGAAAAACCCGAACCAATCGGGCCATGTACACCCCTTGAGCCACCCATTCTACATCGTGGGTTAAGATCTTTTTGTTGCAAATTTAATAATTTTTATAAATTTATGTTTTGTATAAAAAATATTAAATTTAGATGAACAATTGAGTTCAAATCAATATCAATCGTGACAACTCCACGTGAAGGCTATATATTTGATAATTGCATCTTTTACAAAAACATAACATGTAGTACTTTATAAGCTATGAAATATTATCTCGACCTTTTTCACAATATCAAACTTCGTTTGTTTCTTTTTTAAACCCACTACTTTGGATAATCAACTTTTGATTCATAATATTAGTCAATTGCTAAGAGGTGCATTTTTTTTTTTGGTGTTTTAGGGTGTGTTCGGAGTACACATTGAAGTTACATTTAAATCTGGATCGCGCACTGCAGGGCTCATTCGGGAGTGACACTTCCAATAGAATTTTCTCCATACTCAGGACTAGAATCCGAGACCTCTGAATTAATCACTCCCACCAGTGCACTACAAATCCATGTTGGTCCAAGAGGTGCATTAGGATCTTATATTTTGGATCGAAGGCAAGTTCCTAATGTGAGGCTACAATATTACAAAGCCAATTTTTTTTGTTAGCTAAAATTGTATTTCTTTGTAGTTAGAAAGGGTGTGAACACCGACTGTTAGACACCTTTTTTTTTTTTTTTACCTAGAATGCTTGCAATATGTGATTATATATCAAGGGTAAGCTCTAGTTCCCCGTCTTCTCTACAATATCATATGCAATAATGCAACACACTAAAAAAACTTAGGTAATTTTTACTATAACGGAACCAATTAATCCAATAAATGAAATGGATGGAGTATTTTTTGCAAACTTTGGTTAACACGTTAAGTAATATTTTTTTTTAAAAAAAATCGGCATGGTACATAGGTCAATATTATTAAAAACGTACATTATAATGCAGGATATACGCTATATATTCAGCATTCAATATTGTGAATAACCTTTAGCTACATATAAATTTGAATTTACTTTTTATAATGAATACTATAACATATTACAAAAAAATGAGAAAAATCTAACTTGTGGTTTTGTGGTATTATTCCTCCTTATTCATCTTCTAATAATTTAATAAAAAAATGAATTATGCTTCGTTTTATTTTTGTACGTACAATGTAATTGCACATACTTCAATCACAAAATATAAGCGTAAAACCAATCAATTTAAACTTGATTTTTTACTGTATGACTTATATGTTTCGATGGTGTTTTTAGTTTTTAAATTAAACGCTACAATGTTAAATTCAATAGGTGACGATTCTTCTTTGGAGTTGTGATTCAATAAAAACCAATATAATTTGGCATTTAGGTATCGAACGATGAATAATTGGATAAAATGCTCAATATTCTATTATTCACAAGATCTATGTGTGATATACATTGATAATATGATATACACATGCCGTAGGTGTTGTATATTACAAATGTAACGGTGAGATGTATGGGTATACATTGATATACACGGGAATATACATGTTATTGCCATGGAATTGTCTGAATTTATGAGATGGATCAATATTTGATGAATGTGACAAATATTTTGGACAAATTTGGTTTTGGAAATGGGATAAATGTGAAGTTAGGAGTTAAATATTCAACGTTTCCTATTTGTTAGCTCTTTTGATATGATTTGGCTATTCATTTTCATTTTTCTCTTGGAGTTATAATTGTTAAGTTTAAATCTTAATGAGTGAAAGTTATTTATACCTCTCAGCTTTAATTCAAAAATTAAAGCCTCACATCAATTATGAATAATAGATAGATAGATATTCTCTCTCTTTTCTATAATGTCTATTTTATCTTTGACATTCTCAATTATTCATCTATATATTATCTATTTATGTTAAAAATAATATTTGTATTATTTAACTCAACTATATATAATTTTTTATTTATATATTATAAGTACAATAATGTTTATATGCTAGTTACACGATGTATATATTATCGAATATATACATTCATCATACACTTTATCCATTATATACACATTTACTTTTCGTATACACTTTATATTAACTTTCTTCAATATATATACACATTATATATTTTTTTGTCAATACCCTTCATATGTTTAATATTCACTTTACATGCAATATATATACACATTATATACCTTTTTATTCATAGATTTTTCATATACACTCATATTCATTTTTCATACAATATATATACATATTATATACATTTTTATCAATACACTTTTCACATACATTTCCTATTTATTTTTGATACAATATATGCATATTACATACATTGCTCTCTCTCTCTCTCTCTCTCTCTCATATATATATATATATATATATAGAAAAAATATTTGACCATAGTATCGGGAGACTGGGATACTAGATACATTGTTTTACTCGAAAAAATAAATAAAAGAAAAATGACTAAGTTTTCGAAAAATCAATTAAACTTACGATTTAAGAGAAATCGAATTTCCAAAAGAAACATAGCCGCCACTTAATTTTTTTTTTTTAAGAAATTAAGAAAACTTATAATTATTTCAAAAGATTTAAACAGATAAAAATCAATTGAAATAAAAAGGGTTCGAGTTCAATGTACATTCAGAGACGGTGTTAGGCCCTCAGAATGTCCGCTAACTTGCGGTTGACCGGCGATTTGACTAAAAATGACTTTGAGTAATTCTTAAAATTTTAACTAAGTAAAAGAACTCATTTTTTTTATTTTATTTACTTATTACTGTTATTTTTCTAATTAATCATTTTAAGGGGAAATAAACTAAAGGGGGATCATTCTAAAGGGAGGTAACTTAAGTGTCGACAAGACTAATGATAAAATAGAGCTAAGTAATAAATAAGTTGTATATATAAGAAAGAATAAATATTTTAACTTTTGAATATAAAGAGAAACGACTATCTTTAGGAAATTAATTAAGTTAAACCAAAAGTATTAGTCAATAACAAATAAAAAAGCAAAGGAAGGAAATATCAAATTTGGGCCTTTGGTCCAAATTCCAAAATCTTGAACCTGTTCTAAGTCTAAAGTTGCCAAAATGATGGGTTTTGACCCATTTACTCTCACTTCAATTTTTCTGATTTGTCTCATTGGGCCTCGGCCCATTTTCATGCCATCTAGGCTTGCTGAAAATGGCTTAAGGCTTTTGGGCCCATTTGCCTTTAGAAAATCTGCGCATACATTTTATGCATAACGCTGTATACGAGCCGTATCCAACCCGTTTTGGGCCTTCCGAAGCCTGTATTTTATTTGCACTTTGTATTTCCGCCCTTCTCAATTTGTATTTCTGCATTTCGAACTTGTATACCGTATTTTACAACTGTATACCAGTGTATACAACAGGTATATCAACCCGTTTTTCAGCTATTCGAAACCTGGAAATTTAATTTCCCGCCCTTATACTGCCCGTAACCTGTTCGCCGATTTTTCTGACCGGATAATGAGGTTGACTCGAGTAAGAAGAGCAAATTTGGACCTTTACGGCCCAAATCGGAATGCAAGGGGATAGAGAAGTCCGTGAGGACTCAAGATAGATTCACATACACATAAAATAATTGTATTAGCCAAGGAAAATAGGACATATAATCATAATAAAAAAATAAAAAAATGACACAAATAAATAAGTCATGTTGGCATGCTTGCTGGACTCGCTCCAAAGAAGAAAACAAACAAATTTTACACCAACATAAACTTGGAATAAAGCAAGAATAGGTTTAAGATAAATAACACAACATCTCTGCATATGACTTTTGTTTCGGCAAATTAAGGAAAATATAACTTAAATGCTCCACCTAAAAATGAACAAGTTATTAAGTTGATCCAAATTGCTACTTTTATTCATGATAAAGCACAAAAAAAAAAATTGAAACTCAAATGTTATACACTAACATGAGAAGCACTTAAACTTTTAGGAAACAAACCAGAGAACACAAGCCTTAACAAAGAAAGGAGATTTTAAAATCATACAATGAAATATACATGATTTAGAGTAAATTACTAGCATCCATGTGAATTTAAGAGGATCTGGACAGCAGTAGAAACAAAGACAAAATACTTGAACCCTTAGCTAAAGTCATACACAAAGAAATGGACCAGTCATTTGAAATCTAATAACAACTTAAGAAAGAAAACTGAATCTTGTCTTTTAACTTAGTGATAAGAAGATGCATTAACTGCACCCCAATCACTTGGTTCATTGGACAATCACGCAATACATGAAACAGAGATGCTAACTCACATAAAAATGGAACCAAAACAAAGTAAAGAGAATATAAATGAATAGACCCTCAAATATGCAAAGCATACAAGAACTCACTCTTTACTCCTTCAGAAAACATTAGTCAAGCTTTAACTTAATCATTTAACGAAAAGGCACAAGATCAATATTATTAAACAAAAGACCCTAACGACACACGAAAAACCAATAATGAAACACGATATTTAGTTGCAAGTAAACAAGAGCAGGAAACAACATATACATCAGATTATGGAAGTCGAAATCACCTATTGGAGATGAGTTTGAGCTTCACGGTTGAACCGCAACTCTACAGCTCGCCAATCGAGATAGCAATGAGATAAAGAGATTCTAATAAGGAGAAACAAACTCAAGACAGGGAGGAAACACCAAACCTTTCAAGAAAACATAAACAAACAACAACATGGACTAACAAACAAATTTTATCACTGATTTACGGCCAACAGTGAGTCAAAAACACTCCGAATTCTAACATGTAAACAATTTCACATAGTCAAGAATCAAGCAACAACACATTAAGAGCAAAAGATGCTTGAAGCGGGACAAGTATTACCTTCAAAGGGGCAGCATAACCGAGACCAGACGAGCTTTGGAACAACGACTTCACTACCACAAAGAGATTCCGATGATCTTTGCAAGCAGTGAGCAGAAAGTATATTTTTATCTTTTATAGCTAGTGATTCTTTATGTGTATTTTTGCCTGAGTATATATTTCTTAGACTCTGTTCTCCGACACTAACACTAAAGAGGAAGAGAGCATATAAAAGAGATTTCTAAGGTTCCTAATCTTTTTTTTGGGCGGGGGGGGGGGGGGGGGGGGGGAGGAACTCAG
>NW_006238985.1:1970403-1988640 GCF_000226075.1 Solanum tuberosum | reverse complement strand
ACGAAATCGGATTCAAGGCCCATTTTGAATTTAAACTCGAAAAAATTCTTTCACAATTCAGGAGAGACAACCTTTTCTGAAATTTTCACCCCATTCCGAAAGAGGAAAGGGAAGATAGATGCTCCGAATCGATTTGATCGTCCTCGCTATGCCACGCGGCTCAATCCCAAGGAGCAAGGACGGTTTCGCGTTGCTTTTGTTACTGCTACTGTATGATGTTTTTGGGTTTCTTTTGTCGTTGAGTCGCTGGAGTTGACGCGTTGAAGGAAGAAAATTTGGGAACGTTGGATTGCACTGATTTCTTATTGAATAAGAGAAAATGGGACGGGTCAGGAGGAGGAATTGGATTGGGTTGGCTGGGAATTAAACATGGGCTGGAAATTAGGGAAAGTGGGTAGGCTATTGGAGTGGGCTGCTGAAGTATTGAATTGGATTAGCTGAAATAACCCAAATTTGCCCTCTAAAAAAAAGGTTTATAGACCAAAGTAGTTAAAATCAAAATTGAGGGAAAGGTCCAATGTATTGCAACTATGGCCAACGAGAGTTAAGGATTTATCCAAAATTAGATGTAATTGGTAAACATGGCTAATTACTAAAGAAGACGAATTACTATTACTTAATTAACGAGCTTCTTAATCTTAACGAAATAAAATGATTACATTAGTTATAAAATAACTAATTTAATTAAATTCAGAATTATAACTATAATTTAAACTAAATTAATAAAACATTTAACTTAAAATGTAAAATCTTTTGAGGTGATTTTCTGATATTCATAAAATATATTAATTATATACATAATTATATGAAATATATCTATTGCTTAAAAGCTATAAAATTCCACTGAAATTACTTAAAGTAACCTTGGAAAATATTTGAATTTTATAAAGCTAATTATTATAAATCGTTTGAAAATTAAGAAGCTCGGAAATTAATTATTATCGAGGAGGGTCAAAATTGGGTGTCAACAACTGTCCCTCATTTTACTTGGATTGATGCAAGAAATTCTAGGAAAATGAAATTGACTAATCCAATTTTGGCCGACCACATCTTCATCTTTTGGAAAAGGGATTAGGTATGGACTTTAAGAATTATGGCCGAACCTCGGAAATGGGTTTCCTACATATCTTGGGCTATATGAGAATTTAGGCCACTTGTAGTTCGATGCGCTTGATTCAACGCACGATTATGAAACAATTCAAAGGTTATCCCGATATCGAATTATGAAGAAATCAGAATGCCCGGGAACAAGATTCAAGAGAGAATGTCGGTGTACAATCGAGTTTTCAACACTGATCCCAGCTATATATCCCTCAACCTAGGGAATCAGGCAGCTTGTAGTACGACTCAATCGGGTGAAAATGAAATCTATTATGCTAGATCACCTTTGGTTCTGGAAAAGCGACAAAGTAAGTCGAGTATGAAAAGGAGGCTTGCAACCTCTTAGCCATGAATATGGCGCGCTTCACACCCATAATTAAGAACTTGCACATACATAATTCCTAACACTCTTAGAGCATTGTCACTCCGATTGGAAGGTTGTTTTCGGCGAACCCAAAATTTCCGGATGCGAAACTGAAACCAGGAAACCTAAAGAAAAACTCCATTGCCTTCTGATAGGGGTGTGGTTTGATTGAGGTAGAAGTCATTCCTCAGCTCGCGTCCTAAGAGTTTGGTATTCCTCCTTGGTCTACGTCCCAGTTCGCTGCTAATAAAAAGTTCCACGTTGTGCTGCATCCTTTTTGATGTCGTCCGCACCTGTGGTTTGCTTTGAGAATTCATCATCTTGGGATGCTCTCGACAAAGACTAAGATAAAACTCATTAGCATAAAAATGCAATTCAAATGGGAGACAATGTCTTTTACCGTGTTGACACTTAATTGTTCTCATTGATCTTTTGACGTCAACTCCATCGGGTTTGACGTAAAACAAATAAAGCTTGCTTCTCATGTATGCAATATAATCTTCAATGTACTCTTCCTTCGATGTCAAAGTAATAAAATAGGCTGATGTAATATATTGATAGTTCTCTTGATGCCGTTGTTGGTGGTTCTTTTGATGTCGTTTTTGCAAAGAAAAAATGATGCAGTTGATGTTGATCTTCTTGTAATGGGTAAATCTTTATCTTGCGATGCATAACTTTCCTCTTGCTGTGCATGACTTTTCTCTTGCTATGCATAAATCTCTTTCCCGCGATGCATGACTTCTTTTCCGTGATGCATAGATCTTTTCCCGTATTGCATGATTTCCTTCTCTTGCTATGTATGATTCCTTTCTGTTGCTATTCATAAATCGTTTTTCTGCGATGCATGAATCTTTTTCCCGCAATGCATGAATCTTCTCTTGCTATGCATGAATCTGTTCTTGCAATGCATGAATCTCTTTCCCGCGATGCATGACTCTTTTCCGCGATGCATGAATCTTCTCTTGCAATGCATGAATTCTCTGCGATGCATGACTTTTTTCTGATGATACTATCCCTTGTACCAAACGAAGATAATGCTTCACCGAGCAACATAGGTGATTTTCTGGGAAACATATCGTTTCAATTGACAATACAATAAAAATAATCCTCAGAGTAATAGTATCATCTCATTCGACAATACAATATAAATGACTCTCCGGTTAGTAATATTATCATGTCTGTTAATATGATGCAGATAATGTCCCCCAAGTATCTTTAGTTGATGGAAAACAGTAAAATATCTTTCCTCGAGGTTTTCATTTGTTTCATCTCTAAACATAGTTGCACGTTCATTATGAACTTCACCTTATTGGGAGTTGAATGAAATAATGTTATTCATATTCCCAAATCTTTGATATAAGCAGCATAAATTATTTCTTGCATCCACAGAAAAATTGTTAGTTTAAAATGAACTGATCTGTGTCGATCTCTTCAGTTGTCTGCTCCTGGTCTTGCTATCTCCGGTTGACTTCTTTGATCTACCGCCTTTGAAAGATAAGACAAAATATTTTTATGCCAAAAATAATTGAAACATGGAGGGAAAGTTTTGAGGAAAATAGATTTTCAAAAAATAGTATTTGGAAAAGGTCACTGCCAAGTGTCATGTCACGTCAAGCTTAATGAACACCTTTGAGGTTGATGCCTCGAGATCTATCTGATTACTTGCTGGGAAGTATTCAAAGTTGTACTGAATTGCAGATGAACCCTGTTGAAATTTTTGAGATCATCCTAAAAAAATTATATCTCAGTTAACTGTCTTTGCGTATCTTTAACTGTTGGTGAGTAAATCACGGAATTTTGAGATTCTCTCAAATTTTTTGTCCCAATTGCAAATCTCAAAGTAACTTCAGTCTTGACTTGTTGGAGAAACTCTTTTTCTCGAGAATTTTTGAGTCCCTCTCAAAAATTCTGTCCCAGTTTCTATTGTAAAAAAAATAGAAATCCTGCGGGAGATATGACCAAGCCGTTGTGGCACCTACGTATCCCGTTGATATATGAATCAGGTCAAACATAGTTCCCCTTTTCGAGGATTAACAAAAATAGGAAATTTAACTAAGGAACCGACCGAAGCCGACATAGGCCGCCTACGTATCTCATTCTTGAGAATTTAGGTCGAACGTAATTCAGATACAAGGAAGAATATTAAAAGGGGATAAGGGGTGACTGAGGCTGACATAGGCTGCCTAGGTATCTCATTTTTGAGAATTTAGGTCAGACGTAGTTCATTACAAAATGGATAAAATTCTAAACAAAGACGATTACAAGCAAATAGAACGATTATAAGGAAATGATAGAAATACAAATTGAAGATTCACATATAATATCTCTTGACAGTATCTGAGTTGATCGGTTTTGGCCATTCGGTGCCATCCATCTCCAACAAGACCAAGGCACCTCCAGATAACACTTTGCGAACCATGTAGGGTCCTTGCCAATTTGGTGCAAATTTTCCTTTGTACTCATCTTGATGAGGGAAAATGCGTTTAAGGACCAACTGGCTGATTTCAAATATCATGGCTCTTACTTTCTTATGGAAAGCACGAATCATTCTCTGTCGATACAGTTGACCATGACAAACCGCAACCATTCTCTTCTCATCAATCAGTGTTAACTGATCAATCCGCTTGCGGTCCCAATCAACATCACTCAATTCAACTTCTTGGATGATTCTCAATGAAGGTATTTTGACTTCGGCATGTATAACTGCTTCTGTTCCATATACTAACAAATATGGAGTAGCTACGATTGACGTTCTGAAAGTCGTTCTATAACCCAACAAGGCATATGGCAACATCTCGTGCCAACCTCTGTGATTGTTGATCATTTTCCTCAGAATCTTCTTTATATTCTTGTTGGCAGCTTCTACGCCTCTATTTATTTAGGGATGATAAGGGGTTGAGTTTCGGTGGGTAATCTTGAATTGTTCACATATCTCTCTCATCAAGTGACTGTTAAGATTCGCTCCATTACCAGTAATGATAGATTCTGATACTCCAAACCTACATATCAAATTGTTACGAACAAAATCAGCTACAACTTTCTTGGTCACCGACTTATATGAAGGTGCTTCCACCCACTTGGTAAACTAGTCAATGGCAACCAAAATGAATTTGTGTCCGTTAGAGGCGACTGGATCTATTGGACCAATGACATCCATACCCCAAGCTACAAACGGCCAAGGTGAACTCATAACATTGAATTCGTGACGCGGCACTTGAATCAAATCACCATGCACCTGACATTTATGGCATTTTTGCACAAACATGCAACAATCATGTTCCATAGTCATCCAAAAATAGCCGGCTCGAAGGATCTTCCTCGCCAAAGTGAGCCCATTCATATGAGTACCACAAACTCCGGCATGTATCTGTTCCAGCAGCTTCGCAACTTCACTAGCATCAACGCATCTGAGAAGACCTAAATCTTGAGTCCTTCTATAAATGATTTCCCCACTTGCAAAGAAATTGAGGGACATACAACATATCGACTTCTTCTGGTTAAACGTTGCATTCTCAGGATAATCCCCGATTTCTAAATACTTCTTGATGTCAAAATACCAAGGCAAACATCTGGTTTTGCTTCAACATGTGATCAATGGACAAGCTGCTCTTTTACCTCTATATCCACTGGATCAATATAACTTGTATTTAGATGTTTAATCATTGATGCGATGGTAGCAAGAGCATCGACCAACTCATTATGTGTCATGGGAGTGTGTTTGAATTCGATCTTGCGAAATCTCTTACACAACTTATGTATATACCACACATATGGTGTGAACTTTAGGTTCTTCTTGACCCATTCTCCTTGAACTTGATGAATCAGCAAGTCTGAATCTCCAATAACCAGAAGCTCACGAACATTCATATCGATGGCCATCTTCAAACCAATGATACAAGCCTCGTATTCTACCATGTTATTCATACAATCAAATCGGAGTTTAGCCGTTATAGGATAGTGCTGACCAGATTCTGACACTAAGACTGCTCTGATACCTCTTCCTTGGTAGTTTGCCGCTCCATCAAAGAAGACTCTCCAACCAGGGTATACTTTAGAAATATCTTCACCCACAAATGCAACTTCTTCATTGGGAAAATAAGTCTTGAGCGGTTCATACTCTTCATCAACTGGATTCTCCGCGAGATGATCAGCCAAGGCTTGTGCTTTTATCGCCTTTTGTGTCATATACACAATGTCAAACTCACTCAAAAGCATTTGCCATTTAGCCAACTTCCTTGTCGGCATTGCTTTCTGGAAAATATACTTCAAAGGATCCATTTTGGAAATGAGGTATGTGGTATAAGAAGACAAATAATGTCTCAACTTCTGAGCAATCCAGGTCAAAGCATAACATGTTCTCTCCAAAAGAGTGTAACGAGCCTCATATAAAGTGAATTTCTTGCTCAAGTAGTAGATGGCTCGCTCCTTCTTCCCAGTTTTGTCATGTTGACCAAGTACGCATCCAAATGCGTTATCCAAGACAAATATATACAATAACAATAGACTTCCTTCCCATAGAAGAACCAACATCGGTGGATTGGACAAATAGTTCTTGATGGCATCAAAAACAGTTTGACATTCTCCGGTCCACTTGGTCAAGACAACTTTTTTCAATAACTTGAAAATGGGCACACACACCACGGTGGATTGAGCTATGAATCGGCTGATGTAGTTCAGCCTTCCCAGGAAACTCATCACCTCTTTCTTGGTCTTCGGTGGAGGTAACTCTTGAATCGCTTTGATCTTGGAAAGATCAAGCTCAATGCCTCTTCTGCTAACTATGAATCCCAACAATTTTCCAGCCGGCACTCCAAAAGCACATTTAGCGGGATTTAACTTCATATTGTACCGGCGTAGGCGATCAAAGAATTTTCTCATATGAATCAAGTGATCCGAACTCTCGCGGGATTTCATTATGACATTATCTACATATACCTCAATCTCCTTATGAATCATATCATGAAAAATGGTTGTCATAGCTCTCAATAAGTAGCACCAGCCTTCTTGAGACCAAATGGCATTACCCGATAATGATATACACCCCAAGGTGTAATGAAAGTTGTCTTTTCTGCGTCCCCTTCATCCATCAGGATTTGGTGATAACCCGCATAACAATTCACAAACGACTGCATTTCATGCTTAGCACAGTTATCAGTGAGAATGTGGATGTTTGGAAATGGAAAATTATCTTTTGGACTTGCTTTGTTGAGATCTCTATAGTCAACACAAATTCTGATCTTTCCATCTTTCTTGGCAACCGGAACAACGTTGGCTAACCAAGTCGGATATTACGTCTCTTCCACTACGTGAGACTCGATCTGCTTGGTGATCTCCTCTTTGATATTTAAACTCAACTCAGGCTTGAACTTCCGAGTCTTTTGTTTTACTGGACTGAATTCTGGATTAATCGACAACTTGCGGGACACCATATTCGTACTCAACCCTGGTATATCTCTGTAAGACTAGAGAAATACATCAATGTATTCTCTAGGAAAACGAACCAGGTCCCTTCTTTGAGCTTCAGTCAGATGGACGCTGATTCTTACTTCTTTAACACATTCCTCATCTCCGAGATTCACAATTTCAGTTTCCTCTAAATTCGGCTTGTGTTGATTCTTGAATTGTCGAAACTCTTTAGCAACATATTTAGGTACCTCATTTTCATCTTCATACACCTCACATTCATTATCACCTGCCTCATTTGTTTCCTTTGGCTCATGACATGACATGACATTGGCAGGTTTTTAATTATTATTACTGAAAGCATAAACAAACGAAGTTAGGAAAGTAAAGCGCAAACAGATAAATAAATAAACAAATTTTTAATAAGAGAGGCTCATTTAAATTGAAAAACAAGCACAAACTTTGGCCATGGCCGAGGGCGATTTTGCCTTTTTAAACATCACAGGGAAATTTAAAAACTTCAAACAATTAAAAACTGCATAAAGGGTGGGTCTCGAGCCTCTTCCAGACTATCACCGATTTTAAAAAACAAACAAAAACACATGTCCTTTCTACCCAGATGAGCAGAAAATCAGGAGTGGTGTGGAGGTCCAATTTAGCAATTTCTCTTCAGGTTTTTCATGACGGATACCTGATGTCCTTGGATGACAACATCAATCTCTTCAAAAAGGCCCCAACTTCCTTCATCAAGACCACCATCGTTGACATATTCTCACACCGAGAATGACTGGTACAGCTGAGGAATTGGCCTGGCCAATGCTTGGTCAACACTCTTGTTCTTTATCTCTGCTTCATCATCTGTGGGGACGTACCCCAAACCAAACTTTGCTGCTCTGGCGGGAACTTGAATAGGCTCGACAATTCCTTGGAAATGCTTCCCCAACCAGAAACCTGGTTTGAAACTACTCTGGAGCATAACAATAGCAATCATCTTGTACACAAGAGGCATATGGGGATGTGGAGCCAAATCATCACTGGCGGCATTTACCAGCTCCACCGTGTAGAAATCACAACCTCGAGAGACATCATCGACGATCAGCACATACCCATTGAGATGGATCCCCTCACCATGAATGACTAATTCCTGGTCCTTCCAAACAAATTTCATTAGTTAGTGAAAGGTAGAAGGCACAACCCTAGCCCTGTGGGTAAACGGTCTTTCCAGAAGCAAATTGTAGCTGGTATTTATGTCCAACACCTGAAACTCCAAATTAAATTCCGCAGGACCCATCTGAATGTTCAAGTTTACCGCACCCAACTTGTCTCTTTGCACTCCATCAAAAGCCCTCACATTGACTTGGTTCTGGTGAAGCTTTCCCAAGTCAAATTTTAGTTGCCTCATAGTCGAAAGTGGGCAAATATTGAGACCAGATCTGTCATCGACCAAGACGCAATTTATGACCTTGTCTCGACACATAATGGTAACGTGCAAAGCTTTGTTGAGCATTTTGCCTTCAAAGTGCAGCTCATCGTCACAGAAACTGATGCGGTGTCCTCGAACGACTTGGTTTATCATGACCGCCAGATTGTCGTTCAAATCTTTCATCAAAGTTTGCCTATGCAGTTGTGAACTTATCAACAAAGCCCATACAGAAATCTGAGCGGGTGTTTTCTCTAGATGCTTCACGATCGAGTAATCTTTTGGTTGCATCTTTCTCAAAAATTCTTCAGCTTCAGCTTCACTAATTGGCCTTTTAGGCTGGTCTTTTTTCTGCACTCCTTAAGCTAACTCTTTTGGTGTGTAGCACCTACCGAATCTGGTCCTACCCTGGGTGACAGCTAGGGGTGTTCACGAGTTGGTTTGGATCGGTTATTGGTCAAAACCAAAACCAAACCAACTTAATCGGTTTTAAAATTATCAAAACCAAACCAAACCAAAACCCAAAATAAAATCGATTTTATTTTATCGGTTTGGTTTGGTTTTTCGGTTTGGATCAGTTTTTATCCAAACCGTGAACACCCCTAGTGACAGCCGTTTCAATCACAAACTTTGGTCGGGCAAGAGTTTCTCGTGGCACCAAGGCAACAGCCTTCTTGGGTGTCAGAATCACAAACACTTTCTTCTCTCTAATGCTCACCTACTTTGACTATGTCAGCAAACTTTGCTCCAACGAGCAACATAATTATGTCATAATATTCGGGCTCTTGAACCCGTACAAATACTTCGACAATGTCCTTCTCAGACATATGAGGCCGAACTCTAGTTGCCTCCTTTCTCCATATGTATGCAAATCTCTGTCACTTTTATTTGATTTCTGCTTCATTTTTTCCAAGGAATAGCGATCATGAACGATCTCCACATTGTAGGCAAATCGTTCGATAAAGTCCTTAGCCAGAGCATTCTAGCTAGGCCAATGTCTTATTTCATGAGATGTAAACTATTCCAGAGCCTCCCCACTTAGACTTCGGCTAAAAAGCCGCATTAGTAAAACTTCATCTCTTCCAACTCCCACTAGCTGGTCACAATAGGCCCTCAGGTGCGCCAATGGGTTCCCTATTCCTCCAAAAACGTCGAATTTTGGCACCTTGAACCCTCCCAAGAGGTCCAAATTCGGATGAATACATAAATCCTCATAACTCAAACTGGTGACTTCAGGAATACACTGTAACTCTTTCATGGCCTTTCGGATCTCTTCCTTCATATCCGACTTGGCGGCCTCTTCCTTTGACCTCCACTCTCTCTCTCGCTCCTTATAGTGGTAGAGCTTAGAACCATTGACGTCATGCTCATTGGGGACTGGGATTTGGAAGGTGACTTTTTGAGGTAGGGGTGGAGCAATTGAGGGACTCTGGGCATTTTGAGAGGCTTGATAGTTTTGAGGGAAAGTCTACGAGCAAGTATGTTAATTTTGGTGATAGAGGGAGGCTTGGGGGTTGTTGACGTTTTGGTTTTGAGAGGGCGGATAAGTTTCGAGGTTGGCATTTTGAGGAGAGAGTGGTGCTTGGGGTTAGTACTTTGAGGAGGAGGTGGTGTTTGGTAAGAGGCGGAGCCATAATGGGGATTTTGGGTGGTTAGGTCGATGGTTGAGGGATTCTGAGCAGGTTTGGAGGGTGGGTTTTGGGATTATTCTGCGTTTGAAGGAGGAAAGTGTAGTGGAGGCCTTCCGTTTGCTGGAGCATTGAAAACAACAATCGGATTAGGCAGATCTTGGCTTCTCTGCATTTTGACCCTCATCTCGATGATCTGCTGCATCAACTGCATTATTAGCTCGTTCTGGTCAGCAATAACAGGCTGATCCACGACAACATCGGTAAGGCCAATCTCTTCATTGTTATCACTCATTGCTGATTTTCCTTTTCAAGAATTCTGACCGGGGAAGAAATCCTTAGGAGCTTTTGATCTTGTAAAATAGGGATGATCAACCGGCTTATCGACACAGACCAGTTCTAAGTACTTGTAGAGGAAAAACAACTCAAAGGCATATATGTTAGTTTTTATTCATGGCAATATGGTGCAAAATATCATATAGAGGGCAGATAAACACATAAGAGTTGCTTCGTTTGAGAACATGTTAACCCACAAATAATGGAGACTGATTTTTTGAATAAGCAGGAATTTGCTCATTTTATTATGAGGCTAGTGACTCAGAAAGGTTAAATTGCGTTGAGCTAAGGTCTTCTTGTTGCATCTCTCGGCATCTGTTGATGTGAATTCAATGTTTTCTTGTAGAATGAAATAGTGAAAAGAAAATTTTAAAGAGATAGGGGCCGTGCTTTGAATGGCTGGCTACGTATCTCCCAAGGAGAATTCAGGCCCTACGTAGTTCGAATACAAGAGAAATTTCTCATTTTCATTCATTCATTTCTTGAAGATTACAAGGAAAGTAAAAAAAACATATAATAAAGCTCCTAAAAGATAGATGATGCCTTCATCAAAGCTTCTTCTTCTGACTGTTGTATTAATCACGGGGGGTAAACTCAACTTGAATCTTTTCCATGTTGATGAGGGATTCCACGTCATAGCAAAACCCGAGGCACCTTCCAATGTTGTGATCTATGGCGTCATGATAAGGGCAGGGTTTCCAGATTTCAATTCCAATGGGATCGATTGCTTCGTCATCCTTTCTGATAGAGGCCAAGACCTCTTTTTGAACTAACTGACTGTAGATATCCAATAACGTTTTCTTAAAAGGCGTGAAGTAGTGGCAATAAAACAAAATGTGCTAAGTGACCGGCATACTGGGATCCGGTTGGTTACAGGTAAGGACGATGTTCTCACCCCACATATACGGGATCCTCCTAACATTGATCAGGTTGCGAATTGCTGCCTTAAGCTCACTACAACATTTTAGGCCTACGGCCACACTAATTCTGGACAACACTTTTAAAGTGTTGCCTAAACTACTTTTGGGAACGCTTTTAAAGCGTAGCCCAAGTTTTTAACTTTTAGCTTCGATTTTATTGGTAACACTTGTAAAGTGTACTGTTTAATGGTATAAGCTACACTTTATAAGCGTTGTTACAGTATGATATAATTGGCAACAATTATTTACATATATTGCCACACTTTTAAAGTGTCCTATTTTTATAATTGTAAAAACAACACATTACAAATGTAGCCTTAAAATGTTCACTAAAATATTATATTCCCTCCAACATTTTTAACTCTACCTCCCATTTTAATTGGGCAAAAAAATATATTCATAAAACATTAAAATTTTCCTTTCCTCCAAATAAAAAAAATTCGGTCAAAGTGAAGAGCTGTAGAACACCTGGAGCTGAAGAACACGCTGAAGAGCTGGGGATGAAGAGCTCTAGTTCTCGCTGATGGTCTCTAGTTGTCGCTGAAGATTTCCGTCCTAATTCTCGCTGAAAATTTCCGTCAGGTAATTTAGAAAAATATTCTGTCAATTTGAAGCACACAATTTTCTCTCCAAGCTAAGTTTGAACATACTTTGTTTATGTTTGAGAAGATCTGTATTGTTTTGGTGAGTCATTCTTCTTTGATCTGGTGTATTTTTTTGGAAATTTTATAGTGAGTCTATGTATTGAGAGTTGGGAATAAAACGTGCTTTATGTTTCTAGAATTGCAAAGCCCTAATCTGAATGATTGGTTTACACAATGTGAGTATCTCTGTGTGGTGTTTTGCCGGATTACTTTGGGAATTTCAGATGTAGTTTGTAGTAGATCTGATGGGTATTTGGTTTCTTGATGTGTTAGATCTTCCATAATTTACTTTCTGATTGTAGTTTTAGACTCAATTGACTTCCCTTTTAAGGTAATATGTGCTTGCAACTGTTGGATACGAAGCTAAGAATTTTGCTTAAGGGTGTTCAAAACTTCAGGATATATATCTAAAAAGTTATTTTTGACCTATATACGCAATATTATTTGCTATTAGTTGGCAGTTGTTTTGATTTTGGGGTTGTGCACAAAAGTTGGTTGGTAGTTACTAGCAATGAAAACATAAACAATTTAGTTCTAGGAACAATGTCTGCTAAAGTGTCTGCAGCAGCACGCTGACACTTTTCTACAGACATACGCCTCATAAGAGTTTGAATTAGTGGAAGAAGTGCTAAATTATTAGACTGGATCCACAGAAGTGTAACATGCTAACTGTTTGTTTTATCAGCTTTCTTGGGAATCTTTGACATAATTTCAACTTTTCGCTGGCCGGTAGTTATGCTCTTTATGTACCAAAACATTATGTTGTTATACAGTCCAAAAGGTTAATGAAAGTAGCATTAAGATAATTTAACATTATGGGCACTTCCCACTTACAACATTCTGGTCTCTAGGTGTAAAACTGGTGATCTGATACTCTTTACCATTTTGTTTGGCAGTCTTAAAAGTGTGGTCTAGGTTTGTGCATAATCAATTATGGTATATCGGTACTTTTGGTGCTTCATGTATTCACGTTTCCAAGAAGGACTAGATCATGCCAATGAGAAATTTCCACTTAAGATTGAAAAAACATGTGGTGTTTCTGGCTTGCTCGTTAAATTAATTTGTAGTTCAAGCAAGTTAAGAATCTTGGGGAAATTGACAACGATTGTTGTCTTAGAGTATTTTTAAATGACCTTGTTGTTTGAAAAGTTGTGTTCTTTTTAAATAGTGTGGTGCATGAGAATTGATGAGCTTGTTGATGGCCCTAATGCGTCACACATAACTCCGGAAGCTTTAGATAGGTGTGAGGCAAGTCTGGAAGATATTTTTTAACGGGCGGCTATTTGATTTGCTTGATGCAGCCTTATCCGATACTGTTTCTAGATTACCTGTTGATATTCAGGTTAGTCTCTCTAATTCTATCACCATTATCTTCTCCAGATTCAGATTCTATTCTTTTTGGCTGAGAGCTTTTCCGATGCAAGTACTTGTGGAATTCGATACTTCTCTTCTTTGTATTTATATCTCTTTCTAATATCATTAACTACTTATATTTTTTATTTGATTAGCAAATTAGGCAACTAGTTTTCATTTGCTATCACTGGTGGCTGACATTTATTTTGTGTTTAATAACCTCGATCTCTTACTTGAAACTATGTGAAGTGTCTGATAATTCATCTAACTGGTTATGCCATTCAGAGATATGGTCGAAGGAATGCGTATGGACTTGTGGAAATTCTGATACAACAACTTCGATGAGCTATATCTCTATTGTTACTATGTCGCTGGTACAATAGGATTAATGAGTGTTCCAGTTATGGGCATTGCACCTTAATCAAAGGCAACAACAGAGAGTGTATATAATGCAACTTTGGCTTTAGGGATCGCAACTCAACTAACCAATATACTCAGAGATGTAGGAGAAGTGTAAGTATGAAGCTATATTTAATTCACATTGATCATTTCTCTAATAACATGCCAAAATATATCGAAAGCGTAGTCTATTTCGTATATATAAAGTACAGTGTAATGCCTATTGCTCCATTTTGTTTCGAAAAAGTCACAGGCGACTTTGCCATTCTTTTTGTTTCAGATATAGTAATTGCAAGTTGTTGCTCTACCTTTATATTACTCCACGTGGTTGTCCAATGATTGTGTGTGGCAGGCTTCCACCAATCTTCATCACTTTCACGTTTCATCTTCATATCATTTCACATCAACACAAAAGACGAATTTCCTCAATGTTTCATCTCCTCAAGCTTTACATCTTCAATTACTTCAAGTATTTTTGCAATTTTAAGGCAATCTTTTTTCCTCACCCATCTTCTTCTTTGATTTTAATTATTCGTAAGTTAATTTTGAATTGTTACAATGAGTTGTGCTTTCTTTGTTGTGTTAGTTGTTTATGCTACTGCAGTAGGTTTTGATCGGGGTTGCAGGGTTATTATAGGCGAGGGGCTGCATATTTGACAATTTAGAAGTCAATTACACACTCGAAGATTTTTAACTGGTTGGTGTTATTTTTTTGTAACTTCTTAAGCAATATCAACTGCATATATGCCAGCAGAAACTGGACGGGGATGAGTATAACTTGAACCGCTAGACCCTGAACTTTGCATCATGCTAACTGAATATGAAATTCATTTATTCCTTAAGTTATTTTCTTAGCCACGTTGCAACTTCGCAGGTTGGTATGCACTTCGTATATGGGAAGCTGAGTTTTTGTTTGTCCATTAATTACTTGTGTTGGTTTCTGTTATGAATTGCATGTAAGTTCACAATCAATGTTGCTCAGACTTAGAATATTGTTCTGTTCAATGTGTGTCGGATCTTCCAAAAGCTATGCACTTAAGAGGATTCAACACTGGTGCTGCCTGCAGTATTTTTAAAGGGTCCGAGTAACATAGTTCATCGTAGCATTTCGTTTCAGAGTGTTTGAAGTTTGATAACTAGCTGATTGTCTGCATTCTGTTGATTTACATTTCTTGGATATATATAGAGAGGTAAAACATGAGCAGCTCAACTGTTAGTTGTAGCCTGCCTATCAATTGCAGCCAAAATGGAAAGATTCATGTTCCTTTGATTGTTGATTTGTAGGTGATGAATAATTTCATTCGTTCCTTACCTATGTTGCTTGGACCCATCAAAAATGTCGTCAGGTGTGTGTTGGATCCTCCAAATGTAGTATATTTTTTGAGGATCCAACACGGGTGCGACAACATTTTTAGAGAGTCTGAGCAAGATAAAGTTCTTTACATGTTTGTCATGTTAACAATTTATATATTTTTTGAACTAGATTGTGTAGTAAAATCTCGAGTTTATGAAACAAGTTGGGAATCCAAATTTTGTGTTTGAAGGCAAAACTATACAAAGAATGGAACTTTTGGTACTAACCACATTGAAGTGGAGAATGCTAGCTTATACACCTTGCACATACATCGATTACTTTGTAAGAAAGATGAATGACGATCAATCCCATCAGAATGTTTTGTGATTAATCCAATTCATGATTATTGAATCCTGCAATAGTATCACCATCACATGAGGAGGAGGTGTGGCGCCACTTATAGCACTTGGACGAACTAATGATGAGGTAAATCTTTATGCAATAGAACTTCTATATGATATATATAAATGCTTTCCTATGCCTGCTTGGTTGTTGCTCTTTTTCAACTTTCCGTAACTTGTGAAGGCCTAATTTCTTCCTCAAATTGTTATTGAATTGGGTCCTTGTATATCTTAAATTCATGTGTAACTTAGCTTACCATTAGTTGGTGAACTCTTATTCTATTTTCCTGGAAACTTTAGATGAAGTTAGTCGGCTCTTCGAACTTAAAAGAAAGAATTAACCGACATGTTCAGTGATGGCAACCTGTCCACACTTGGAGAGTAAATTTAGGATAATATTTTTAACCTTTTAATTAGTTTGTTCTAGGCTTAAACTTGTCCACACCTGCTTCATCACAATAAATAAATTATAGTTCCTTTCATGGCATGATGGATACTGAAGCTTTCACTAATTCCACCTTAAAGGTTCTAAATAATCAAGTCACTAAATCTGCAAGTAGGTAGTTGTTTTAATAACGTCTTCCACTTAATTTCTGGGTCATTCATATAATCTGTGAATATATTGTATTGTTGAAATATGCCATATTTAGATATAGCATCTTTTGAACATTTGTTTATGTACCTGCAAGTGGTTTTACCTGGCAGTGCAATGTAAATGATGCCTTACGCAATTATATAGAGAAATTTATACATATCATCCTTTTCTGGAACATAAAACTAATATGTGAAGCAATAGTTCTGTTGATTGGCATGTAAATGACAAATGCAGGTACTCTCAATCATATAAGTTTCCTGCTTTCCGAACTATGAGTGAGAAATAAGCACAAGTATAATTACACTCATGTTATTATTCGTTTATGATGCAACACCTTCTAAGAAATTCGTTTGCTCATTTCAGGAAAGCCTCTAAAATAGCTACCAACTATTTTAGAGGCTACACAATCTTCAATAAGTATTTTTTGTCAAAACATAACAAGTAATGAATTTAGACAAGACTACTATGTGAATACATATGCTTCAAAAGAAAGAATATAACACTAAGAAACAATACTTGTGGCCAGAGAAACAAACGGGAGAAGATCACAAATGTTAAAAATTGCATCCGCTGAAAGTAATCTAGGATTTATGTACATGTAGTTTTGCTTTTCCTAAATTTTTTTTGTTGATGTCATTTGAAGGCCTGAAAATTCAGTGCGTGTAAAATGCATAGAAACAAAATATGGTCTCTTTGGTGTCATTGAAGTAACGGCTACTTTTTGCTACTTATTCGTGTATATGAATTTCAGTTGTCCTACACTCATCTAGGTTCAGTGCAATAGCTTGCTCTTATGAAACTTATAAAGCTAAATTGTTGCGCACGGGCAATGAATCATCTAGTACCTCAAGATGAGTTAGCACAGGCAGGGCTCTCCGATGAAGACATTTTTGCTGGAAGAGTGACTGATGAGTGGAGGATTTTTATGAAGAAGCAAATTCAGAGGGCAAGGAAATTCTTTTATGAGGCAGAAAAAGGTGTCATAGAACTGAGCTCTGTTAGTAGATGGCCGATAAGTAGTCATAAAGTTACAGTTGATCGTATGTATCTGCTACTTTTTCTTTTATTGTTAATTGTTATGGTAGTGAGGTAAAAAACAATATGGACTTAAGTTTTTTATAGTGACACAGTCCATCACATTGTTATGGAAAACAGAATAGGCTTCAGTTCAAAAATAGTTTCCTCTCATTTGGCTATAGTTAATATGGACTAATCGTCATACTAGTAGACATTGAAAGGTATCATAGTTTTCGATTTCTAGTTCTTAAATCCTCTAAATCATATGTTCCTTCATCACAGAGGAGAGGAAAAAGAGCTTGAACAACGTTCGTCATAAACTGAAGGTATGTTCTGTGTCTAAGAGCACAGACTGTTTTAGTTTACCTCTCTTGTTCTGTTTAAGCTGTATAAGCCCACTAAATGTTTCTATTAAAAAGGTCTGTATTATTTTTATAGAATGACAAAATGATTAAATTGGTCCTTAATGTGTGGTAGTTGGATTATATTAATTCTTCATATATTTATATGGTGTAACTTTCATGAGATGGTAGGTCTGTGTATACTCTTACCTTCTTAAACTTCACTTATGGTCATAGAATTGTAGAAAAGTGATTATTTTAGTCCTAAACAGTTTCATTTTATCTTCTTATAAAGAAAGAAATCTTAACTCAAAAAATCTGCTAGAATACCTGAATCTGCAATCTGAACAGGCACAAACTGTTTTAGTTTACCTCTCCTCATTTTGTTTATCTTTATCAGCTCAATTTATATGCTTAGGTATATTCATGTTTTTGTGTTCCAAGCATATACTGGATCTGCAATATGCTAGAATACCTGAACCTGCAATCTGAACTCAAAAAATCTTTACACAGTGCTGCAATCTGAACTCAAAAAATCTGCAATCTGCTAGAATACATTGTGCTGCCTGAACTAAAAAAATATGCGGTCTGCAATCTGCAATCTGAAACTGCTACAATCTGATTTGTTGTACATGGTTGTTTTGATTTTTAATTTCATTTTAAATGTGTAGGGAAATGGAGGTGATCAAATTTGAAGGGTCGCCACAAGTCAATTTGATCTCATTGAAGTGGATGATGAAGAGTTTTTGAACTATTGTAAAAGTTTGAATACATTATATTTGATTTTGTGAAATATATTCATTGCTAGAATAAATTGAACTATTGTAAGAGTACTTTTTGAACTATTGTGTACACATATTTAGAATATTGCTTTATAAGTATGTGTATATATGTACACAAGACATACTATCTTTTGATGTTTATTGCAAATCTATATATTTGAATTACTTATTAGCTAATTTAATGCTTGAGATTATTTATTGCAAAACAATATTGGTGTTTTTTAATTAGAAATTGTGGC
>NW_006238985.1:1960974-1969943 GCF_000226075.1 Solanum tuberosum | reverse complement strand
TCCATACATTCTTCTATAGTGTGTCCTCTTTGGTTCGGGTGGTAGGCACACGTCTTTTGAGAGCTTTCATGCCCAAACCCAAAAGTAGTTTCTTCGAGATGTTTCAGCATGCGTGAAGCCTTAAGGTGCTCGTAAATGAGAGCACATGGCACAACTCTTACTCCTACGCTATGTGTCTGCTCAAAAGCTGGGAGAGTGATATTTTGGTCTCCTCCTTTCAGACGTCCCAGGAAGGGAGGCATATAGATGATTTCCTCATCGGTATCTTCTTCAGTAGCTCTAGGGTGAGTGTCTTCGGGACCACTATTTACTTCTTAATTGAAGAAATAGCATTTTACGCATATCTTCTGAAGCCTCATGGTTATATCATTGTTGAAGACATCATGTTCCTTCCGCATATCAGCCGTCTCCTCATTCATGATAGCATATCTTGCCATCTTAGCCGCTAACTCTGCGTCTAATGCTGCACTTTTGGCTTGCGCAACTGCGGTGGCTAGTTCTACTTCTATTCTTCTTTCTCCCATCTCTCGAATCTCTTGTTTGAATCGATACACTTTCATCCTTAAATTCTCCTCGATCGTCTCCACTTCGACATTCTTGCCTTTTTCCATCTTAGCAACAATTTTACCTTTCCTGAGGTGATAGAGTAATGTTTTAGGATTTGGTGGTAGAATTTTATTTTTGGTTGAGAAACTCAATACTCGGAAACTTTGGTCGGACATTTGGTAGTGACTTGTATTTGGTATTGTAGGGATTTTCGGAATTTTTTTGAAAAGGAGTGGGCTAAAAATATCTTCATTCAAAGCAACGTATCTCATAAACAGTTAAAACACACAAGTAAACAGACAAATATCACGTCTTAAACATACATGTTACCCTTTTGTGCCAATGGTAGGCCTAGAGAATTGAAAGATGAATATGTATTTTTAAGCCAATTCATTATCCCCTAAAATATTTCATTAATATCATTCAAAAATGTTTAACAAGCATAAAATCAGGGAAAATAGTTCGAAAAGTAAATTACAAAACAAAGTACAAATAAAGCAATCCCACGCAGGGTATGATAACAAACTTCAGGCTCGTCCTGATCCTTCACCAAGTCTGGTCCTCTTGGCGATGCTGACCTCTCCCCACATAGCATATATGTTCGCCCATAGGTGATCTCTAGCCAACCGAGCTCCTTCTTGATGTTCTCTACCGACTGAATCTGTTGTTCCATGCTATCATCCAATTCTGACATGCATTGCCTGACTCTTTGTAGCTCTTACTTTAAATGAGCTATGACTTCAGCGTCTTCTGAATGCCGACGTTGATGCTCTAACTCATTCCTATCAAACTTCTCTTGGAGTCGATGAAGTCGAATTTGATGTTTGGCTCCAACGTCTGCAATAATATGGGGAACGTTTGGACCGGGTTCGATAGTTCCGGCGAGACTCTTCTTTAACCATTACTTGTAATCTTTAAACATTCAGGACGAAACCTGTTTGGGACCGACTCACCCAATACCCTTCAAGTTTTCCATAATTGAAGCATTTTTTTAGTAAAAGCGACTTCGCCATTTTCATGATCCGTCACAAATCTTGTCATATCTTCGATCTGAGGAAGCTCTTGTTTCCCTCCTAGCTGTCTAAGTACTCGAGAATGGGCCTTTCCACTTCGGATCACCATTTGTTTTGTTACTACCAAGAATTTGATCGACCACTGCACATTTTCCTCTCTCAAACCCTGAAGTCTCGGGTACCAAAATTCTTAGCCTCCAGTCTTGTTGAAATGATTACGTTGCACCCACCAATCATGACTTTTGAGTCTGTTCGATCTTTCCAAGGGATATGGTTCTTTTGGATTATGAGCTTTGATCAAGTGTCTCATCATCTACCATTGAAGTATTAGGTTGCACCCTTGAAAGAAACGTGTGCCGTTTTTACATTTATCCAATTCCCTGTAAATGTCAGCAAGGATCAAAAGAGCCAAATTGTAGTACTTTCTTGTAGACCCGTAGCTTACTCCATTAAAAATAACATGAGTGACCATTACTACATTTGGATAGATGGTGTAGTTTAGTCCTTGGGGAAACACCATTATCCCAATTAGGCATATCGCAAAAGCTAGGAGGCGTGTTTCCTTCCATTTTTCTTCCGAGACAAACTCTTCTTTGAACTTCTTGTAAGCTCTTGCGCATCCAAATCAATAATACAACTTACGAAGTGGAATATTTGACCCGGGAAGCCTATCCATCCATTCAGCTTTCACAGGTGAAAGTTTTTCTTTAATTTCGTCAAAATCCCATACCTTTGGAAATAGAAGATCAGTATCGGGTTGGTGTTTCCTCTTGTTGCACATGCCAACACTCTCAAAACTTGCAAGAACTTCATTGATAGTCGGAGTCAACTCTACTTCCCCAAACCGAAATACCATGCTGTCGCTGTCCAAAAATTGCACCATTGTTCCAATCAAATCGGGATAAGCCACCATTTTCATTAATGACGGGAGATGACCTTTGTGTCTTTGAACTTTCTTCTTGTCTTCCGCGTTCATGAACTTCCACCAAACTTGGAGGTAAAGATGGGGTATGGTCACAATTTGGGTCCTCAACGTCTCACAAGTCGAATTCATCTTACAAGAAAAACAGACAAAGGTAAGTTCACCCCCACCCCCACCTCCACTTGACAATTGATTTGTTTAAAATGACATATACATCTTTCAATTAAACACATAAGCATGATTGTCTTTTATTGACCAAAATGGGTCACATAGATACAAGGTGGGCTTCTAATGGGCCCAACACGCCTTGGGCGTTGGGTCAAACTCAGTTCAAAATGCTCTAATTCGGAATTTGGGTTTCGCTCTACGCTAGTTGACTAAAAGTGGCATTTGAAAGATCGAGAACCCAAGTGGACAACTTAGGCTGGAACTCACGAGAACCATTGGACGCATGACGTACCAATAAATTGCCGATCATTTCAAAAAGAGTCGATTCTAAAAAGTTCGGCTGCGATTATGCAGAAATCGTTCTTAATATACTATACATACAAAAGAATATGCCATGAAATGCAATGACAGTTATAAAAAATTTAAACACATTTAGCATAGATAAACAGTTCAATAATAGCAATTAGTCAGATAGTCAAATCATTTGGTTAGAACTTCATTAAATATCCAGCAGAGTCGTCATTTCTATTTTACTCAAAAAAATAAATAAAAGAAAAATGACTAAGTTTTCGAAAATTCGATCAAACTTATGATTTAAGAGAAATCGAATTTCCAAAAGAAACAGAGTCATCACTTAATTTTTTAAAAAGAAATTAAGAAAACTTATAATTATTTGAAAAGATTTAAACAGTTAAAAATTAATTGAAATAAAATGGTTCGAAGTTCAATGTACATTTCGAGAAGGTATTAGGCCCTCGAAATGTCCACTAACTTGCAGTTGACCGGCGATTTGACTAAAAATAAATTTGACTAATTTTTAAAATTTTAACTAAGTAAAAGAACTCATTTTTTATTTTATTTACTTATTATTGTTATTTTTCTAATTAATCATTTTAAGGGGAAATAAACTAAAGGGGGATCATTCTGAAGGGAGGTAGACTTAAGTGTCGACAAGACTAATGATAAAATAGAGCTAAGTAATAAATAAGTTGTATATTTATAGAAAAAATAAATATTTAACTTTTGAATATAAAGAGAAACGACTCTCTTCGAGAAATTAATTAAGTTAAACCAAAAGTGTTAGTCAATAACCAATAAAAAAGTAAAGAAGGGAAATATCAAATTTCCCAAATCTTGAACCTGTCTTAAATCTAAAGTTGCCAAAATGATAGGTTTTGGTCCATTTACTCTCACTTCAATTTTTCTGATTTGTCTCATTGTGCTTTGGCCCATTTTCATGCCATCTAGGCCTGCCGAAAATGGCTTAAGGCTTTTGGGCTCATTTGCCTTTAGAAAATATGTGTATACATTTTATGTATAACAGTGTATACGAGCAGTATCCAATCCGTTTTGGGCCTTTCGAAGCCTGTATTTTATTTGCACTTTGTATTTCCACCCTTCTCAATCTGTTTTTCTGCATTTCGAACCTGTATGCTGTATTTTTCAAATGTATACCAGTGTATACAGAAGGTATATCAGTCCATTTTTTAGCTTTTCGGAACCTGAAAATTTAATTTCTCACCCTTATACTACCTGTAATCTATTCGCCGGTTTTTCTGACCCGATAATGAGGCTGACTCGAGTAAGAAGAGTAAATTTGGGCTTTTACGGCCGCCCAAATCGGAATGCAAGGGTGATAGAGAAGTCCGTGAGGACTCAAGACAGATTCACATAAACATAAAATAATTGTATTAGCCAATAAAAATAAGACATAGAATCATAATAAAAAAATAAAAAAATGACAAATAAATAAGTCATGTTGGCATGCTTGCTGGACTCGCTCCAAAGAAGAAAACAAACAAATTTTACACCAACATAAACTTGGAATAAAGCAAGAATAGGTTTAAGATAAATAACACAATATCTCTGCAAATGACTTTTGTTTCAGGAAATTAAGAAAAATATAACTTAAATACTCCACCTAAAAATGAATAAGTTATTAAGTTGATCCAAATTGCTACTTTTATTCATGATAAAACACACAAAAGAAATGGAAACTCAAATGTTATACACTAACATGAGAAACACTTAAACTTTTAGGAAACAAACCAGAGAACACAAGCCTTAACAAAGAAAGGAGGTTTCAAAATCATACAATGGAATATACATGATTTAGAGTAAATTACTAGCATCCATGTGAATTTAAGAGGATCTGGACAACAGTAGAAACAAAGACAAAATACTTAAACCCTTAGCTAAAGTCACATACAAAGAAATGGACCAGTCATTTGAAATCTAATAACAACTTAAGAAAGAAAATTGAATCTTGTCTTTTAACTTAGTGATAAGAAGATGCATTAACTGCACCCCAATCACTTGGTTCATTGGACAATTACGCAATAAATGAAACAGAGATGCTAACTCACATAAAAATGGAACCAAAACAAAGTAAAGAGAATATAAATGAGTAAACCTCAAATATGAAAGCATACGAGAACTCACTCTTTAATCCTTCAGAAAACATTAGTCAAACTTTAACTCAATTATTTAACGAAAAGGCACAAGATCAATACTTCTATTTTTATTAAACAAAAGACCTTAACGACACATGAAAAACCAACAATGGAACACAATGTTTAGGTGCAAGTAACAAGAGCATGAAACAATATATACATCAGATTATGGAAGTCGAAATCACCTATAGGAGATAAGTTCGAGCTTCACAGCTGAACCACAACTCTACAGCTCGCCAATCGAGATATCAATGAAATAAAGAGATTCTAATAAAGAGAAACGAACTCAAGACAGGGAGGAAACACCAAACCTTCCAAGAAAACGGAACAACCAACAACATGGACTAACAAACAAATTTTATCATTGATTTACAACTAACGGTGAGTCCTAAACACTCCGAATTCTAATTTGTAAAAAATTTCACATAGTCAAGAATCGAGCAACAAAACATTAAGAGCAAAAGATGCTTGAAGCGGGACGAGTATTACCTTCAAAGGGACAACATAATCGAGACCAGGCGAGCTTTGGAACAACGACTTCACTACCACAACGAGATTTCAATGATCTTTGCAAGCAGTGAGCATAAAGTATATTTTTATCTTTTATAGCTAGTGATTCTTTATGTGTATTCTTTCCTGAGTATCTAATTCTTATACTCTGTTCTCTGACACTAATACTAAAGAGGAAGAGAGCATATAAATGAGATTTCTTGAGTTCCCAATCTTTAGGGGGGGGGGATGGACAAAATCGAATTCAAGGCCTATTTTGAATTCAAACTCGAAAAAATTCTTTCACAATTCCGGAGAGACGACCTTTTCTGAAATTTTCGCCCCATTCTGAAAGAGGATAGGGAAGATGGATGCTCCAGATCGATTTGATCATCCTCGCTATGCAACGCGACTCAATCCCAAGGTGCAAGGACGATTCCATGTTGCCTTTGATGCTGCTAATGTACGATGTTTCTGGGTTTCTTTTATCGTTGTGTCGCTGGAGTTGACGCGTTGAAAGAAGAAAATTTGGGAACGTTGGATTGCACTAATTTCTTGTTGAATAAGAGAAAATGGGCCGGGTCAGGAGGAGGAATTGGATTGGGTTGGCTGGGAATTAAACATTGGCTAGAAATTAAGGAAAGTGGGTCGGCTATTGGAGTGGACCGCTGAAGTATTAATTGGATTAGCTGAAATAACCCATATTTTCCCTCTAAAAAAAGGTTTATAGACCAAAGCAGTTAAAATCACAATTGAGGGAAAGGTTCAATGTATTGCAACTATGGCCAACGAGAGTTAAAGATTTAGCCGAAATTAGATGTAATTGGTAAACACGACTAATTACTAAATAAGACGAATTACTATTAATTAATTAACGAGCTTCTTAATCTTAATGAAATAAAATAACTAATTTAATTCAACTCAGAATTATAACTATAATTTAAACTAAATTAATAAAACATTTAACTTAAAATGTAAAATCTTTTGAGGTGATTTTCTGATATTCATAAAATATATTAATTATATACATAATTATATGAAATATATCTATTGCTTAAAAGCTATACAATCCCACTGAAATTACTTAAAGTAACCTTGAAAAATATTTGAATTTTATAAAGCTAATTATTCTAAATCGTTTGAAAATTAAGAAGCCCATAAATTAATTATTATCGGGGAGGGTCAAAATTGGGTATCAACATACATGTATCTGGTATCTTAGATGTATGTATCTAGTGCGATTCGTATGTATTTGGGATATATAGATTATCTTGCTCGCCTCTTTCCTTCTCTCACTCGTTTCTCTACCACTTTTAATGTATCTGGTTGCAAAAATATATGTATCTAGGTATATCTTACTTGAAATCTGATATGAAATTATTAATTAGTGAGACAATACATGATTATTTGAAACTATAGGGAAAATTATAGAAATGTGCATGTGTCTTACTAAGTCGTTTTTCCTATATAAATCAACGTTGAGTCATTTAAATTTCTAATGGCCACGTCATGTCTTTTTCCCAAAAAACCTTTGCATATTTTACTTAACATATATATGATTTGTAT
This sequence comes from Solanum tuberosum, assembly GCF_000226075.1. Lineage (NCBI taxonomy): Eukaryota > Viridiplantae > Streptophyta > Magnoliopsida > Solanales > Solanaceae > Solanum > Solanum tuberosum. The sequence continues at coordinate 1,962,786 of NW_006238985.1, read as the reverse complement.
TTGTAATCTCATCCTTGAAAATCTAGCATTGTGAAAGGTTGAGCCCAACAAAAGCATGTAAATGAAGGGTTAGGTGCACTTTTAACCCTTTGTGCTGGTATTTAATTTATACCCCTTATGATAAATAATTTTTTTCATAATAAGCTATGTTTAGACATGAATTTAATTTATAAAGAACGTATACATCACTAGACATAAGTTTGATCTGTAAAATGCAAAAAATAAAAAAAAATCGGACAATTTGAAGGACAAAATGTGCAATTTTATGGTAATGAATTGGAAAAGTTCAAAGTGAAACCCTACGCAGATCCAACTAATGAAATTTGGATGGAAAAATTATATGATACGGTAAACTAAGGCCCTATATTTACCTGAAATAGATCTATTTAAATAAATACAAATATTTTAGAGTTTTATAGCAGAGGATATACTTATTATCCACTTGAATATATTAGACATTTGATATTGTATACACACTGATACATTTATTAAGCGCACAAATATAATATATTCAAGCTATTAAGATATTTTATACGTGTGAATACACTTGTTAAAAAGGTGCGAATACAATATATTTCATTATTGTAATGGGCATGAATATTGTTGAGATGATTGTAGAGAAAGGGTGAAATAGTAATTACATTAGTAGAATTCTGTTATAACAGATTATGTAGTAGTTAGTTAGACTAGTCAGTTAGTTAGTCATTCTATAAATAGTAGTAGATACACTAAATGTAATTCATTCTGTATTCATTCTAATCAATACACACAAGGAGTTATTTACTCTCTCTGTTAAGCTCTAAGAATGATCTAGAAGGTCTTCATCACTTCTTCAATGGAGGTTTTATCAAATACCATGTATCCTGCTATGTTTTGAAACCAAAATATTGTTATATTTTATCATTAAGCAAAATCTTACTAGTTTTCGTAGATCTGGGCACACACACCATTATGGTCCGCTAGGGAATTATGGACATTAGTTGAAACTCATACTTCAATTAATCAATGGTCTATTTTTTAAAATGCATTCGGACGCAAATGTTCATATGTTTTAATACATTACAAAAATACCAAATTATTAAGTTCTTAAACAGTACAATTATTTCCATCAAACTACAATAATAGGATAAAAAGAAATTCATGTTCAACATATAAATAAACTTAACTTTGATTCGCCAATTTGTATTTATTATTTTGTGCATCGAATGAGTTTAAACATATATTTAATCGTAGATTTTTCCCCCAAAATCTTACTGTAACGACCGGATTTCGTAGTTATAGAAAAGCCAACGGGATAATTATTTGGATCGGAAAACTTTTTCGTAGTAACTTGGAATTTCCTAACCTAGTCCAGATTTGGACGAAATCGGAGTCATTAAGGTGTAGGGAAATCTGGTAACAACCGGGTGACTTATTTATGATTTTGATTACATGAGTAGTTAGATAAGTCGTTAAGGAACCCATACGACTTTACGGAATTGAATTCGGGTGAGTAGAACTCCCAAAATCGATCTTAGCGTGAACGATATTTTTTTAGCGTCGTTGGTTAAAGGTGTGTTGTGAAATGAGGGTCTTGGAATTATTAAAATAGCTCATTGGTTCCGTGCAAGCCGGTGGGGTGGGATTTCTGCCGCTAGGGCGGGGCCGCTGTAGTGGGGTGAGGACCGCTGTGGCGGGTTCGACGCGACTTAAGGTCGTAAATAAACCCCAAAACGTCTTTATTCTACACTTTTCGATTTTCAAAGCTAAGGAACAAATCCCGTGCGACTCTTGACAGTTTTCCACCATTCTTGAGGCTAAAGGTAAGCTTTT
>NW_006238985.1:1954849-1960716 GCF_000226075.1 Solanum tuberosum | reverse complement strand
CACCATTCTTGAGGCTACAGGTAATCTTTTCACTTCTCGAATCCATTTTTCAATCTGTAGAACGTAATAGAATGGGTTAATATTGATGGTGGAGGGTTTTGTTATAGATTTTATGGCGGAAAAACCCCTAATTTTGATAGTTGGGATGATGGGTTTGATCTAGGGTTCATAGAATTGTTAGCAATTCGGGTAATTAGTAATTGTTTATTGATTTCCGTATTGTGTTGATTGTTTGTATGCCAAGAACAAGCGGAACGAATCCGAAAAGGGAAAGATCAAGTTTCTTAGGGTTTCAAGCTTGTTTCGAGGTAGGTGATGATTGTGATTCTATGATTGTGTGATGTATGTTTGTTCTTGCTTCATTATGATACATGTGTGTATGCGAATGTTGCATTATTGATCACACTTGTTGTAAATGAGATAGATGAATAACTATATGCCATGAATCACTTCTTAATTGTATGATTATTGAGAATGTACTTGTGATTGTGATTGTGGTGTTTGATTGGATTGGATACCGCGTTCCGGTATACTAATTGGGATCGGTTGACATGTTCCGGCATAATTATGGGATCGGTTGCCACGTGCCGGCATAAACATTAAATCGGGTACCACATTCTGGTATGTTAACAGTTTGAGTTTGGGTTCCATGAGAGGACCAATGACTTGTTATAAATATATATTGTTGAGCATGTGATAATCTATATTGTATATGTTCAGTGTATGCATGTTATTATTATGTTGTATTGACTTGCTTATGTTACACTTAGTGAGATAGTCGTGTGATCCTACTAGTACACTGTGGTTGTGTACTGATACTGCACTTGCTCTTTCTTTGTTGAGTACGGGGCATCTTCAAGCGACTATTGACAGACCTCGTTTAGAAGATCAGTGATCATAGTTCGAATTCAAGGGAGAGCCAGTTCTTCCAGGCTGCCATGAGTTCTCCTTTCGTCTATGTCCACATTTCAGACTTTTCTAGTTAGTTATTAGTTGTTAGTTTGGGGTTGTGACCCTTCTTGTTTAGACTTTGGTTCATTGTTAGATGTTTTGGTACATTGACTTTTAGGTTCTAGGTGTATTTTTCCGCATTGTTAGTTATTAGATCTTTTGGAAGTTTATGAGAACTTGATCAGTTTTTAGATATTATTCATGTTTTCGTATCCTTAAATGCTTTAGTTTTTGGTTTAGTTGCTTGGTTTGGATTGTAGTAGTGGTTCTTCCACCGGAGGGTTAGTGTGAGTGCCAATCACGATGATCTGGATCGTGACACTTACATTTTTTAAAATTAAGTCGAGTTAACTTTTCCAATTGTATTGCAAGCACTAATCACGGAGTTGAATCATAGAATTAGCTCACTATTATACATTTTATTTCATGAAAACGGTCGTATTAATTACTAATGTTACTATTAAAATATATCAGCATGAATCATACACTTTAGCCTCCATTAATAGACTATGGGAGGTTTGGTTAAGGGAATAAAATAAAATACTAACTAAACATACTTCACTATCATATATATTATTATTTATACTTTTAAAATATTACGTATTTTACCACTAATTAAGAGTTTTCTACCATATATTGAGAAAAGATATATTTAGATACATGTATTTTTGCTACCACATACACTAAAATAGAGAAAGAGGCAAGCGAGATGGGAAGGAGGCTAGCAAGATTTTGTTATGTATCCAGATACATGTGAATCACACAAAATACATGTATATGTATGTATTTGGTGTGATTTGGCGAGCGATATGGGAGAAAGACGAGTGAGATTTGTTATGTATTTCAGATATATGTAAATTCAATTCACTTTGATACAATGTATCTAAAACAAAGTTGACTCCATGTATCTTGAAATACATATATCTAGACATATCTGAACACGCCAAAATCTCATAATTTGTGTAATATTGCAAATTATAGAGTATGTCTAAGTGTTATTCTGCACGACAGAAAAAGAGGTATGTATTACAGTAATTATGACCCATGTTAACTAACCTGTTCATCCAAGTGTTCCATGCGATAGTGTTGATAGGTAAAGTAAGCTTACAAGATGGAAGAAAAATGGCATATGTTTGTTGGGATAAACACAGTTTTGACCAGAGGCGGACCCAGTACACTATGGAGAGGGGTGTACGTGCACCCGCTAACTTTCGAAAAAATCATATGTATATATGTATTATATCTATTTTGAAAAACTGGTAGAAATTATGATATAGTAAACAGTGCATCCATGAAAAGCATAGAAGTGCTCTTGTGCTATTGATACAAGCTAGGGATACCACCCTTGAGACTAGGGTGCGAATCCAACTAAAGCCATTTTTTATTGTTTTTATTTTAAGTTAAGCTTAGAGCTCATATTTGAGCTATGTTTATATTGGTGCACCCAAAGTCTTCAAATCCTGAGTTCACCTATGGTTTTGACAACAACGCCTCAGAAAGCATGAACAGGTCACATGCAAAAACACTTACATGTGTAGTTTTGGCATTGACCTTTTTTTATTCATGTACTTTGCTTTAGAGATTACAGTCAGTGTTTCAGCATTGAATCATAGAAAAATCTATTGAACTTGAAATTACCTTTAACTAGTACTAAATTGTTTCACCTTCTAATTTTCCACTTATAACATATGCTTACGATTTCGTTTCTGTCATCGAACCATCACTGTCTAACTCCCTCCTTTTGTTTTCGAGTCTGCAATCGTAAGTGTCTTTTTGTCACATACAGTCATATGTTGCTTTTAAAAGTCAGTAATGAACTTTACTATTTCACGTTCTATATTTCCACTTATATGATATGAAACTTATATAATTCTCAGACAAATTTTTTTATGTGATACTATATATTCTCTTTTAATTCGTGCAAAAGACCTGGATTGTGGTGTAGTGGTGAGACTATTTTACTTTTAATTATGTCTTGAGTTTGAGTTTTGAGTATGGAGAAAATTCTGTAATTAGGAGTGCCACCTCCGAATAGGATTTGGAGTGCACGATCTGAATCTAGTTGGGACTCCAATGTGGGTTCTGACACCGAATCCAGGATCGGAAACCAAAAAATTAGTATAAAAAGAATAATGGATTTTTCTATTTAAAATAATTTAATTTTAAATTGTCTTTTTTTTTTACTTTTAATGAAAAGCTTTTGGAGTCATTGTATTACATATTTAAATCTATAAACCTTTTTTATTTCATATCAAATCTAATTACGTCACATAAATTAATATAAGTACATCTTAATAAAGTAATTTTATTTATGAAAAAGGCTTAAATATGTCATTTGTTAAAAATTTGGCTAATCTACGTCATTTTCATTTGGGAAAAGGCTCATTTATGTCATTTGTTAAAAATTGGCTCATCTACGTCATTTCTATTTGAGAAAAGACTCATCTGTCATTATTTATTAACTGAAATCACATAGATGAGTCAAACTTTTAACGAATGACATAGATGAGTCTTTTCTCAAAGTTCGATGACATATTTGAAATTGAGCCTTTTCCCTTTAAAAGATGGTTTAATTAATGACGTGCCGAGTCATAATTGACCACGTATAAAAAGTGGCTGCAAAATCAAAAATATTTTTAGTTTACAAATAATGACATAAATGAGCCTTTTCTCAAATGGAAATAACATAAATGAGCCAAAATTTTAATGAAAGAATAAGTATTATCTTAAAATTCAATTCCAGATTTGAGCCTTTTCTCTTTGATTTATTACCACCTTTTCTAGATTCTAAAATATGATTTCTTAAAAAACTTAAATTCTTAATAAAGTATTTATATATTAAACAGATTTTTTGAATACAAATATAAAATTTAGTCTAAAGTTATTAAATTTTATTATGATTTCAGTTTTAAATACTAGCTCCGTCCGTGAAGTTAGTCGTCACTAAGTTTGAGGTCAAACTGTACTATTGTCTATTGGTATCACTTCTAATTTGTCTGATCCGCAGTTAGATTGAATTTGGTGATACACTCTTAAATTTTGTGATTTATTTCTCAAAACTTTTAAATTGCAGTGATTGTCTCTAGATAGACCTTCCAAGACATGGTCCAAGCTAGGTAGGATCGAGGAATTCATTCAAATTCTCTTCAATAGAAAATTACACTATTTATAGAGTTAGAATTAATTTTTATGTATATACAATAAATGTAATCCCCTTCGGCTTTTTCATCTCTTTACTTTTTTATATTTTGACCCCCTTAGTAAAAATCTTGATTCAACTACTGTTCTAGGAATGTTAGTCGAACAATATTTTTTTGAGGAGTTGCAAGACTAGCTAAAAGCACATAAACACTATACTAAAAATGATATTTAACGATAATTAATTAACGATAATAACTTAACTGCTACTAAATAATTTTTTAGAGGCAATTAACCCTCTTGGTAAAAGTATACCTAAAGCTTATAGTGATATTGAATTCAATGATAATTAACTAATATAAAAAAAAACTCTTTATTAGTATACATTTTTATTGCTGCTAAAAACTGTTTTTGTTGTAGTACAAATTGCTTTTATTTAATCTCTGTTTGACCATTTTAGTACCGTGAGTTTCTTGAAAGTTGAAAGAAGAAGCTACTTATAAGATAAATCAAATTCTGATTATTGGCAAAACACTTTTTAACTATCTTTTTATTTCATATTAACTAATTTTTTTACAGTCTTTCTCATTAATATGGAATAAATGGAGTATCTTTTATATACCACGTTATTAGAAGATGCTTTGTAGACTTGACACTTGAATAGACACAACAAAAAGGTATGAATTGAGTCTCATGAAAAGAATTTAACAAAGTTTTCTGATAATATGGAATAAGACGTATATTCTGTTCCACAACTGCGTCAGCAAAGCAAAAGAAATAGACACGATATATTTATATTTGCCCAATATATTTATTGGCTCTATATTTATATAGGTACTCAAAATTGGTATTTCTATTAGCGGATCCATAAATAAAAATGTACATCTAAACATCTCAACTTCTCTTTACTGTTTCTCATGAACACCGATGCCAACATAGTAAAATGTTTGTTTTCACTTGACCATGTAGAAGTAGCGGAATAAGAAATTTACGCATGGAATCTTTAATTTTTTAAATGAGATTTATATATTTCTAAACTATATAAAAAGTACTATAAGTCATAATAATTGACAATTTAAAATATTTTTAAAAAGATATATAAAAAAATTACGATCTAAATACACTTATTTGAATCTCTAAATTTGAAAGACACTAAGTAAATTAGAACCAAAAGAGTACAATTTATCATCAATTATGTGAACATAGAAGAACCTTGGCTCATTAATTGATTTATTTGAATATTAATACTCCCTTCCTAATTACTTGTCCACTTTTCCTTGTTTAGTTGTTCCTAATTACTTGTCCATTTTGACAGATCAAGAAAGGACAATTTTTTTTTACCTTTTATACCTTCAATTAATGACTTTGAAAAATGTAGAACTTGTTGAAAATCTTAAGTTTTTAATTCATCCAATTCATAATTAATAGGGGTAAAATCGTAAATTAACTATGTCAATTATTATTTTCTTAATAGATTTGTCAATTCAAAAGTGGACAAATAATTAGGGACAAATAGTATTAATTAGAGGTCGAGGCTCCATTCTATTGTTTTTTTTAACAATAAAGGGCTTGCTATGTTTTGTCAAAAAATTTGTTCAAATTGAGTTTAAACTTTTGACCCCCCCAAGTAAGCAATAAGCTTCTAACTAACATTCGCATCCACAAGTATAATACATATAGAAGCTTCTACACCACTGGCACTACGTTCCCCATCATTTTTTTGAGTGTTTATATATATATATATATATTTTTTTTTTTTTTTTTTTTTTATTATTATT
>NW_006238985.1:1937147-1954521 GCF_000226075.1 Solanum tuberosum | reverse complement strand
TATATTTTTTTTTTTTTTTTTTTTTTTTCTATTATTATTATTATTTTATTTTTTTTTATTTTTTTTTTTTTATTATTATTATCTTTTTTAATCAAAACATTTCGATGCGATGACACCCCACCCGTATACATAGATCCCCCTTGAGAGAGTATAAAATGACAATAAAGGTATTCCAAAATTACTTTAAATTACAAGATTTAGATCTCAATTGTGATGGAGATTAATTAGGTAATATATACTTCTTTATTTAAATCATGTTTATGCCATCAAGTTATATTTACTTCTTATGACATCTAACATATCTTGTTTTCAAGATTCAAATTTTAGATTTTAAGAAGGCTTGTCCATTTACGGCCCACATACATGTTCGATGTACGGTCCAAACATGAGTGGCCGTAAATGATCTCTGACAGCTTCTATAAATACGTAAAATCTGACCTATTCTCTCATTTCCCCTCATTTCACTCGATTTCAAGAGCTCCGGAACCCTTCTCCTCTCATCCTAGGGCTAGGTAAGTGTTCTTTGATGTCTCGTGAATGATAAGCACACCTTCATAAAATTGTATTTTATAAATAGATATATATACGTGTAGCAACTGATCAATTTTGTTACATTTGATTCTACTTTAAATTCAATTTTACATATAGAAGAAATTTGTGAATTCGGAACCTCAAGTAGAAGACCAATAAAAAATTAAATTGATTTTCAGATAGATATATATGTAACGGTTGATCAATTTTGTGATTGATTTCTCGAAGCTTTTAAATTGCAGTGATTGTCTCTAGCTAGACCTTCTAGGACAAGGGCCGAGCTAGGTAGCGTCGAAGGGTTCATCCAAACTCTCTTCAGCGAAAAAATACACTATTTATATTTGATTAAAATTAATTTAACAAATAATAATTAATTTTTTCTTAGTTGATTTTCGGTTATGCACAAGCATGATATTTTTGGTAAAACCATGAGTAGCAAATAAAAAGATGTTTATTGTTTAAGTTTTGATGAGATGCTATTCCTTATAAATAGTGGTTATAATATGCTTGAATTATACACACTTGCACATATAATATATAGTCTTAATTTATTGAGTTGTTGGATCTACATGAAACACTTGTTCAAGTGTGTCAGGACTCAGTAGACCTCTAATTTTCAAGCACACAAACTTTCTGTTAATTGTCTCAAAATATAAAACTTAAAAAACACAAATTCCCAACAAAGGTAAGGCCTCAGACATGCTAGTTGGACCTGTTTCAATTTATTCCTCTATTTTTTTATTTTACATAGAATTTTAAAAAGTAAAAAATAAGTTTTCGAATATTATAATCTAAAATTAGAAATACGTATAATGTATCAAAATATTTTATTGTTCTCTTAACTATTTCACAATAAAAGAATTATATTAAAAATGAAAGAGACGCTTTTTTTAAAAAAATTAACTAAAAAGTGAAGTAAGACAAATAAATTAAAACGTAACGGATATATATTGTGTTTTTAACCCCAACTTAGGATGGTCTACTAACATTGTTGTCACTTGTCACTAGACCCATGACTCAATTATACTACTCCCAATAATTTACAGTCTAAAGATTTGTCAACTTAAATTAGTAATCCAATTATAAGCTGTCATTAATTTTATTTTTTGATTTTCATCAATTTCTTGTAAAGTTATAGTTTTAATTTGCACTTCATTATTCAGCCATCACTTTAAAGGACTTTCCTTGTAATCAAGTAAAGATTTTTGCTTTTGGAGGTGTTGTACTTAGTAGATTTAATGTGCTCTTTGTTGAAAAAGTTTAGTTCCTTCACCTTTACTACTAAAAAGCTTGTGTATTGGGACTCTGCCTGTAACAGATTTTTTTGGAGCAAAAGAGTATATATGCACCACTTACTTTAATTCTTTGTCAAAAGGGTTGCCTTTTCTTGGCTGTTTTTTTTGTGTATTTGCAAGTTTTTTTAGTGTTGAAAGTTCAGAGTATATATGTTCATGGCAAGCTTTCAGGTTAGTTCTTGAAAAGGGTGTTGGAGAAAGATATTGCAAATGCAAGTAACCAATTTTAAACACAAGCGTTCGAAGAGGTAACCATTTAATTTCTTCTTGTTATTTATGTATAATTCCTATGTCTCAATTTACGTGGCACCGTTCTGTTTTCGAGAGTCCAATTAGTTTTTCTTTGTATGTGATTTTTTCTTTTGTCTTTTAAATATTTTGAATTGTTAATTATTATAAGTCACCATCAAAACTAAAGTTGTTAGAATCTGAAATCCTAATGATATCACGTAAATTGAAACAGAGAGAGTAGTATTTTGTAATCTCTGTTTTTTTTTGTATTTGGGGTTTCTCTAAGTTGCAATTTTCTTGATTCAATTTCATTGATGTTGGTCTTAAAAAGCAAAAGTTCAAAGGTTTTGTAGCAAAAATGGAAAAAAGAAAATTGAAGGGCTTTTGTTATTTTCTCTTGTTAATTTCCTAGTGTTTTAGTTTTTTGTATGAAGTTTGTTTATATTAGGAGCCATTTTGTACTCCAGAAAATGTTTTTTTTTTTTAGCTTAATCTTCTATGCTAGTATGATTTTGTAACATTTTCTTTACTATTTGATCTTCACGAATGCAGTTTCCCGTATACACGCGGATTCATAGACAATGTGGATCATTCAGTAGAGGACTCTAATCAATTGAATTTGGTAAGGAAGCTTCCATGTGTTCATCCTGTTTTTATATTAGAGCTTTCATAGCAAAATGTGACAAAAAAGTTACACTTTTTGTTGGACTCATCATGAACTTTTGATCCTTATCTTGCTAACTTGCATTGTAGTTTTTCTTCCTTGTGCGCTTTCAAGTTTGTTTTTACATCATCAAACAATTGCCTAAAGTTTCAAATTTCTCTCAAAGATAAAGGAAGGAAAATGAACAACGAACACACCTTAGATTAACCAAGCATTTGGGATATTTGAGGATATACTTTTTTATTTTTTTTGTCTAGGATAAGGGTGATAGAAATGACTGTAGTAAGAGCAAGAAGAAGCAGTCATTTGAGGAAGTCGGAAGTTCTTTGAAGGAAGAGGTAAGAAAATTGAGATGATGAAACTGTTAATTAATTCTAGTTGGTTCAACAAATTATTAATGTATAAATTGGTCGAAAACTTAACTACTTTACAGATAATGCAACTCGAGGGAAGATTAGAGCATCAACTCACAGTTCGACGTTCTCTAGAGAAAGCATTGGGATATGAATCTTTCTCGCAAAACATCACTCAGACGATCTCAATGCCTGAGGTATCTCCTCCTGTTCCTTGTAACCTTAATGAAAACACTATAGTATGACATATTATTCTGGTTACTTCTAGTTAGAGATTCCGACAGTTGTTTGTGTAAATTTAAGCATTTCAAACTTCTTACATCTTCTTGTGAAGTAACATAGCTAGTGTAAAGCTCACATACTGTATTGTAAATTTGCCATAATTTTTTTCACCGTCGCACTCATGGTTATTCTTGTCAAAATTGAGCTTTTTCTTGAGTTGTTTTTAATACCCTCTGTGTTGGTCATGTGTCTTTTTCAATTAGATCCAGCCAACTACAGAACTGATTAGAGAAATTGCAGTACTAGAGTCGGAAAAAGGGCGTTTGGAGCAGTATCTTCTTTCGTTATATAGTAAAAGAGCATGTGATCAACAGAGCTCATCCTTGTATCCTCCCACAAGAGATGATATACTAAAATCTCCTATGTATGCCAAAATGAGAAGGTGCTTTCGATTTTCTAAATCTTATACTAAAGTGAGAAGGACAAATTCTTGTGCTCAGCCTGATAGACAGTCAGAGTCAAATCCATGGAAAGAAACAACTAGCACAGCAGAAGACAGAGTTAGAGAATCTGTGGTCCATCGAAGTCGTTCCTCACTAACTCAACATTCGGATCTGTCAAAGAGAGCTTCCACAACAGGGGATATACCAGGCAAAGCTTTGCGTGCTTGTCAGTCTCAACCTTCATCTATGATGGAGGTACGTTGTATCAGAGATAAGTTTTTACTGCACTTTTTCCTTTTTGACGAAAAGGGAAATGATTAGATATTACTTTTGTATCTATCCATGTTATAGTGTCATGATTTTCGCTATGGCAGACCAATGAAAAGTGGAGAATTAAGAGTTTTACTTTAATTGGTACTTTGCAGTACGCGCAGAATTCTTCTTCAAATTTAATCAGTTTGGCGGAGCATCTTGGCACCCGTATTTCTGATCATGTTCCAGAGACACCAAACAAGATGTCTGAGGACATGGTAAGGTGCATGTGCACCATATTTTGCAAACTTGCTGATCCTCCACTTGCAAATCCGTGTCTCTCGCCAACCTCATCCTTTTCATCAATGAGTGCCTTTTCTACGAAAGACCAATGTGACCTATGGAGCCCAGGATCAAGGAAAGATTCATCATTTGATGTTCGTGACAATCTTTTTCATGTGGAAGGATTGAAGGAGTCCACTGGACCTTACAGCTCAATGGTTGAAGTACAATGTATATATAAAGATAGTCACAAACTAGGTGATATTGAGCCTTTGTTGCAAAATTTCAGGTAAGGAAATTTGAGATTCAGGCATCTCGTGGAACGTGTCGTACTTTAGCAATTTCTTGCTGTAAAATGCACAATAATGTTTTACATTGCAGGTCAATTGTTTCTCGCCTAGAAGTGATAGATCCGGGAAAATTGAGTCATGAAGAAAAGCTAGCATTCTGGATTAACATACATAATGCATTGGTGATGCATGTAATTATCCTTCTTGATTAAACTTTCAGAATTATAGGTTAAGAAGTCTGTGAAGTTCCATATCCACTCTGAGCTTACCATGTTTTTCAACTATTCCTATTTAGGCATTTTTATCTTATGGCATTCCACAAAAGACTGTGAAGAGAGTTTATCTACTCTTGAAGGTTAGTGAGACAAACTTATTTCTTTGTCCAAGAGTTGTTTGGTGGATTTTGTCTAACCTTTTTACTTAATCCAGGCTGCCTATAATGTCGGTGGTCATGTAATCAGTGCGAATGTGATTCAGAACTCTATCTTGGGATGTCGGGTGTCTAATCCAGGAAAGGTACACCTCTAAAATAGTTTCCTGTTATACATGCATTTCTGCTTAAATTGCATATTCAGCAACTATGTTCTTTACTACACAAAACCTCTACAAGTAGTTGTGTTAGTTCATGAACCAGCTTTATCTGAGAAACTTGCAAAAGCATCTAAGTATTTTCTTTTTCTTGTAAAAATCTTGTCCCTACTGTATTCATATTAAGTGACCGATACTCATGCCTAGTATTTTCTGATCCCTACATGTCTCGTTTTACTAGTTTCATAGTTGGCATTCTCAAATTTGGTACTTGTATTGTAGTGGCTTCGCTTGTTACTTTCTTCTAGGGAAAAATTTAACGCAGGCGATGAAAGACGAACCTATGCTATTGAACATCCAGAACCCCTTCTGCACTTTGCACTCTGCTCAGGCAATCATTCAGATCCTGCGGTATTGTCCATAATCTTCATTTCTCCTTAAAGTTTGCGATTATCATTTTTCCTTGTATTCAATAATAATTGAATTACATGGCATTGAACATTGCTGCAATATCTTTTTATAAGGCTAGAAATTGACATCAGGACTTGATAAACAATTATGACATTTGATTGTCTCACGGGGAAAACGTTTCCATTGTCAGGTTCGAGTTTATACACCGAATAGAGTGTTTCAGGAGCTAGAAGCAGCAAAAGAAGAATACATTAGAGCAACTTTTGGTCTGAAGAAGGATCAGAAAGTTGTTTTGCCAAAAGTTGTGGAGTCCTTTGCTAAAGATTCTGGCCTACTTCCAACTGGTGTTTTAGAGATGATCCAGCAATCTTTACCTGAATCTCTTACAAGAAGCATAAAGATGATTCAGCAGAAGAATTCTCACAAGAACATCGAATATGTACCTCATAATTTTTCTTTCCGGTATCTAATCATGGAGGAGCTGGTGAAATGTCTACTTTAATGGTGTGTTAAAGCTTGTTTAAGTGATTATAGAGATTTGATTAGTAGTAAGCCACTTCGACCTCCAACCAATAGGTTGTGGTTCGAGTCTCGTTAAGGGTAAGTGAAATCATTGTTTATCTCATGTGGAATTATTGAGAGTGGGAAAAGATTGTTTTGTGAGACCTCTCTTTTTCTTTTGTGTTTTCCTTTTCAGAAGGAACTTATTTCCTTTTCTCTCTTCTGTATAACTGCATACAAATTTTGGAGTTAGAATGGAGGATTTGACTGAAGAATGCCTACAATCTGTGTTTTGTATGCGACATCATTTTTTGGCTTCAAGTTTTTGATATATAATTCAGATTCACATTTGTTGTGGGCGTGGTTGCATCAAATATCAATCAACTACGTCTTAATCCCAAGCTCCTCTTTATATTAGGATTCTTGGTTGTCTCCGGTCAAAGGTGCGGATATCAGGTAGATTCAATCTGAGGCGGATTCAGAATTTTAAGTTTTATGGGTCAACACTTAGATTCTTAGCATTGAACCTATGATATCTTTGCTATGAGAACTGACACTTTCTAACCCTCTATGAGGAGTGAAAGCCACTTGACGGTAAGGAGAGGAGCTCCACCCTACTTCAATTAAAACTTTTCCCGCTAAAGCCCCTCGCTCCACTCAGTTATGAGTTTGTATCTGTTATTTGTTGCAATTTCATGAATTTTTAAATATATCTTTATGTTCTATGTCAAAAATAATGGGTTCAGATGAACCTTGTGTCAATATGCCTGAATTTCTGCAATGAAACGAGACTTTTTCATTCTTTTAACACCCACCTCATCAAATTTCATTTAGATCCCAACATCAACTAAAATGGTTCTCGCTCTGATAGTAATTAAACAAATGAATCTATTTCAATCTCAAAAGCCATCTGAGAGAGAAACTAGATTGTATAACCCTTACAAGTAAACCATCCATCTCATCATTAAACATGGGACTTTTCATTCTTTAACAAATCTAGTTTTTTTCGATAAAATGCTACCGGCCCTAAATCCTAATATACATATGACATTTATTGAAATTTCAACAAAATACTAAATTTTGAACTCGAAGTTTCATGTAATGGATTCCGAATTAAAAACTAAACTTCTAGATTTAGTCTCCCTGCACCAATTATACTGAAAGTGAATGGAGAATAGCAGCAAATGAACAGAGTAACTTTTTATTATAAGCTACAAACTTGAAAACACAAAAGTTACCTTACAAATCATGTAAAATCACACATCAATAAGGTTTCTCCCCAATTACATTTCCAGGTGGATTATAAAAACATACAGTAAGAGTAGCAGGTCCTTTCGAACAAGTAGCTTGCGCACAGCCCAATTCTGTCGATTTCTTCCAAACAACTTGTGTATAAACTCCACACTTATCATCCCCTGTACATGAATTATTTTCATAGTTATAAAATTTCTTCTCAGCAACCCAAGAATCGACAGCCATTCGTGGGATCACCACGGTACCACTAGCCCATAATTGATTGCCACCATATTTGCCATTACTTAAATTTGCAAAGCTGCAATTTTGTTTGTCCCTTTGGTAACGAACAAGAAGGCTAGTTTCTTTGGCTAACATTGGACTCCATGTCAAAGGGCCTACACCCACTTCACTTCTTGCCTTGTTATGTGCATCCAAGAATTCTTGCGCCGCGCGGGACGGTGGAGTTGCGGCGGATGTCGGCGGTGGTGGTGGTGGAACTGTCTGTGCAGAGATGTGAGTTAAGGATGAAGCAGTGGTTAATAGGAGGAATTGGAGGAACAATAAGTTGGTCATTTTGTTTCTTACTTTCAACTCTCTTTTCTTTTCTTCATCATATATATATATAATAGGTGGGGTGTGAATGATAGTTTTGCCAAAACCATAATTTTATCACTCTCTCTCCTAGGTAGATATCTTGTTTTCGAAAGATTATCAGGTTTTAGCAAATCAAAATAGTAATTAAAAGAAAAATATAACAGCTAATAGCATAGCAATGCAGAGTATAAATTCAATAAACAGTAAAAATAGGATGCAGTTATCTAAACATAATAAACCACGTATGATATTAGATATCAAAAACAAAAAAAGTTAGATGAATAGGCTAATAACACAACCGACATGGTGCTCTTTTTTTAAGTCCGTAATGATTTAGTAAAATATTAAATAAGATTGTACATGGTGTCCTGATTGGTTTTGATATACTCATGTGTCATTTTCCTCCATAATGGATCTTGTTCATGTGGGGCAGAGTTGGGATTCATATATTGGACTTACATGCCCAAGATTAATGCACGTGACTCGTGAGTGACAACCTGCCTCCCCACTGAGCTACGCGCACAGAATTGAACAAAAACAAAGCAGTGTGACGTGACATGGTTTTTTACTTTAACGTAAAAATATTTTTAGATCAAATTATTTATAAAATTATTTTAATATAATTTAAAAATATTTTTAGCCCTTTTCTCTATTATTATCCTAAAGTTTGATTTTTTTGAATCCTACTTTGAAAATTATGAAATTAGGCATGTGATTTGCTCATATATTGACCAACAGCTCAAAATCAATCTTCCATATAATTCCATTTAATGCTATGTGCTGTACTCCGTGTAGCGGCAGGTGTTCACCCACCTTCTCTATATGTAATTGGAGTTGAATTAAAATGAAAATATCTAGTGTAAATTAACTTTGGATGTCAAATTCATTCATCCGTCTTTATCATATAATTAATGAAAAAGGTAGGTGATTTCTTTTGACTTGCTTAAATTTTGATGTGAATTTTTTGTTTTTATTTGTACTATAGACGATAGAGCTAATACTCATTAAAATATTCAAAAGTGTAGCAAACTAATTTGGAAATCATAAAAAGATAATAATATTAAATTACATGTCATTCATTCATGATGACTCAGTTGGCTCGGAGAGTGATCATCCATATGGATGCAAGGGCGGAGGTACGGTTGCTTCAGAATTGGACACTCTTCGTCGAAAAATTTCGTTATATAAATAGGCCAAATCTTACTTTATATTGATATATCAAGTATTTTGGACACCCTCAACAATAGTAATGAGCCGTAGCTCAGTGGTAAAAGTGTGCCCAATGCCTAAGAGTCTGTTTAACATTGTCGTTGGGAGGTCATAAACACTTTTTTTTAAAAAAAATGCTTTTATTGCAAAATTAAGTGTTCGATAAATTAGTAAAAGTGCTTTTAAATGGACGCAGAAACAAGTTATTACGTTGTTGGGAAGAAGCTAAAAATTTATGTTTCTTAAAGCAAAAAAAATATTTTTCTCAAGACCAAAATATCATTTTCATACATACATATTTATCAATATATCTCTTATTAATTAATTAGTATATTTCCTAAGCTTGGTTAAATTTCATTTTAGAATTTTATTTTTTATTTTTATATAATAAATTTTATATTTTATATATTATTTTGCAGAATTGGAAAAGAGGTAACAACAATATTTTGCAAGATTAGAAAAAAAAATAATAACAATTATAGATTTCAGCCTCTTAAAAAAGGTATAATATTGATTGAAAATTTAAATATGTACATTTTAATTTAAATAAAAACAATAATTAATTTTTATTATAATAGATATTTAAAATAATTTCTCTCAATTACATAATTTTAATATTAAAAGTACATTAATAGTTGTTCTTTTTTGTAATTTGACTCTCAAAAATACTTTTTAAAAGACCAGCCAAACGCAATTTGCTTATCAAAAACATTTTTCAAAATGAATTAGCCAAACACAAATTATTTTTTTCCCAAAAGAACTTTTCTGAAAAGCTAATTTGAAAAAGTGTTTCTAAAATTAAGTTGTTTTTAGCAGCAATGCCTAGCAGGCTCTAAGAAGATAATAAGAAATTGAAAAAATGAATATTGACATTTTCTTACGGAATTTGAAGAATGTTAAGGTTATTTTACCAATTTGTAGTTGTATGCACAGATCTAGCTCCCTTAATTTTTGAAGTTTTGTTTGATCGCGCAATAAATCTGAAGAAACCAGTTATAGCGCCAAAGCACAAGGGATGCAGTATTTGCTCTATTAAAATATCTCAAAACTTATGAAGTATTTGTTACATAGCTTTTTCAAGAATTTCTAAGAGTGCAATTATTTCCTTAGGATCAGTTGTTCTCCATAATATTTTGTTCAGTGATTTGAAACTCTCATGTAGCATAAAGACACATAATTGGGATTTGAGTGTAATTACATTCAGAAGGTGATCTTTCAAATTTCTTTTTTATACTTCTTAATCAACTATAAATCTCAAACCTATTCTTTTTTGTCGCACTTATTTTTTTTATTTTTTTTTATAATGGTTCTCTTTTTATGATGATGAATTGTTAAAAATCATCATATTATTAGTGTGTAGATGATATTATTTTTTTAAGGTTATCTTTTTTCAAGGTCAACAATTTTTCTTTCCATCCATTAGTGTGTAGATGATATTATTTCTAGATAAAATCATAAATTTAAGATTCTATTAAGATGAAGTGGTTAAAAACATAAATATTCAATATGTATTGTATCATATTTGGTAGGCACAAAATGGGGCCTTGTGGAACAAATTAACGGCAATGGGGCGGGGCGGGGCGGATGCAGGGTGAAGTGGGTTTAAGGCTATGTGGGACGGGTTGACGTGAGTTTTTTTAAAACTAATGCGGGGCGAGGAGGAGTGAGGCTACGGGTATATGTGATTTTATGTGGGTTTAAACATAATTTTAATTTTTTACATGTTATAAAAGTGATAGAACATTATTTGTTAAGATACATTCTTTAAAGCTACTAAAATATTCAAGAAAAATGGTTCAATAAAAAAATAATTCAATTTCTTACATGTTTTCTAATTGACCTCTAAAAAATAAAATTTTAAGGCACTACCCTATCAAATTAATCTATCTATATATAAAAGGAGAAGAAAATTGACACATATCATTACCACTAGGGGTGTTCACGGATCGATTTGAATCGGTTATTGGTTAAAATCAAAACCAAACCAACTTAATCGGTTTTAAAATTATCAAAATCAAACCAAACCAAATATAATATACATTTATCGGTTTGGTGGTTATCGATTTCGGTTTGGTTTGGTTCGGTTATTCGGCTATTAATCATACACAAAAATAAAAGAAATATTCATTCAAAATATGAAAAAAGTGACAACAATCCATTCAAAACAAAAAGAATAGTTAGAATGAATGAAATTATTTAACTTCCGATCACTAAATCTATTATGATTAAAGCTTTAAAACTCACTATATTGGCTTAGAAGGAAGAACATTTTCAGTCCCACAAAGATTTATCATAGACACTCTTATACATAAAATCAATAAAATAAATGTTTTCACCTTGACATTTTTGCTTTCAATAAGTAAATTCTAAAGAAATTATAATGAAAACATATAAGATCTTTAAAATTATTTATAAAAATAATATATTAAGTATGTATATTAATAAAATGTATGTATATAATTCATCGGTTTGGTTCGGTTATTTCTTCAGTTTTTTTGAATAAAACCATAACCAAACCAAATACTATCGGTTTTCAAAAATCTAAACTAAACCAAACCAAACCAAAACCCAAATAAAATCGGTTTATTTTATCGGTTTGGTTCGATTTTTTTGGTTTGGATCGGTTTTTTATCCAAACCGTGAACACCCCTAATTACCACAATTTTTTGGAATTTTAAATTTTAAATCATTTTAATTAATCAATAATAAATAATTATTTAAATAAATATTGAAACATTTGAATAATTACAATTTGACCTACGGTAGTTACAAAACATCTTAAATAAACAAAAATAAATTATTTGTCAATACCACAATTTTTAAAAATTATTTGTCCATACCACAATTTTTTAGAATTTTTTTAGTGTTGACACATTTAATACTACGGTAACTAAAAATACACTTAATAATCAATTATAAATTATTATTTAACTATACACCATCCATCTACAAATACATAATTTTCGGTAACTAAATATACACTTAATAATCAATTATAAATTATTATTTAACTATACACCATCCATCTACAAATACATAATTTTCGGTAACTAAATATACACTTAATAATCAATTATAAATTATTATTTAACTATACACCATCCATCTACAAATACATAATTTTCGGTAACTAAATATACACTTAATAATCAATTATAAATTATTATTTAACTATAAAAGCTTAAATTTTAAATGAATATATACAGAAGAATTCGCCTATAACATCATTTTTTATAAACCATTTAATCAATGAAAATATAATAATAATAATAATAATAATAATCATCATCATCATCATCATCATCTTAATCTATCTATATATCATAGGAGAAGTAAAAAATGTCATGTGTCAGCACCACAATAAAACAATAATTATCATTATAAAAATAAATTTTAAAACTGATTGTAATAAACAAAAAATTACCATTAAAAATAAATTTAAAAACTTATTGTAAAAAAAAAAGTTGAAGACGGTGGATTCTTAAGGAAATGGAGAAGTTTTTTTTTCCCTTTATTTTTAAAAATCTATTAAAAAATAAATTTAAGAACGGTTGGTAAGCAAATACAATAATTACCAAAATAAATTTAATAACTTATTGTTTAAAACTATGGATTCGTAGGGAAAATGAGATAGTTTTTCTTCCCTTTCTTTTTAACAATTTATTAAATTGTATTCACATACTTTATTTTTAATAATAGAAAGAAAAGTCTTTCAATTTTAAAAAGAAAAAGGATATCACGTCCTTTAAAAAAAATCCTCAAAATTAGCCACAAGAAAATACTTGAATAATTAATTTAAAATTCGAATTTCAAATAATAACTAACCTTATCCCTCAAAAGAATCTCTTAACTTCCTAACTCACATCTTAATTTTTTTTTAAAACTATGCTTAAAGCATCATTCACATCTTTTTTAACCAAACTCTTCAAAATACGAATTCAAACATTTGTAAAACAAAAATTACATTCAAACAAATTTTTTATTACACTCATGTGAGATCATAAAAGAAAACGAGGGCAAACATAGTAGTTTATTGTGTGTATATATTTCATTTTTCTTTATTGTTTGATCTGAAATTATTTTGTTATGATGAAAGGAGAAGGATCACCATTCTCTCGAATGCAATAAAGAAAATGAAGAAACAGATGATGAATAAATGGAGGAATTCTATAGATTTCATAGCAGTGGACCATGTATGTCAATCACTATTTAAATTTGGTTGACGTTCTTTACTTATGTTATTTTCATTTTTTTATATATTTCAATAAGTGTTTCATTTTTGCAATAATAAAATCAATATATATATAGTAACGAGGATGATGATGAATACATATCGTTGTAATTTTTATATTCTTCGTTTTCAAATACTTTATTAGTTTTAATATTTACGTTTTTTAAATTTATATGCAGATTGTGATGGTATACTATGACCCTATATTGACATGTGATTATTCTTTAGTTTTATCATTTTGATTATTATTATGATCATTTAACATTTGATTTATCTAACACTAGTCTCCTCACTTTTAAAGAAATACACATACACATATAATATGGATTGTGTAAGTTAGGGGTGTACAAAATCGAATTGAAAATCGAACCAAATCGTAAATTGAGTCAAACCGGAAAAAAATCCGACTAGTGGTTTGGTATTAGGAAAAAAATCGACTATATTTGGATTGGGTGGTTTTAACTAAAAAACCAACCCGACATTATATATGTAATGTAAAAAATTTATTTTATACATAAAAATATTTACTTTGATATAATTTTTTATTAGGAAAATATAATTTTGACTGGTTTTTAAGAGTCGCCACTTAGTTTTAAAAGAAAAATTAAGAAAAACCATTGTTTTCAAAAGACTAAAACAGGAATCTGATGAAAACTTAAAAGGGGTTCGAGGTTCTTATTAATATTCTAGGAAGGTTTTAAAAGCACCTAGAATATCCACTAATGTGGTTTTCCGACAATTAAATTTTTGGCTAAAAGTACTTTAACTTAATTTGAATAGAACGATTGAACTATTTTATAGTTGAGACGGTTATAAAAGGGGAAAAGGAAAATATTGACCTACAATCTAAGTGAGATACTTCTCAAAATTTATTCTTTTAAGTCTTTTGAAAGATGATCGATTTAGTTAAATTGTTAAAACGAAATGAGCGTCTTTCGGGGATTTGAACTTTTCGACCCTAAGATTAATGGCAAATATTAACAAGTAAATAAACATAATAAAACAAAGTCGGAAGAGATTTTGGCCCAAGTATGATTTTTTCTGTCCACCTGGACCAGTACTTGGGCCCATTTTCATTTTGGGCCTTCGTCCCATTTGAGTCACCTGCACCTGTCCTATACTAACGTAAAATAAATTATTTTTTCTTTGGGCCTTAGGCCCAATTTTTCACCTGTCCTAAATTCTAACAAAATAATGAACATAACGACTAAATAGGCTTAGGCCCAATAATAACAAAATACAATTTTTGTATAAAGAGTGGGCCTTTGGCCCAATCCCTTCAATTCTCATCCGCTTTCACATTTTTTCAACTCCGAGACCTGTACGTCAATTTTCAACGGCCGGTTGACTCGATAAAGGAATTTTTGGGGCCTTCGTGACCCAAAGGAAAATGCAAGAACGGGGTCCGTGAAGACCCAAACAAATTTCACATGCAACGACAAAAAGGAATAGAGATTAGTATACTAAAAGGAAAGGAGAAAGGGGGCTGCTACATTTTATACAATTAATAATGACGAAATGATGATTTAATAGGCATCAAATACATATGTAAACCAAGAAAGCACTACTATGACATCTTGGGAATGAGATACAGTACAAAACACGTCTTTAGCATAAAATAAAATAACAAGAATAAAGAAAAATAAAAAATTGGATAACAGGCAAGTATGTCATTATGCTAATGAAGAGCAAATATTATAAGATTATTTTAAGCATGATGAACACATTTTCTTGGTCATGATCCATGTTAGGCAACATTTAGGATAACCCGGCAAACCACAAATCACAATGAAGTATTAAAAAAAAAAGGGACAAAGAATGCCTAGAGTGAAACATTGGCTAATAATCTATCCTTAATAGTTGATTACCACCTTGGCATGAAGAGTTATCATTAATCATGTAAACTACATATAAAGTCCTAAACAAATAATAGCAAAGAGGCAACTTAAAGGGTTGTGAAGAACATTGACCAATCCGGCATAATTTGAAAGCAATAACCACATAATTTAAGCTATGGTGTCACCCAAAATTTGTAACGTACTACGGATAGGAACATACACTACATATACAAATACAAAACTTGTTAACAAGAGCGAGCTTCAAAATCTTAAAAGGGAAAATATGAACAGGCTGACATGATGAGATGATCCTAAAAGAGAAACGAACAACGATTTTGAGAACAAAACAAGGGTCGAAGCAAACTACGATCTAGACAAGAACAACTTCACATTTTTATGAGCTTAACTACAAATGGTGAGTATTTTCGACTAGGCATTTGAGCAAACAACAACATAAACTCAAGTCTAACATGTCTTGCTAACAGTGGAGCAATCATGGGACTTGAAAAACAAGCTAATAAATCAAGAAGCCATGGACAAATCAACATACAAGTTCCAAATTAACTAGCTTAAAATTTTTCTCATATTTTTGAAAAGAAAATGATTTTAACAGATTACGAGGAGAGTTGAGATAACAACCACAAAAGTTATTTCGGCTATCCTAGCCTACATCAAGCGCACCGGGCAACCAAACCATAGAGAGCAAGCGAATAAATGCGAAAATCAAAAGAAAACTAGAGTTCAAAGGTTCATGGAATTTTTTCGTCAACTAGAAAGGTTCATTTTAACTTTAAACAACTAAGACGCATTGATTCTAAACCGAATGACCTTTCAACAGACAAAGTTATGAACAAAAAAAGAGAACAGAGGCATTTTTGAAAGGAAGAAAGCAGACCAACAACCCATTTTATTTCATGCCAAACAGAACATCAAATAAAAGAGTCGAGACTTCGAATAAGTTTACCTTTTTAGGTGCAACAAGCTGAGACGACGAGCTTGAAAGACGGTAGCGAGTTCCACCACACAGTCGCGAACGAAACAGCAAACGAGAGATCTAGATAGTAACTCGAACTCGAGCTGACTTAGAAGAAATGATGATGATTCAAACAAGAAGAATGAGACTCCGATTGGAACTAACTCTTTTTCCTCCTTTTCGAATGTGTTTCTATATGTATTTTCTGACTACCTACTTAAGCTATTCTTTTCCTTAGTTTATAAAATTTTCAACTCAAAAAATCTGCCCACTTTTCTCACCTAAAAATAATAATCCCCTATGACTAAAAACATAGGAGATATTTATAGAAGAGGTTCAAGCTCTAGAATGTCATTTGGGCGGGATTTTTGAGTTGAAAAAGGTGTATTTTGAAATTTGAACTAAGCGTTCTTGGGTGAACATAACCTTCACGTGATCTGGTCAGATTTATGCTTGAAATGGTGAATTCGTTTCCGAAGCCATATCTGCTATGTGTTGGACTCATATGCATCTTGATGGATATATTGAAATAGATAAAGCAAACTTGCATGAAAATGGTGTAGCATTTTTTTATCTTTTTGGCTGACAAAGTTGAAATTTCCTTGTATTAAAAATGAGAAAGAAGACAAGAGGGGGGCTGCTTAGGATTATGGTTGCTGGAGATAATTAAGGTGGGCTGGGAATTGAGTATAGTGGGCTGATTTGGAGCAGAATTGTTGTATTGTATAGGCTTTGTGTGCTGATGGGTCTTTTTGGGACAAAAAATGGGCTGGAAATTGCATTGTTGAAAGAATGAGCCGCTTATAGATGCTGAAAATTGGAGAGGGTCGGTTGAAGTTGTTGTACGTATGTGATGTTGTTTGGAATTGTATGTATTGTTGTATGTTGTAATGTATGGGAATGGGTTAGTGGGTATTGAATTTGGGCCGGAGGAGCTGGCCCAAAATGTTTGATCTTGCAATTGGGTTGAAGAAATTGGCCAAAATTGCCATAATAACCAATTGGATTTCGATTGGAATTTAATCGGTGGATTTGATCAACACTTAAACAAGATGAATTTTTCATAAATTAATTAAGGAGCTTCTTAATCTTAACGAAATGAAATAATTAACTTAATAAACTAATGATTCAAAAATATAAACTATTATATAACTAGACTACTTTTAATAGAATATTTAAAATAAAATCTTTTCGAGATGATTTTCAAATATTTATAAAATATACTAATTATAGATATATAAAATTATATGAAATATATATTATTTATAAATTATGAAAATCGACCAAAAT
>NW_006238985.1:1902011-1936966 GCF_000226075.1 Solanum tuberosum | reverse complement strand
TAAAAATATTTATTTTGATATAATTTTATAATATTTCTTATACTATTTCATAGTTTTTATCTTTTAATATATTATTTCAAGTTTAAAACTTAGAATTCGAAATGGTCCAATAAAGATTATAGTTCATCGATGTTGATAATTATAATAAAACTTAAATTAAAATCAAATCAATAATAATGCAAAAAGAAAATCAATTCAACACTAAAAATGACAATAATATTGAATATTTGTTCTTTAGTTTTACATTTGGTTTAGACAATTTAAAATAGAATTTTAATTTTTCTTAAATATTTAGTAATGTAACTAATACTTATTAAACTTATTTTAGCATGATTTAGTACTTTTAAATTATGATAATTTTCATTATGACTTTGCAATATTTATTTTATTGAATATTTTTGTGTCATCAGTACTCATATCATATTTTATGTTTTTTTTAAGAAACACCCTAGATAATTGTATTTTGGTTGGACTAAAGAAATATTTGGAGCACAAGTTAATTATATGTTTGTATGCAAAACTTTACCGAAAAAAATCCAAAAAATCTGAAAAAAAAATCCGAGGTTTATTAGTTTGGTTTGATTTATAAAATTTAAAAAATTCGACACAAATGGTTTGGTATTTGAAAAAACCCAAAAAAAATCCGAATTTTATTAGTTTGGTTTGGTTTATAAATTTAATTTTTTACTACAAATGGTTTGATTTGATATTTGAAAAACCCGAACCAACCCGGTCATGTACACCCCTAGTGTAAGCGTATTTATGATTTTGTTTAATTTAAAAAATAATTTAGTTATTAATTTTAAATATAATGTTCTAAAAAGTATAATTAAAAATAAACATAAAAGTATAATGAAAATGACCAATGAAGATTTTTTTTTTTTTTTGTAAAAATGTAACCGAAAAAAATAAGAAAAATGCAAGAAAGAATAATAAAAAATTGTTGGATACACAAGTTCGCTGGTCAAAATATGTTCTCTAAATGAAAAGACTGCTTTAAATTATATCTTATCATGACTTAATAGTCACAAATTACTTAAAATTGAGGTGTCTCTTTTTTAAATTTCCTTCCATATATGTTTTTTTTAAAAATCGTTAAAGCAAACGTCACCAATATATAATATCATTAAAGAATGGTGAAGTCAGATAAGACTGAGGGTTCAACTAAATCTCCTTTGTCAAAAAATTACACTATTTATATAGGGTTATAATCATATTATATTATTGTATTATTTTAATGTATGTATAAATAATACAATATTATTTTATTTAATGTCATGACAAAAAATAAATAAAAGTAAAACAGTTAATGAACAAAAGAAGAACAAAATATTAGTGAAGGGATAGTTAAAAATACGTTGGTAAAATTTTTATTAAAAAACACATGAAGTTTGATGAATAAAACAACCAACTTAAATCATCCCTAAAATTCCTCACCCACTTACTTAACTACCCTAATTTTCAGTTTGATTATTTTCTTTAACCTTTTTTTTTGATAAAATATTTATATAAAAAATCTTTCAACTAACCCTTTAAAAAAGAGACTTATAAGAAAAAGACTCAAAACTTTTATAAATTATCTCTACTTCCACTTTTATCTTTTTTTTCCCCTTTAAAAATAATTAAATTCTTACTCATAAAATCTTCAATCACAACGAAAGTCACAACATCTAAAGATCTCAAATTATTAGTGTAATATTTTTAATTTATTAATTTTTTTTTCCTTATTATCATAACAGATTTTTTAAATTAAAAATATATGAATTATTTTTATTTTTTGTAGTCCTTGAATTCTGGATGTTGATGCTAACGATACCAATGACAATAAATTAAATTAAAAAAATTCATAACACATAATAAATAATAAATAAAAAATAAAACAATTAACAAAAAAAACATTAATACATAATAAAGGAATAGTTAAAAATACGTATGTAAATTTTTTTAAAATATAAAATAGATAAATATTAGAAGAAAAAAAACTAACCAAAAATTCCTCACCCACCTACTATCCTAATCTCTTAAAACTCAATTATATATTTTAGTGTTCTACCTACGTAATAGGAAAAATAAAAGTTCCACATAGAACCTGAAGCATCACACAAAAATAAATAGATTTTGAATTTACAAAAATAAATTTAAATATTTCAAATTTGTATTTTGTTAAAAAAACATGTCAACAACATAAATATTTTCGAGTTATCACATTTCATCATCAAAATAATTTTTCAAATTTTTCAGTTTAAATTGTTTTCTTAAAAAAAATTATCTCAATTTTTTTTAGGAAACATGATAAATAATTATGTACAAATCTGATTTTTTCATCTTTCAATTTTTTCTTTACACTGCAAATAGTTTATTTTTATGTGGTATAATATTGATTTGATTATAGTATTTTTTTTTATATCGGTATCTGAAATTCATTTTTTTGTCATCCTTATTTTATGAAATTATGTTTGATTAAATAAAAATCGTCTTATTTTGCAAGATTGAACGAGAGAGAAGTATGCTAAAGAGGTTGCAACATTTTTTTTTGTTTTTTCCCCCGCAAATTTACCACTAGACAGTGTCTAGTGACCTTTTATTAAACATAAAAAATATCAATAGTGATAAGTGCAACATGGTTTGTAAATTATATTTATATTTTAGCTAAAATTAGAATCATATTTTTAATACTTTATGGATTGATCTTTGAATTTAAATTTTTATTAATTAAAACAAATATCATTTCAACACATGCCACATATGCTATTAATCTTCATTATACTAAAATAAGAAGAATTCTTTAGAATAATGTTTTGGTGTCTTTTGAAGAACATATCCTCATCGCACATAGATTAAGGTAATTTTTTGTCAGTATTAACTGCATATATAAAATCAAAACATTATATGTAATTATACATGCACTTTTTAAACTCAATAATAATTCGTATTAATTTTTTAAGTTTTAAAATATTATATTTTTAAAATATCTACGCAACGCGCGGGTACGTATACTAGTACAACTTAATGAAAAAATAAAGTTATTTTTACGAATTTTATTTGTAGTATCAAACTTAACTAGAAAAAGAAAATATTTAAAAAATTATGCGGGGCGGGGAAAATTAATTTTTGCGGGTTAAACTCAACCTACCCCGCCCCGCCCCGCCCCATTGCCATCCCTAAGTAGTAATCAAACCCACAGAGATCTTGAAGATGATCAAAGAGGAGAGCAAAAGCAGAAGTGTTGGTCGAAATTGAGGATGGAGAGGTACTTTGTAATAGTGAGACCCTGTAATTTTCAATAAAATATGTTAGTTTAACCAAAAAAGATGATGAAATAACATATCAAGAATGTTTACTAAAGTTCTTTGACCCCCCAATTTGATATATTCTACTTCACGCAATTCGCGGTTCAATAGCTAGCAATCAGTATTTCACGATCAAGGGTATAGTAATATTCTTTCTAGTAGTGGTTCTTATTTATCATATTAACTATTGAAATATGATTAAAAAATAATTTCTATTTAATAGGCTTCTTTCCGTATACCTATGAATTTAATTAGATTTAGAATGATACATTGAAATAATTCATTAGATTTTCCAATATCAATAGATTGATAGTTTCTTTCTTGTATCTTCACAAAGGAAAAAAGATCTCGAAAAGAGTCCAAAAGTAGTATGCCGTTAATTACTTTCCTTATTCTATTGTATGTGTAAATTATCTTAACGAAAGCCTTTTTTTTCACTTAATAGAGTCTTAAAGACGATATCTTTGAGAAGGGGTGTATTAGTTGTCCCAGGGTAAATAACCAGTATTGGCCGTTGGTATGCCCGATGTAAGATTGATTGATGCGATAAGGGGCATTTTGGTGATTTTCATTGAATTTGACCTACTTAAGAGGGTTGCAACGTTTACATGTGCTATCCTTGCATTCTCGGCGTCATCAAATTCTTATAAAACCTACCTACTCTTCCCACTTTATTCATCTCTCCGGCTTCTCTCTCGCTCTTGCCGCTTAGTTTATGTTCAGTAATAAGGTTAGTTCTATTTATC
The DNA here is from genome assembly GCF_000226075.1 of Solanum tuberosum. NCBI lineage: Eukaryota > Viridiplantae > Streptophyta > Magnoliopsida > Solanales > Solanaceae > Solanum > Solanum tuberosum. The sequence continues at coordinate 1,932,930 of NW_006238985.1, read as the reverse complement.
CTATTTTTCTCTTTATTTTTCCAATGTATGAGCATTGTTCTTCTCCTTTTGTTGAATTTTCATGGATCTTCTTCTATTTTACCTCCCCCCCCCCCACCCCCTTTTTAAGGCAATTCCTTTTCAAGAATAAATCAATTTTTATTGGTGGGCTTATCCTCTGTATACTTGTGGTTAGGGATGTTCACAGTTTGGATAAAAATCAAATCAAACTGATAAAATAAATTGATTTTATTTGGGTTTGGTTTTGTTTGATTTTAGATTTGTAAAAACTAATAGTATTTGGTTTTGTTAGAAAAAATTGAACCGAACCGACAAATTATGTATATACATGTATTTTATCATTATACATACATAATATATTACTTTTATAAACAATTTTAAAGATATTATATATGTTTTACCTCAAAATTTATTTTTAATTTCTTTATGAAAGCAAAAATGTTCAAGACGAGAACATTTATCTCATTGATTTCATGTATATGAGTGTCTATGACAATTCTTGGTGAGACTAAAAAGGTCACTGTCTCTTCCTTCTAAGCCAAAATGGTGAATTTTGAAGCTTTATTCACAGTAATTTTAGTAATCAAAAGTTTGATAACGTTAGTCGTTCTAACTGTTTTTCGTTTTGGATGGATTGTTGTCACCTTTTTTTCATTTTGATTGAATCGTCTCATTTATTTTTGTGTATCAAATTGAAACCGATAACAATCAAACCGACAAGTGTATAGTATATTTGATTTGGTTTGATTTTGAAAATTCAAAAACCAATTATGTTGGTTTGGTTTTGATTTTGACCAATAATTGACCCGTGAACACCCCTACTCGTGATAATTGATTTTTTTAAGCTTTTAACTTTGTTATTAGGGATGACAATCGGCGTGGGACAGAGCACTTGCGGGGAAAATTTGCATGAATCCGCGAACACTTTGACCCGTCCCACCTCACTCCGCAAGCAAAAAAAAAATCATTTCTTAATCCGTCCCGCCCATCCTGCCTCGTATAAATCCAACCCCATAATTTTTAATTCTCTTTTTATTTTTTTATTGAATTTGATACAAAAAATATGATTTTTTTTTAATAAAAGCCATTTTATTTTTCGGCTGACGCATAAAAATGAATCTTTAAAATTGAAACAATCTTTATGATTTCAAGGGCTGCTGCTAATAATAAAATTATAATTTTTTTTGAAGTTACTGATGTATTCTTCTACAGATTTTTTTTCTATTGAAATAGAAGTATCTTAAAAGATCTCATCAATAATATAAATGAAATTAGAATGATATGCATTAGTTTGGTTAAGCAGTTGCAAATTTGCAGTAGTAAAATAGGAGTAAACTAAAAATAAGTCTATAGCGATTCTAATTACAAGTAAACTTATTCTCAGTATTGATGTCTGACAACTATGAGCAACCAAGAACAATTCTCTAGCAGTTGTGGTGATAATGGAAACTCCGAAAGTCTGCTTATGGAAAACTCACCTCTGAAAAAAGCGAAGATTGAGATAGAATGTGAAGATATTGACAGCATTGATAGGATCAGTCAACTACCTGAAGCTCTTATTGTTCAAATTCTATCTCGATTGTCCATAACAAATGCGTTCAGAACAACTATTCTCTCTAAATATTGGCAATACTTCTGGACTTGTATCGACAACATTGTTTATGAAGAGGATTATAGTCGTTCAAATAGCTCGACAATGCACAAATTCATTTCCTTAACGGATAATGTACTACCTCTGCTTAGCTGCTCTACCATTAAAAAGTTCAGTCTAAACTTTGTGTTCAGATATGATGATGGTGTGTCTTATTTTCCCAAAATTGACAAGTGGCTTGAATTTGCTGTGAATAAGAAAGTGGAGGATCTACGCTTGAATATACGTTATACTGTTGATCCGACTGAGCATGACCAACCCTATAACTTGCCAATAGTTCTCTCTAATAGTTCATCGATTCTAAAACTTAACTGTGAGAATTGCAGAATATTAGAAGATTGTGTGCTAAATTGGACATCTCTGAGGAGTTTAACACTGAAAAATTTGTTTCTACGGGATGAACACATTAAACAAATAATGTCAAATTGTCCTCAATTGGAATCTTTGAAGCTACAAGAATTTTGTGGATTTAATCGTTTGCACATGACTTCTCCAAAATGTAGGCGGCTGCATTTGATCCATCATGGTCATCCTTGTGGGGATTGGTACTCATTCGAAGGTGATATATGTTGCTTTGAAATTGTTGCTCCACATGTTGAACATTTAACGATTTCTGGGGTTTTTAATCATACAAAAATTAAGCTCGGAGACTTGTCATCTTTGAAACATGCCAATCTTGATCTCGTCTGTGATGAATTTAATGAAATGGATGAACACATAGTGAAGGATCTTTTGGTAAGCGTTCGTTGTGCTAATGAGCTAATACTCTCATCCTGGTTTATCAAGGTCAGTTATCAGTCCCAAATGTCTAAAGTCTTTTTATGTTGATTGTGAATAGAGCTCCTATTTTATATTCTGCCTCATTCTTCTATTTAGGTAATTTCCAATTTGATGTTAGAAGAAGAAGATGTCTCTTTACCGTTGCTGGAATGCAGATGGTTGACAATAAGTTCTTGTATTTCAAAACTTTCGTTCCCTCTACTAGACAACCTCTTAAGGTCGACTCATAAATTGGAAAATTTGATGATATTTCCTGATACGCCGGTATGTTTTCAATTCACGATACTTTATATCAAATGTATATTGATCCCCTACAGCCTCAACAACTTCAATTTCATTACTGTAGTTGTTAAGCTTACCACTTAACCTGATTTGTCCTTGTTCTGTATTTGTAGTACCATCCTTTTTTTTGAGGATGAAGAGATAGATTTGTTGGAAGACAAGTACCTCTCCTTTGAAGAAAACATATTCAAAGTTTCCTTACAGAATTTGAAGAATGTCAAGGTTATGCCATTTTGTAGTCGTACGGGTAGATCTGACGAAACAGAGCTCGATCAATTCTTGAAGTTTTTACTTGAGCATGCAATAAATCTGGAGAAATTGGTTATAGTGCCAGAGCATAAGGAATGCAACAATTGTTCTACTAATACCTCATACCTGATGAAGTATTTGTTAGCTTTTCCAACAACTTCTATTCGTGCAGTTATTTCCTTAGGAAAAGTTAGTCAGAATGTTTTCTATAGTGATGTTTGAAACTCTCTGGTGCTTATACAAACACATAAGATTGGGTTATGACTGTAATTCAAATATTGCTTGTTTGTTTGTCTGGCCAAGTAATTTCTTTAGTCACTTTTTACTACCGAAATATCATTTTGATGATGTTAGAAGTTAGTATAGGAAACTTTGAAGAATTGCACTTTTCTGGTGACTTTTTGGAAAGGTGGTGACTATTCAAAGGACTGTGACTTTTCCGATAAGGCATAATAATCACGTGTTTACGCTATTCTTTGTTGTCTATAAATATATGGGTTTCCTGTTATTTTTCAACAACAGATTTTCAGAAATTCTTCTTATTTTTCACAAATAAATTCTAGTGTATTTTTTTTTAATGGTTGAGTGGTTCACTGACGTTGTGATTTCAGGTAGCAATAATAATGAATTACCTGCTGAATTTGGGAGTACTTTAGGAAAATTCCAACCTGTTACGGGTGTACTTCAATGCACACACAAAGTTCTGTCCAGTTTGAAAAAGACATTAATAATTTGGGCCTTGTTACTCGAGACTTGAATAAGAATAGGAAGCATGTTAATTAATAAGTTGTTTTGACACATGAAAATGAGTTCATTGTTACAAAGAAGATAGCTAGTAAAGAAATCAGTCCAAATACACCTATCATGGTTCTTTTCGATTCCAGAGGAGGCTAAAAACGATTTGAATGTTTTTAAAGAAAAACAAGGAAAATGAGTGCTTCTATATGGGCAGATTTAATTGATGAAAAGGAGAACTTGACTTCACCTCTTAGGAATAAGTTAAGTCCTCAAGCATCCGAATTTGTGCCTACAAGTAAGGCAAATCCTTCTATGGCAGTGACAATCGATAACTTTTAAAAAAAAATTGTCCATGATATTGACTTGGAAAATGACATGTCTGATGGGGAAGATGAAGAGGATATGTTGGACATATACTTTGATAAGCTTACCAAGGAAGAAGATCTCTCATCTAGGCAACAAATAAGTGGAAGCAACAAAATAAAATAAAAAAGACATGGAAGGGAGCATAGTTGAGATGGTACTGTGACTGAGGAATTTATTCCAAGACACCTATCAATGCGACTAACAAAGAAAAATCATATGACAATGTCAACAACTTTAACAAGATACAATAAATCCAAAAAGAACTGATGAACTATCAAGTGTTTGTTGGACAAATTTGAAAAAGAAAACAAATAGAAAACAATTCAGGTTACTTTAGATGGGCAAACTATCTTTTTAGTTCATAAATATATATATATATATATATATATAATAAAGTTCGAGGCTGATAACTCAACTTTATTCTTAGTTTTTATATTCATGCATTACTTAAGTATCTTCATTTGTAATATCATTATATAGAATTTTATAAACTCTATTATGATCATAAAATACCTAGTTTTCTCTAGCTCTTATTTTCTTCATGCTTGTTAAGTAGTAGAGGTTTATTATCTCATTATGATAAGAAAGGTAAGGCATAGCCCCATTGCTTGTACTATTCTCTTTGAGGTTTTTGTTTTTATTTATCAATAAAAAAACCAGCCCTAGGTACTCTACCAAGCGGATTAAAAAATAAAATAAAATTAGAACGATATGCTTTAGTTAAAATACATGTTACCCTTTTCTAAATTGCAGAATGTTAGATTTATTTTTAGTGTAAATGATATATTTCAGATTGCTTTTAACAAATCATTAGAATATCTCTGAACATTGATGAACTATTAGATTAAGTTTTCCAGATCATGTTAAAACCTCGCACCATACCCACACACAAATTAAATTATTTTATTTTGACCCGTCCCGCTCTGTCCCGCACCCATATATAGTCAAATCCACCCCACCCCACCCTCCCCATATATGTGTAAACACGCCCCGCCCCATTGCCATCCCTATTTCTTATCAACTTTATTTTAATATGAATATATCTATGAAAATTAAGAAACTCTTTTTTGAAGGTTACCCATTAATTCATGTTTGTATGTTATATTTGACTTCTTTGTCCATTAGATAAACAAAGCTTTAATTGGAAGATCACTAATTGTTGTTCTTATTTGATTCTAATTCAACTTGGAATCAGTGGGACCCACCTCACTACAAAAAAGCCTGGTTTGTGGAGGTTTATATTGCGGGGTTACATTCAACCTCCGCAAATTGTATCGAATTGAGGGGGCTTCTATACCCTTCTCTAATTTTATTAAATTTGCGGCGGTTAAAACCTGCACTACACTTAAAAATAAAAAGATGTAGATACAAAAATTTTAAAAACGCCCACTTCACTCTACCTTCTTTCTTACACCGCCTTCCATAGCTACAAAATCTATAGAGATTTTCTTCTTCCGTCTCCTTCAATGGAGATTATTATCCTCTTATTGTAGTTGTACTTGTCATGCCCTGGTTGCCGACATTCGAGAAGCATTGTTGACCCCCAAGCGAACCCTTAACCTGACTCAATACTTAGCGGACGACTTACTCAGTTGAAATAGAAACTCAAAACAAATTCAACTCATAAGGATATCATTAATAAGATGGTTTAACTCAGTATACTCTGAAAGTACTCAAAACATAATTGTTCAACTCAAGTCTTTAAAACATCACAATGGAGATGGGAATAGACTTCTCAACTACTGTTGTCTATGAATCCTCTAATAACTATGATATATGTTGGGACAAAACCCACGACATCTTAATAAGTCTGAAAATAGAAGTGGAATCCTCCGGAAGCAAGGAGGCTCACCAAAGCAACTCTAGAACTGCAAGTGGTATCAACGAGGTGCCTGTTGATGACCCTGAATACCTGTATCGGCATCATGAATGTACAAGCATGTAAGGGGAACTCTAAAACACAAACATAAGCTTCAACTAAATAAAAAGGAAGAACATACTCACTTCATCTCAACTCAATTCAATATAAAAGAAACCATAAAGATGTTGTATAAGGAAAACTTTTAAAGCAGTAAATAACAACTCAATGTATTTAAAAATACAATAATAACTCTTTACCCTTAGTTGAGAGATTCTCTAACTGACAACCATCACTATGATCTATATGATGATACAACGTCTCACCCACGCTGATAGAACTGTCCTATACCGTGCCGGAGTATAAGACATCCTCAACTAAGTGGATCCACTGAGCTATGCTTGAAAACAATAAGGGGTCGTTTGGTAGAGTGTATAAGAATAATGCAAAATATAGTGTATTAGTAATGCTTGTATTAGCTATGCTTGCATTAGTTATGATGAGATTTTTTTATGCAATGTTTGGTTTGGTGTACTAAAAATATGATGCATTACATAATTTTTTTAGAAAAAATATTCGTTTACAAAAATACCCTCAACAAATATAGTGGAAAGGATGTAAAAAACGTTTTTGAGGGCAATTGTGTCTTTAATAATGTTAATGCATGCATTAGAACCCATTGCATTACTAATGCATAGGAATAGATTGTATTAGTAATGCGCTCTTCAATACACAATAGAGTGTATTACTAATACAAACATTAGTTATGCATAGGTTAGAAAAGTGTACCAAACAAGGTACTAATAATACATCAAGCTAATGCAAGCATTACTTTCTCCAATACACTCTACCAAACGACCCCTAAGGAATCATCTAAAAAGTATGACCCTTTACCCAGGTTGGCATAATGGTTTATGAAGACTTTGAGTTGTCTGAACTCGTCCCCATATTGATGCTCAATACTACTCTCAATAATATAACTCGTGCTCATATGTTCAAAAAAAAATTCCTCATCCTTAAACTTTGAGATTTTTACTCAAAAGGTTCTTTTTAAAGAGATAATGCTAAAAAAACTCCTCATGAATTAATTTGGAAATCAAGGTTTCCTCTCGTTTTAAATGTAAAATATTTACACTTGGGAATACTTAGTTCCCTTATATTCATTTTGAAAGCATGAACTCAACTCTCCTCATCCTCATGCTCAAGTCTTAAAACAAGTTTTAAAAGTTTGTAAAAGACTTCTCAAAAATGACTTAAAGAACTCTCTCGAACTTTACTCTAACTCTATCTTGAATTTGAAATGCGAATTCAAGAATTATGAGTAAGATATATAGGATTTCTCAATGATTAAATGTAGTTTGGATAGTTATAATCAGGGAGACAATAAAGATATGTTTTAAAAGAACTCAGACGGGATGAAAGACGGAAGAAGGACGGGGGCAGGCGACCCTAGCGCGGGGAGCCACCCCCTCAACTTCAGAGGGTTAATTCTGGCGCACTGCAGGTGCCCCACGCCAGCCCCTCTGGCGTATATGGGGTGCGCGCCGCGCCACCATTCCCTCAGAACATTCTGACGATTTTTTCCTATTGATTTTTTGCCCTAATTCACTTAGAATCGCTTGATTCCTTCCAAACTTCCTTAGATTCGTAAACCCAACACCAGTAAACAAAAATCTACTCAAGAAAAACCCTCAAACTCAAACCCTCACCTCAAGAACTCATCAAACTCCAATAATAAAGATTGAAAAACAAAACCTCAAGAAAACCCATCAAGAACTCAATACACGAAATCTCATGGACGAATTCAATAAGGAAACTCATGATTGGCGTGAGGGTGAACAAACCCATCACTATGAAAACTTACATAACTCGTAAGGATCAAACCCTGGGCGAAATTCCTCAAAGATCGCAAGAACTCTTGAACACTTGAAGCTTTTCTCCTTTTTCTCCTCTTGAACTTTGCCTTAACCTTCCAAACGTTTCTAGACTTTAGCGTAAACTGATTTTTATCAGCTTTGACCCCTAAATGGGTGAAAAAACGTGTAGGGATAGTGGGAGTAAGGAAACAACCAAAATACCCCTCCTTAAAACAGTTGAAATGTCTTAACTAGACATGTTGTACTCAAACAAGCATATCTCCCTCATCCAAACTCGGAATTTAGCAAACTTGGTGGCGTTGGAAAGAGGACTCAAAGGTCTTTCATTTCATATCTGATGGGTCACCTAAGTCATCCTGTACTGAAAGTTATGGTTGTTTGAAGTTGCACAAAAACTCACAATTGAAGTGTAACTAACTTGTACAAACCTCAATTCAGCTCTTTCCAATTTAGTTCTTTCTAAAAATAGCTCTTTCTAAGACCGAGGTGTTACAGTACTACAGATGATGGCATTGCCGCGTTGATGCTCTCAGTTGATCTCTCTGGAGCCAGTTATACATTCTCTTCGAGGTTGGTTCACAGGTTCTCTGAGGAATTGATGCCGTTTTGTGCATCTAAAGGGAAAAGCATGACGTTTCTGAAATGCAAGAGTGTGGAGCACATGAGGTTTCTTGGTTCACAGAAGCAGCCCATGTTTCCCGATGAAGGGAGAAAATTAAAACTCATTTATATGGCAATGACTTGGGTTGATTAGCAATACTCCTTAATACTTTATGTTTAAGAGATATGTCAAAAATTGAAGCTTAAAATGCGGAATGCTATAATGGTAAGAAAACATGGAGCACTTTTTTCTCTATTTCATTTCTTGTCAATGTTAGTCCACTTTCATATGGTGTTAATAATGCATTGCGTGTTTTAAGAACCTCATAACGATCATTATTTGCATGTATGAATCATTAAGTAGAGGATTGAAAAACTGTTGGAGTGAGTCTCAATTTTTTTCCAAACAATTATTAAAGAAGTCTACCTTGACTAGTTGTTAAAATTCTTTTGAATTCACCCTTCTGGAGCTAGACTAGCTTGCATCATTGCTCGGAGTCTTGAATGAATATTGTCAATTGTCAAGATATGATCTATCATTATGACACATATCGTTCTTAATTAACTAAATTCAGTTGGACTTCAATTGCTACATGGCATCTTTTGATATGTTCAACTGTCAAATCTATATTTTGACCAACATAATGTAATCCTCCCATTTTCTAGATATTCATTGAATTATGTCTGTAATGTGGGAAAATCTATATTTTTTTTTATGTAGGGAAAGGATATGAGAGGTCTTCTCTCATTAATTAAGTAACATACGCCTCCTCGTAATTAATGATCAAGGCATGTAGCGATCAATGAGTGGATCAATTTTTACCGCCGACTATCATCAAAGAAGTGTGACTAGTATGTCTATCGACGACAACTGATATCATTTTGAGGACCTAGAACTTTTTTTTATTTTTTTATTTTAACGACCCTTGTGGGGGTCAGGGGCTAAGCAACACCCCTAGGCCTTATCATAGATAAACAAGGCAAAATACAGGGAGGGGGGCATAGAACCTTACCTCCATCCTATGGTGGTTCAAGAGTTGGTAGCCTACTAAGGTTCTCCAACTCTTCCCCATAATAGAAATGAAGCCTATCATCTAAGCACCTATGTGAGAGGACTCCTCTCGATACAGAGAATCTAGGAAAGCATAAATGAGGTAGACTCTCCCTTTATAAGAAAAATAAAATCTCTTTATAAAATATATAACTTAAAAAGAGATAACCTATGTGAAGATGACTGGTAGATCACCAAAAAGAACCATCTGAAGTTCAAGCTCCTTCATAGGTCCACCATGCTGTTGAGTAAGTCAAGGGGGTTTCTTAATTGTTTTCATTTTCTTTCTTCTGAAACTTGCCATGTCTGCCTTGTCCTGCTGAAGATAAGCTGCTGCCTCTTTTGGAATTTGCTGGCTGGTGAAGTATAGTTGGGGACTGGTGACTTGATGGTTGTGTTTGGAGAGTGAATCTGCCACAAAGTTGGCTTCCTTGAGTGTGTGAATGTATTTGAAATGTGAGAAGTGAGTGGTAAGGGTGTGAAGCTGCTGCATTTGTGATGAGATGTTCCAAGGAGGGGTGATTTGTTCAAAAGCCAGTCCACCAGCATTTGTGAGTCAACTTCCAATACCAATTTTTGATAATTCAACTGAACACACCATGATAAGACAAATACAGCTGCCTCCACTTCTGCTTGATTGTTGGTGCCATGCCCCCAAAGGAACAGAATAAGAAAATATTAAGTCTCTATTGGAGTTTTTGAGAATACCTCTTGCTCCTATGCTGCCCGGATTATCCAATGCACTTCCATCTGTGTTGAGTTTAAACCACACATCTGGTGGTTTCATCCATTGGACAAAAGTGACCTTGGTTTCATGAAAGCATTTCTCAATAAGGATGACAGTTCCCATCCAGCTTGATGGCCAAGTGATGTAAGGAAAAACAATATGTAGTAACTTGAAAGTATCCTTAAACACCAAGAACTTGACCCTTGCAATGTTAGATTGCTTGCCCTCATATTTTATTGCACACCTATTCTTCCACAAGTTCCAACAAATAAAGATTGGAGTGGATTGAAGATTAAGTTTATGGGCCTCATTTTTGTAGTTGTTTTCCCACCATCTCATAATCATATATCTAAGGGGAATATAACCAGTTTGGATGCCCAGGGAGTCAACATAGAATTTCCAAACCTTTTTGGCAAATATTCCAGCATTAAAAATATGATCAATGGTATCCACTCCTGCTGGATGACAACATAAACAGTTTGCAGGTTCTATGCCAAAATTGGAGAGTTTCTCATTTGTAGGAAGCCTGCCTCTTAATGCTCTCCATAATAGAAAAAAACACTTGAAAGGAATATTTCTATGCCAAGTGTGAGTGTTAATTTTGGTTTTGGTTCTTTGTTCTCTGATAGAGTTCCAAGCAGAAGTACAGGTGAACACACCATTACAGTTGAGGTTCCACACCGGCTGATTTGGAATATCTTGTTGAAGTTGAAGCTGAGTAGCAAGGATGTTGTGCACCTGAGTTGGAGAAGCTAGCTGAATGATCTTGTTTATATTCCATTGTACCTCTTCAATAAATTCTGAGACAGTGTCATTGTTGAATCTATTGTTGTCTTCAGTGAACTGAGCCAATGGGCCAACCCCTAACCAATTGGCCCACCAGAATGAGCGTGAACCAGACATGGTTTTCCATTGTATGTGAGTCTCCACCTTGTGTTTATTTCTTGTCATAAGCCTCCAAGCATGGGAGTCTTGACATCCCTTTTTTTTTTCTCACAGGGTTAGATCTTTGACAATATTTAGCCCTTAGGAAATCACCCCATAAAGTTTGCTTGGACCTAAAAATCCACCACTGTTTGTATTGGAAAGATTGACAAACATCACTCATGAGTCTAACCCCAATGCCCCATTCATCATAAGGAAAACTTAGGTTCTTCCAAGAAGACCAGTGATACTTTTTCTTATCATTTCTCCAACCCCAATAGAATTCAGCCATGATGCCCTGAATTTGCTTAATAGTAGTTGATGGAGGGGAAATAGCTGATAGTAGATGTATAGGAAATGACTGGAGGACATGCTTGATCAGAGTAGCTTTGCCCCCATAACTCAACATTTTTTACTGTCAGTCTGTGATTCTGTTAACCACTTTGTTAACCATTTATGAGAAGTAGATAATTCTAGGTCTACCAATAAAGAGAGGGCATGCAAGATAAGTTATTGGAGCTTCTTTCTGGTGAAAGCCAGTATATTTCTTGATTCTGTCAGAAGTAGTCCTGAAGGCATTGGATGGAATCAAAAAGTGACTTTTGGCTTTATTAATGAGTTGTCCTGATGTCTGCTCATAAATAGCCAAAGTCTTCATAATCAGCATGAGTTAATGCTTCCTTCTTGAGGTGAAAATTATGATATCATCTGCAAAGCTCAGGTGATTAATTTGGGGACCCCTCATTTGCATATAGAAACCATGGTATAGAGGGTCTTGGTGGAGTCTGTTCAAAGATCTGGAGAGCACCTCAGCACCTAAAATAAATAGGGCTGTGAAGAGGGGGTCACCTTGCTTCGAACCTTTTGTTGAGTGAAAGAATCCATATCTCTTGCCATTGATAATGATGGAGTACCAATTATTAGACATGATCCTCCAAGTCATATCAATGGACAATTCATCAAACCCCATTTTCCTAAGAACCAAACAAATGTATGACCAAGAGACCCTGTCATAGGCCTTAGCCATGTCTAATTTGATCACTACATTGCTACCAATGGTGGGCTTTTTAATCTGATGAATGATTTCTTGAGCAAGCATAATATTCTCAGAAATGCTTCTACCCTTGACAAATCTTGATTGGTTGGTGGAGATTAATTAAGGTAAAATAGGGGCCAACCTGAGACATAGTAGCTTGGAGATGATTTTGTTAGTAAAATTTCTCAAACTGATGGGTCTGAACTTAGAAAGTTTATTGGGAGTGTTCACTTTGGGGAGTAAAATCAAACAAGCATGAGAGAAATACTTGGGGAGCCTCTGACCATTGAAAAAAACATGAATGATAGCTAGCAAATCATGTTTAATAATGCCCCAACACTTCTGAAACAAACAACCATTCATTCCATCAGGACCTGCTGCAGAGTTAAGATTCATAGAAAAAACCACCTCTTTCTGTTCCTTAATAGTTGGAAGTGAACTCAGTTTGTTGTTTTGATCTTGAGTAACCAACCTTGGGATACAGTTAATACGAGTCTCATCAATAAACTTCTTTTCTCCAGTGAAAATATTCTGAAAATGCTCACAAGCAGATTCTGCTATATGTTCATCCCCCTGTATCCATTCATCATTGTCATCAAGGATTTTGTGGATAAACAACTTCCTTCTCCTTCCTCTAATCAGGGCATGAAAAAAATTTGAGTTGCCATCTCCCTCCTTGAACTAGTGAAGCTGTGATTTTTGTCTGAGAATAGAGTCTTCAATTTTCATGTATCTGATATAATCAACATTAATTGCATGAAGTGCAGCTCTATTTTCATCAGTATTATCTTGAATCAGGCTTTCTTATGCAATTTTCACCTTCTCCTCATAATCTTTGACTTTGGCATAGATGTCTCCAAATTGCATTTTAGACCAAGAACTGAGTGTAGCAGCAACCCTCTTCATTTTCTGATGGAAAATCCACATAGGGTGGTCCCCTTCTATATGTCTGTCCCAACAATCAGTCACAGTGTCTAGGAAAGTAGGTTGATCTGCCCAGCAGTTAAGAAATCTGAAATATTTGATGTAGTTTGCTTGCCTGACATTCATCTCCATGAGAATTGGGCAGTGGTCTGACCCCACAGAAGGAAGGTGAGTGATGCTAGTGTGTGGCATGTCCTGCAGCCACTAGTCATTAGCCATAGCTCTATCCAACCTTTTCCAAATTCTAAAGTTGATACCCCTTAAGTTAGACCAGGTAAATTTAGGTCCATTAAACCCCAAGTCCATTAGTCCACAGGCTTCAATAACACTAATAAACTCAAGGCTCTATCTCATGTTGTAAGGGATCCCTCCAAGTGTTTCCTCATTGTTGGTAATGACATTGAAATCACCAACAACACACCAAGGAACATCATTTCTAGTATCAGCATAGTAAAGCATTCTTTCCCATAAAGATCTTCTGAGGTAGTCTTTGCACTTAGCATAAACAAAAGTCTAGATGTAAGTATCAGGTGCTTCCACACGGTTGATTTCACAGGTGATTTGTTGTTCATCTGCTTCCAGAACTTTGCAGGAAACCTCAGTTGTCCAAAACAACCAAATCTTTCCATTGTTGTTTCTAGTAACATGATCCATGTCAAGAATACTTTTAAACATACTCATTTGAGTATTGTCTAAAAAAGGCTCTAAGATGGCAATCATGGACAGCTGATAAATATTTTTGAGATTTTTTAGTCTTTCTATGACACCTTGGGTGTTGATACCTCTAGCATTCCATATGATTGTATTAATCATTGAGATGATTTGGAGGTGAATAATCTTGTGTTTGGTCTGCCTGCAGTGACTGAGGCAATGGGGAGAGCCTTCTTGGGGGGAAATCTCTCCAAATGTATGCCTGTGGGGGAGAGACCTTGCTAGAACTTCATCCGCGCCATCACACTCTTCATTTTCAGACTAAGAATCAATATAATATCTGCATGCACATTTAGGCTTTCAGACTAACTCATACCCTAAAAGATAGCTCGAAGGAAGGAGGATTGATCAAACCTTCTAAGGAGACCATCTATCTTATTAATCATCAACATGAGACTTTTTCATTCTTTAAAACCCCACTTCACGCTAGGACTGGACAACTGGTGCATGGACAATTTAAATTTGGAAGCCTAACATTGGGCCTGGTGAAATGGATTTTGGTCTGATACTAGGAAAAATTATAGGCTTTGGACCTAAGTCACACACTAAAAACTAGCTCAAATGGAGGAGGATTTCCCTAACCTTACAAGAAGACCACTCATCTCATTAACTACCCATGTGAAAGTTTTTTCATTCTTTAACAATGACCATGACAATCTAATGAATGATCATCTGGCTGTGATATGTCTTGACCATATACAAAAAGTACAGACTGATTACACTTGGGAGAAGAAGAGCATCCGAGTGGAGACCCTAGGTGAGAACGATAAACCTTTAATCAAACAGTTTTAACCCAATCTTCTTCCTGAATAGGTATTTTTGTTAAGAATACTTTGGTCACTTGCACTCAAATAATAAAATTCATTTTCATGAATGAAGCAGTGGGTGGAAGATTGGTTATTTAATCGCTTGAACAAGAAGGGAATCCAATTCTCCCTCCGTTGCCATTGGTGGAACTACTAACAATCCTCAACCAAAGAGGCGGATGGTTAAGAAAGAAGAAAGAACAACCCAGGGCAAGTGAGTGAAACAAATACTTTCCACCAGTGGCGGAGCCATGATTTTCAGGAAGGAGTGCCAATGGTTGACAGTCAGTAAGGAGTGTTAATGACCGACCTTAAGGAACTTTTGCAACACCTTAATTAACCACCACACTAAACCTTCATGACATTATGTTATGAGGTGTCAACACTTGTACATATATATTTATTAAATCAAAATTTGACCTATATATAGTGTAATTTTCTAGCAAAAGGGTGTCGACACCCCTTGAACAAGTATAGCTCCGCCCCTGCTTCCCACCTTCTCTCCATAAGGAAGAAGTAGGAAGGAATGGATTAACATTTCTCAAAAGTAAGTTTTACCTTTGTATAATTTATTACTCCTCAGATAATACACATAATCAAAGAGGGATAACACATATATTAACACATAATTGTCGGATTTAGCAAGAAATATAAATTCTAACTCGGAAAATAAACTTAGAAAACCTTAAAGCTAGCAGTTGATGGAAAATCCTAACACATAAAGAAAACAAGTTATATTTAGCAAGCAATGAAAATTATTAATGGAAAAATAACATAAATTCTATAAAAAGTTAAACCCCAAACCCTAATAAACTCATTAATATTTAAAAAGCCTACGAAAGAGGAACAAAACTACATATAATCGAATAGAAATAATTAAAAAATGATACATTTTACAACATTTAGACAAGTTAAGATAGATGATATTAGCCCGGTGATATTGACTCGCATGTAACTCTCTTTTCCTCTCTCATTGTCACGACCCAGACCGTCGTGATTGGCACGCACACTAACCTCCGGTGGGAAAACCACTACTACAACCCAAACCAAAAACTATGGCATTTAAGTTACGGAAGCAAGTTAAATACTAAGGAAATAAATAGGGAGTTCCCAAAAACTCCAACAAATGTCTTACAAGAACTAAACCATGCAGAAAATACACCTAGAAACTGAAAGTCAATGTACCAAAATATCTAACAATGAACCAAGTCTAAAAATGAAGGGATGCAACACCAATATAATGAACTAATCAACTAACTAGAACATAGTCTAAGTCCAAAAATGGTGGACAAAAACGAAAGAGAAGCCATGGCAGCCCGGGAGAATTGGCTCACCCTTGAATTCGAACGATCACTGATCTCCTAAGCGAGGTCTATCAGTAGCCGCTTGAAGATGCCATGTACTCAACAAAAATAAGAGCAAGTGCAGTATCAGTACACAACCACAGTGTACTGGTAGGATCACGCGGCTATCCCACTAAGTGTAACATAAGCAAGTCAACACAATATCATATATCACATGCATGTAGATCAACATATACAATATTATCAACATTTACGAACAACGAACAACTTCACATCTTATATCAAATCATTGGTCCCCTCATGGAACCCAAACCCAAACAATTAGCATATCAGAATGTGGTATCCGATCCCATAATTATGTCGGAACGTGGCAACCGATCCATAGTTATGCTGGAACGTGGCAACCGATCCAAGTTAGTTATGTCGGAACGTGGCAACCGATCCATTCAACACCATAATCTTAATCACAAGTACATCATCAAGATCATACATTTAAGTCATGATTTCATGGCAATCATCATTCATCTATCTCATTTACAACAAATGTGATCAACATTGCAACATTCATACATATACAAGTATCATAATGAAGCAAAAACAAACATACATCACACAATCATAGAATCACAACCATCACCTACCTCGAAACAAGCTTGAAACCGTAAGAAACTTGCTCCTTCCCTTTATGGATTCATTTCTCTTGTTCTTGGTCTTCAAACAATCAATATAATACGGGAATCAATAAACAATCACTAATTACCCGAATTACTAACAATTCTATGAACCCTAGATCATACCCATGATCCCAATTATCCAAATTAGGGTTGTTTCCACCATAGAATCTATAACAAAAACCTCCCTCGTCAATATTTACCCATTCTATTACGTTCTACGGATCGAAAAATGGATTCGGGGAGTGAAAAGCTTACCTTTAGCCTCAAGAATGGTGAAAAATGAGTACGAGTCACCTGGGGTCCATTCCTTAGCTCTAAAAGTCGAAAAGTACATAATAAGGTCGTTTAGGGGTTTATTAACGACCTTANATAATCTTAATCACAAGTACATCATCAAGATCATACATTTAAGTCATGATTTCATTGGCAATCATCATTCATCTATCTCATTTACAACAAATGTGATCAACATTGCAACATTCATACATATACAAGTATCATAATGAAGCAAAAACAAACATACATCACACAATCATAGAATCACAACCATCACCTACCTCGAAACAAGCTTGAAACCCTAAGAAACTTAATCCTTCCCTTTCCGGATTCGTTCCGCTTGTTCTTGGTCTTCAAACAATCAATATAATACGGGAATCAATAAACAATCACTAATTACCCGAATTACTAACAATTCTATGAACCCTAGATCATACCCATGATCCCAATTATCCAAATTAGGGTTGTTTCCACCATAGAATCTATAACAAAAACCTCCCTCGTCAATATTTACCCATTCTATTACGTTCTACGGATCGAAAAATGGATTCGGGGAGTGAAAAGCTTACCTTTAGCCTCAAGAATGGTGAAAAATGAGTACGAGTCACCTGGGGTCCATTCCTTAGCTCTAAAAGTCGAAAAGTACATAATAAGGTCGTTTAGGGGTTTATTAACGACCTTAATTTGCGTTGAGCCCGCCACAACGACCCTCATTCCACTGTAGCGGCGCCGCCAGAGCGGCGAAATCCAGCGCCAAAGCGGCTGGAACGAAACAGAGAGCTATTTAAAGAATTCCAAAATCCCCATTTCACAATACACCTCTAACCAACGATGCTCAGAAAATACCCTTCACGCTAAGATCGATTCCGAGAGTTCTACCTACCCGAATTTAATTTCGTAAAGTCGTACGGATTCCTTAGCGGGTTATATAACAACTCATGCAATCAAAATCACAAATGATTCCCCCAATTGTTACTAGATTTCCCTACACCTCAAAGACATCGATTTCATCCAAATCTGGACTAGATTGGGAAAATCTAAATAATACGAAAAAGTTTTTCGGCCCCAAATTTCCCCTCGTTGGCTTTTCTATAGTGACGAGAACATATCGTTTAAATAAATACCAATTACCCATCACTCGTCACTGAGTGGCAAAACTTAGAAAAATAGGCTAAGAAAGGAATGAAGTAGTATCTGAATCGACGAACAATTGGGGATACTTCTCTCGCATGTCCCTCTCGGTCTCCCAAGTAGCTTCCTCAACTGGATGATGCTTCCATTGAACCTTCACAGACTTAATCTCCTTGGTTCTCAACTTGCGCACATCATGATCAAGAATTGCAACCGGTTCCTCCTCACATTGGAGGTCCTTGTCTCACACAATTGAGTCTCACTTAATGATATAATCCCCGTCACTGTGATACCTCTTCAACATGGATACATGAAATACCGGATGAACACTTGATAAATTAGGAGGTAAAGTCAATCTATACGCCACCGGTCCCACACATTCAAGAATTTCAAATGGACCAATGTATCTAGGACTTATCTTACCCTTCTTACCAAATCTCATCACCTCTTTCATGGGTGATACCTTAAGTAGAACATTTTCACCGGATTGAAACGCCATGTCTCTTACCTTATGATCCGCATACTTCTTTTGTCTACTCTGGGCTATTAGAAGTTTAGCTTGAATACTCCGAACCTTATCTTGAGCATCCTTCACTAAATCAACCCTCAATGGTTTCACATCTCTAGCCTCAAACCATCCTATAGGTGATCTACATCCCCTCCCATATAATGCCTCAAATGGTGCCATATCAATACTGGAGTGATAACTATTATTATAGGAGAACTCACACAAAGGTATGAATTTATCTCAATGCCCTCCAAAATAAAGCACACATGCCCTCAACATGTCTTCTAACACTTGAATAGTCCTCTCTGACTACCCGTCTGTCTGTGGATGGAAGGCTGTGCTAAAAGTGAGTTGTGTGCCCAATTCATCATGCAATTTCCTCTAAAACTTGGATGTGGATTGGGTACCATGGTCTGGAATGATAGAAAGGGGCATTCCGTGCAACCTCACTATCTCTTTCACATAAACTTTGGCCAAATGTTCAGCATTATAATCTATTTTTACCGGAATAAAATGGGCTGACTTAGTCAATCTATCAACCACTACCCAAATAGAATCAAACTTTCCCAAAGTCTTGGGAAGACCAACCACAAAATCCATGGCTATTCTTTCCCACTTCCATTCCGGAATTGACATTCTTTCAAGTAAATGTGCAGGCCTTTGATGCTCATATTTCACTTGTTGACAATTTTGACACTTCGCTACAAACTCCGCTATGTCTTTCTTCATGCCCGACCACCAATAAATTCGCTTCAAATCTCGATACATCTTGGTCACACCCGGATGAATAGAATACCGCGAACCATGAGACTCCGCTAACAATTTATCAATCAAGTCATCTACTCTAGGAACACAAATTCTTCCCTTAAAATTGAGCACACCATCCGCATCAAGAGTGGTCTCTTGTGCCTTACCATTCACAGTCTTCTTCTTAAGCTCCTCCAAATTCTCATCCTCAAATTGTTTGGCTTTGATCTCCTTGATGAATGTGGCCCTCACTTCAATGCTAGCTAACACCCCACCTCTTTCTGAGATGCCCAACTGCATGAACTTAGACTCTAAGGTCTGAATTTCCTTAGCCAAAGGTCGCTTGGATACACTTAAGCAAGCTAAACTACCCATACTTACCGCTTTTTCAACTCAAAACGTCTGCCACCACATTTAGCCTTGCCCGGATGGTATTGAATGGTCACATCATAATCCTTAAGTAACTCCATCCACCTTCGCTGTCTTAAATCCATATCTTTTTGAGTGAAAACATGTTGTAAACTACGATGATCAGTAAATACTTCACACTTAACACCATAGAGGTAATGCTGCCATATCTTAAGGGCAAACACTACCGCTGCCGACTCAAAATCATGCGTTGGATAATTCCTCTTGAACACTTTCAATTGACGCGAGGCATAAGGTATAACATTCTTATCCTGCATCAACACATCACCTAAACTAGAATGTGAAGCATCACAATAAACAATAAAATCTTTACCTTCAACTGGTAATGCTAGAATAGGTGCGGTGGTCAAAAGAGTCTTGAGCTTTTGAAAGCTCTCCTCACATTTTTTGGTCCATTCAAATGGTATCTTATTTTTGTCAAATTAGTCAAGTGAGTGGCAATAGAAGCAAAAATTTTCACGAATCGACGATAGTAGCTAGCGAGCCCCAGAAAACTCCTAACTTTCGTCATAGAACTTGGTCGAACCCAATTTTTAACCGCCTCAATCTTTTGGGGATCTACTATTACCCATTCTTTTGAAACTATATACCCCAAAAATGCAACCGATTTCAACCAAAATTCACACTTAGAAAATTTAGCATATAGCTTTTGCTTCCCAAGAACACCCAAAACACTACGAAAATGGTTGGCATGCTCTTACTCACTTTTCGAATAAACCAAAATATCATCAATAAAAACTATAATGAACAAATAAAGAAATGGTTTGAACACCCCATTCATCAAACTCATGAAAGCTGCAGGCGCATTGGTCAAACCGAAAGACATAACCAAAAACTCATAGTTCCCATAGCGAGTTCTAAACGCCATCTTGGGCACATCCTCAGGCCTAATTTTCAATTGATGGTAACCGGATCTTAGATCAATCTTAGAGAAAATTGACGCACCTTGCAATTGGTCAAAAAGATCATCTATTTGAGGCAAGAGATACTTATTTTGAATTGTGACCCTATTCAATTACCGATAATCTATACACATTCTCATACTACCATTTTTTTCTTAACAAACAAAACTGGAGCACCCCATGGGGAAGCACTAGGACGAATAAATCCCTTATCAAGAAGCTCTTGGATTTGAGCCTTAAGCTCTCTTAATTCTGTCGGAGCCATGCGATATGGAGGGATAGAAATGGGGCGCATATCAGGCTCTAAATCAATGCAAAAATCTATTTCTCTATCCAGAGGCATACCATGCAAGCCATTAGGAAACACTTCACTAAATTCAGAAACCACAGGAATAGACTCAATGGATGGAGCCTCAATTCCAACTTCCCTAATATGAGCCAAATAAGCCAAACAACCCTGTTTTACCAGTTTACTAGCCCGAATGGAGGATATAATCTTAGCTTGCTTAGGCTTGTACACCCCTTCACACTCTAATTTATTCCTTCCCGGAATTTCTAGAGTTACAGACTTAGTATTACAATTAAGAACAACATAATAGGGGGACAACCAAGTCATGCCTAAGATTATGTCAAAGTCAATCATATCCAAAATCACTAAATCAACCCAAGTTTGAAATCCCATAAACAAAATAGGACAAACACGATAGACATGGGTAACTATGACTGACTCTCCAACTAGGGTAGACACGAATAGGGGCATTAAGAATATCACAAATCATATCAAAATCTGTGGCAAATCTCACGGATACATATGAATAAGTAGAACCTAGATCAAACAACACATTAGCCATCCGGTCTCAGACAAGAATAGTACTTGTGATCACCGCATCAGACGCATCCGCCTCATTCTTGCTCAGAAAAGCATAACATTGTGCCCTATCATCATGATGAGCCACTTCCCTGTCTGGTTGCACGTTACCCCTACTTCCGTTACCATTACCATTTCCTCTACCTCCACGGCCTCGCTGATTACCTCCTCACCCACCTTGTGGATGCCCTCGACCATTATTACCATTCCCCGTGGGTACCACTGCTCTAGACTGCTGCTGCGCGGAATCTAACACACGTGGGTGGGGACAATCTCTCCTCATATGCCTAGGTTCTCCACAGTTGTAACAAGTACGATCAAAAGATAGTCTGCCACCCGTCAAAGGCATGACTCCCTGGCTATCCTGAAAATTATGAGATGGAGTTTTCGAGTAACTACCTATAGAGGTGGGCATAGAGGACTGAATTGGCTTGGCTGTAAGCGTTGACCTTCCGGACCCGTTGGAATAAGAACCTTGAAAGTTTCCCGAGTTCTTGGCCCTTTTTGCCCATGCCTTAGCTTGACCGTCTCGCCTCACCCCCTCTACTTTCTTAACATAGTCTGTCACCTCATTAAAGCTCTTCCCTATATAAGTCATATGAACAGATAATACTTGCAACTCAGAATTTAATCCCCTAATAAATAACCATATTCTCTCTTCCTAAGTAGTCACCAATTGAGTAGCATATCTAGACAAAGCATGGAACTTGGCCTCATAAGCAGCCACAGTCATACCACCTTGCTCCAAAGCCATGAACTCATCCTTCTTGTGATCCCTCAAAGTCTTAGGCACATACTTCTCTAGAAATAGAGCATGGAATTGGGTCCAAGTAAGTGGAGGTAAAGTAGAAGATTTGCATTCCATATAAGCTCTCCGCCACTGCTTAGCCTCACCTTGAAGTTGAAAAGACACAAACTCAACCCCATGCTGATGGACAATTCCCAACTTATGAACCCTCTCATAGCAATCTAAGATGAACTCATAAGCATCCTCATTCTCAGAACCAACAAACACATGAGGCTTTAGCTTCAAAACTTAGTCAACATTTCATGCTCATTACCAGTCATGACAGAACCCAACAAAGGACGAAAGAAAGCATCATTACCTCCAATCCCACCCACCTTGGGCACAGTGCTAGCGACATGAGAATTAGTAGGAGCTTGAGTTGCTTGAGTAGAAGGAAGCACTCCAGGACCAACCGACCCTTTCAAGAATGACATGATCTGTCGAGCTAACATTGGGTCTATGGGGGAAACATCGGTAGTCTCAGCCTGCACCTCTTCTTCTTGTCCCACATCCCCAATATCAACATTCTCCTCTTCAATCCCTTCATAATACGGAGGAGGGTTCTCATTCACATGAGCATTCTCAACATGAGCTCCATTTCCAGCAGGCGCTAATCTTCCACGGCACCTACCCCTAGCTTTTCCTCTACCCCTGCCTCAACCGCGACCTCTCGCTGCAGATTCCCCAGCTGGAACATTGACGGGAGCTACGGGCCTAACGCCGTTAAATCTAGTATTAACCATCTGCGAACAGAAAAGTGAAGGAGGTTAGATACCAATTTGAATCGCCAGATACCAATTGGAATCAAGTCATAGCACGAAAGGAGACAAGAAAAAACAGAGAGATTTCCTAAAGTCCTATAGCCTCTCAAAGAAAAGGTAAAGGTGTCCCCGTACCGTTCTGCGAGACACTACTAGACTCATTTTGGTACATCGAGATCAACCAACCTAGGCTCTAATACCAACTTTGTCACGAACCAGACCATCGCGATTGGCACCCACACTAACTCTCCGGTGGGAGAACCACTACTACAACCCAAACCAAAAACAAAGGCATTTAAGTTACGAAAGCAAGTTAAATACTAAGGAAATAAATAGGGAGTTCCCATAAACTCCAACAAAAGTGTAACAAGAACTAAACAATGCATAAAATACACCTAGAACCTGAAAGTCAATGTACCAAAATATTTAACAATGAACCAAGTCTAAAAATGAAGGGATGCAACCCCAATATAATGAACTAATCAACTAACTAGAACATAGTCTAAGTCCAAAAATGGTGGACAAAAATGAAAGAGAACCCATGGCAGCCCGGGAGAATTGGCTCACCCTTGAATTCGAACTATCACTGATCTTCTAAGCGAGGTATGTCAGTAGCCGCTTAAAGATGCCCTGTACTCAACAAAAATAACAGCAAGTACAGTATCAGCACACAACCACAATGTATTGGTAGGATCACACGACTATCCCACTAAGTGCAACATAAGCAAGTCAAGACAACATTATAATCACATGCATATATATCAACATATACAATATTATCAACATTTACGAACAACGAAAAACTTCACATCTTATATCAAATCATTGGTCCTCTCATGGAACCCAAATCCAAACAGTTAGCATACCGGAACGTGGTATCCGATCCCATAATTATGTCGGAACGTGGCAATCGATCCCATAGTTATGCCGGAACGTGGCAACGATCCCAGTTAGTTAAGCCGAAACGTGGCAACCGATTCATTCAACACCATAATCACAATCACAAGTACATCATCAAGATCATACATTTAAGTCGTGATTTCGTGGCAATCATCATTCATCTATCTCATTTACAACTAGTGTGATTAACATTGCAACATTCATACATATACAAGTATCATAATGAAGACAAAAACAAACATACATCACACAATCATAGAATCACAACCATCACCTACCTCGAAATAAGCTTAAAACCCTAAGAAACTTGATCCTTCCCTTTTCAGATTTGTTCCGCTTGTTCTTGGTCTACAAACAATCAATATAATACGGGAATCTATAACAAAACCCTAGATCATACCCATGATCCCAATTATCCAAATTAGGATTGTTTCCACCATAGAATCTATAACAAAACTCTCCCTCATCAATATTTACCCATTCTATTACGTTCTACGGACCGAAAACTGGATTCAGGTAGTGAAAAACTTACCTTTAGCCTCAAGAATGGTGAAAAACAAGTAGGAGTCGCCTGGGATTCGTTCCTTAGCTCTAAAAGTCAAAAATTGCATAATAAGGTCGTTTAGGGATTTATTAATGACCTTAAATCGCGTCGAGCCCGCCACAATGGCCCTCATTCCGCTATAGCGGCCCCACCAGAGCAGCGAAATCCAGCGCCAAAGTTGCTGGAACGAAATAGAGAGCTATTTAAAGAATTCCAAAATCCTCATTTCACAATACACCTCTAACCAACGACGCTCAGATAATACCCTTAGCGCTAAGATCGATTCCGGGAGTTCTACTCACCCGAATTCAATTCTGTAAAGTCGTACGGATTCCTTAGCGAGTTAACTAACTACTCATGCAATCAAAATCATAAGTGATTCCCCCGATTGTTACCAGATTTCCCTACACCTCAAAGACTCCGATTTCGTCCAAATCTGGACTAGGTTGGGAAAATCCAAATACTACGAAAAAGTTTTCCGGCCCCAAATTTTCCTCCGTTGGATTTTCTATAACGACGAAAACATGTGTTACACGCATGTTGAGGAACAAGCGAAATGTTTTTTAAAAATAGGTTAATTTAGTTTAGTGCCTTGAGATTGAAATTTTTTTAAAAAAAGAATAATTGATCAATATTTATGTAGAATAGAAACTATCACCGGCTCCTAATTAATTAAGCTTAAAAAAAGCATCACATAGAAAAAAATAAGCCAAATCATTTGAAAATAACCTTAATATAACATTGAGGGGAGGAACTTTAGTCAGTCCAACAACAAAAGGAACGATGAAATAACAATGATACAAAAGCTAATGCCTTATTGGGCAATAGCCATTGAATTTATTCGGTACAAAAACAAATGCAAATATCAAATAACATGAATAACAATGCTGCTTAATCTATTTTCCATCAATAAATATATGGTTTAAAGGGTGTTCTACATAACCTCCACCGGTGTGTTCGACAAATTCAACTACATTTAGAAGATCACCATGACAAAGACCAACTTTCTCCACTTCATCTTTCTTCTTACATGAGTATAACAGTTCTTCAATCTTCTTTCCATTTGGTCCTTCACCTCTTGTGAAAACAAAAGTCATATGGTTGAGCATGAAGATTTTGATCTTCCCTTTAGCAATATAATTCCCTGAATACACAGGTGATTTCTTTTCAACGAAAGATGATTTCACATCTAGAACTAAAGGAAAAAAAAATGTTTACTACATTAATTTTGATACAAATTCAAATTGACTTTCTATATAAATCAATTCGCAAAATTTTGATACCTTGAGTAGGTGGTTGTTGGGTTTCAACCTCAGCTACACTTGAAGCAACACTTCCTTGAGATCCACCTGAAAACATCAAAGAATATTTTTCATTAGTTATTCACAAAAAAACAAATTATTTTTTTCGAGTGAACATCAAAATTACCATTCAGTTCCACATTTTCATTCTCTACATTTGATGTTCCCGTGTTTTCTTCAGCTTTCTCCATGTTAGCAAAATCTAAAAACCGAGAAAGCTATTGAATTTCAAACTAAAAAATTATAAAATGGAAAAGAAAAACTCAATGAAATTTTTAGTGCAGAGAAACCATTAGACTATTTGGGAGCTTATAAAGGAGAAACTTTCTAGGTGGGAAGGTAGAAAAAATGTGAAGAGGTATTTCATTTCCATGGGTTTAGTAAAATAACAAAATGGCCCTTGGAAAGTGACATATGGTTGTTCTATGAATAGCCTGACCACGTGGTTTAACAAGGACTTTGGAAATTGAACCCAAGTGGTAACCGTTTAATAGTGACACATGTCACTTATAAATACACTTTATAAATTTTTTTGACCACTTTAAAAAGAGGAAAAGGTTGAATGTATTTTTCTATTGTATTTTATTGGTAAAATTTGTTAAATGTTATATTATCCCATGATTTTTACTTTCAACATTACTGAATTTAATAGGGTAAAAAATACAAATTTTATTTGTTTAGGGCCTAATATGTGCATTTTCATGAGTTTTCAAAATTTTGGTCATCAGATGCATGTATCTGACATATCTAGTTTTCAAATATATAAAAAGAAAAATAATAATTATATTTTTAATGGATTTAAAAGGAAAGTAGGTGTGACAAATTGAAACGAGGGTGTATATCTTTTTCAAATATTTAAGAAGTAAATTATTACGTCAATGATGATTTTAGCATGACTTCAACAACCTATTTAGGAAATATAATCAACTTATAACCATTTATGACATAATTATCTTGAATGTCTATATCTCATTGATTAATTTATTTATATATATTCTATCTATGAACAAAAAAGTCTGACCAAAAATAGAAAAAAATTAAATGGTTAACACCATGGCCACTATATAAGTAGTGTGGCATTATCCCTTTAATGAAAATATACATAAAACAACAACAACAAAAAAATCAAGATTTTGAAAGGGAAACCAAAGTCTACATTGTGTATGTCTCCTTTATCCTAATTTCATTTCTTAAATTTTGAGTTTGAATTTTGATGAATAATTTTGTTTACTAAAATACAAGACTTATGAACTTTAAGTTTAAATGCCTTATTGCCCTTTTTTATGGTTTAAAATAGCCGCAAATTGTAATAATATACTATTACATGGGATGATCTTAGTAGCATCGACTACTAAATTTTCATTTTTTTTTTGGTGAGATCATTCAATTCCTCATCTTAATTGTAATCTCCTCCTTCATTTTTCCCTTTACCGACCCCTATTTTTAAGAACAAAAATATATTAATAAATGTCATATATTATCACATTAAAAAGGAATAAACAAAAAAAGAAACAGAAATTGTCTATAGCAATTAATTATAGTTACAAGTAAATTTATTCTCAGTATTGATGTCTGATAATTTCCACCCCCTTAGCCCTGTGTTGTTTCTTAACAAAAGAGAAGCGTAGCATGACTCGTTGAGTTTTAAAAGGTGTAGATGAAAAATGGACAGTTGAAACTTTTATGAATAGTTGTCATTTTTTTTAAGAATTGCGACTTTTCTGGTGACTTTATTGAAAGGTTGTGACTATTTCAAAGGATTGTGACTTTTCCAAGAGGTTGTGACCTTTCCCGTAACACCCCGTATCCGAAACAGACCAAAAAATGCAGATTTTGAGAAGTTACAGGTGCAACCCACGGTTACCACCCACGGACCATAGGTCAGACCACAGTCCATGCTGGTGGTCTGTGGTTCATCACTGCTACCCCTCCCCAAACCCAGCTCAAAAAATCGGCTAAGTCTCAACCCACAAACAAACCCACGGGCCATAGGCCAGACCACGGTCCGTGGTCTGTGTTCGTGGATCGAGGCCCCCTTTACCCAGCCTTTATCGCAAATGACAGCCAACCAGCGCAGATCGTCGTTCAATCCACGGTCCGTAGGTCTGATCGTTGGTGAAGGCCAGCAACCAGTTAGGGGGAAATTGCTGATTGGGTCAACTTCAAATGGTCATCACTCTTCGCACAAAAGAAATTAGGTGTCCCATGACCTATTATATTATATATAATTGAATTCTCTTTCCAACGCCAGCGAGTTTGCTAAAATCACATCTCCGAGTAAAAAGTTATGCTCATTTTAGAGAAGCCCAGTAGGGCAAACGTGACCTACGACCCCAACCTACGGCCCGTAGGTCTCGTCTGTCGGGCACTCCGACAACAGTTAAATCAAAGGTCTTTTGGTCTTTTCCTATTTTGTTGGTCTCCTAAGCTACGCCGTTTAGACCCTAAATTATGAGGTTTTAGTTTGTTTAAGCCCAGAAACATAACTAGAACTTACATAAGTCAAATCATTAATCAAAACTTAGAAAAATTATAGCGTAAGAGGAGAAGAGAAGTCAAGAACCCTAGTTCAAGAACGCAACAAGATTCCATCAGTTCCAGTCCCAAAATCGAAAGATTTTTCCATGGAATTCGTCACCAGGTATGTGGGATTTCACTAGTGGGTTTCTTTCACCCATTAGGTCCCTAGTTTTCAGTCAGTTTCTTGATTCCCTTATTATGACTAGACCTAGGGTTTCTTGAATGTTAGAATTATTGGGTTCTTAGCAGTTAGAAAGATCCAAATCAGATTAGTATGTTAATATTCAGTTTATTGCATGAATTCCAGAACCCTAGCTATGTATTTCTTTAGTTCTTGAATTACACATGCTAGGGCAGATATTTCAGTTATTCAGTTATACATGCCTCAATTATTAATGCATCAATATCAGTTAATTGTGGCATACTCAGTTTGCATGTCCAGTTTGAGCTATCCAGTAACTTACAGAAATTCAGTCATAATGTGTTAATCACTTAATCCATTGGGAGTAGCATAATACCGAGTTGGACTAAGGTTCAACGTACACAAATAGTCCTAGAATTACTAGCCACGTAGGTTGTAAGTCCCCTCTGTGGGTATCATTTCAGTGATCACGCCAGCATGTCTCTATACCTCTAGCAGGGTATATTGCGTCCTCTCGATGGGGCGTATACATCGGACTCCACATTTAGCTCATGTGATTTTATTATCGGTTATTAGTAGCACACATAGTTAAGTCAGATTCTATTGTATTGACCATGTATCAGTATATTCAGTATTTAGTCTCAGCATGTTATAAATTGGTCATTACATTCAGTTAGCTCAATATTCAATATCTATATCATGTTCAGATTATATCATTGCTTATTTGTTTCGTTCAATTATATGTTATTTCTACTTTATTCTATCCTACATGCTCAGTACCTGTCAAGTACTGACGCATACGTGAGCTACATCTTCTCATGATATAGGTTCAGGTTCTAAGCATCCAGATCACGCTTAGATCGGTTCCCGATCTCCAGTTCAGCAGAATCAGTGGTGAGTCCTCATTCCCCGAGGACAATAGTCATGAGTTTCTTTTCAGTATTTTTAGTCCTTTAGTTTCAGTTTTCTTAGACTTAGCAGGGGCTTGTCCCAGCATTTCTAGTAAGTTTTAGAGGCTTATTTCAGCCATAGTTAGATTCAGCTTAGTGTTGGGTTAATATCTTCTTTGTATTAAACTCATCAGTTTTCATTTATCTCAGTTATAATATATGGGTATTTCCCATCTTTTTAGATTTACTTATTATTAGCTTCCGCATTAGTTTTTATTATTCAGTTTATTTTTAGTATGCTCATGATTACGCCAGCAGGGTTAGCTTGGGGTCACTTGTGATCCTAGGTCCAGTGTCCGCGTCTCGGGGGTAGCCTCGGCACGGGACGAACTTGGTATCAGAGCACTAGGCTTAAGAGTCCTAGGATGTCTGAAAAGCTACACTAAGTAGAGTCCATTTCATGGGTGTGAAGTGCACCACATCTAATGAGAGGGAGGCTATGAAGTGTTTTAAGAAAACTTCACTTTCTTGATATTCTTATCGTGCGATGATATGATCTCCTTTCTAATCCTTCGTTATGTGCTTAAGATCATGCCTCCTCGTAGAGCTTATGCATGAAATGCTAATGCACGCAATGCTAACGCAATTTCTGTAGTCCTAGACCATGATTTAAGAATGAAGAGTTTCAGAATGCGATCCAACTATTGGCTCAGAGTATGACCAACAAGAATAATCAGCAGGTTCCAATTCCTACTAATAGAAATGGTAGATCAGTGGCAGCTAGAGTTCGAGATTTTGTTAGGATGAATCCGCCTGAGTTTTTAGAGTTGCAAGTTGGTGGGGACCCACAAAATTTCATTAATGAGGTTAAGAAAATCTTTGGAGTGATGAAAGTGACTGGTAGTAATAAAGTGGAATTGGCATCCAACTAGCTTAAGGATGTGGCTTACTCGGTGGAAAGACAACAGGGACTACTTTGTCTTTTGTAACTCCTTATATAGTAGTCAACTTCAATGTTAGTCCAAAAACTCTTTCAGAACCCTTCTCAGTCGCTACTCCAGTCGGTGACCCAGTTATAGCTAGACGGGTATACATAAATTGCCCTGTCACAGTCTCTCAGAAAGTCACCTCAGCAGATCTTGTAGAGTTAGAAATGGTAGACTTTGATGTCATTCTAGGCATGGATTGGTTACATTCCTGTTATGCCTCAGTCGATTGTAGAACTAGGATTGTTCGTTTTCAGTTTCTAGACGAACCAATCTTAGAATGGAAGGGTAGTAGCTTAGCGCCTATAGGTTGATTCATTTCTTACCTTAAGGCCATAAAGATGATCTCTAAGGGTTATCTCTATCATTTAATTCGGGTTAAGGATTCGAGCTCTGACACCCTAACTATTGAGTTAGTTCTTGTGGTTAATGAGTTCCCAGAAGTGTTTCCAGAAGATCTTCCCGGAGTTCCTCTCGATAGGGAAATTTGACTTCGGAATTGATCTCCTTCCAGATACCCAGCCAATCTCTATTCCTCCTTCCAGAATCGCTCCAACTGAGCTTAAGGAATTGAAAGAGCAGTTGAAAGACCTTCTAGATAAGGGGTTCACCAGACCTAGTATTTTGCCATAGGGTGCACCAGTGTTGTTCGTTAAAAAGAAAGATGGT
>NW_006238985.1:1900731-1901944 GCF_000226075.1 Solanum tuberosum | reverse complement strand
AAGATTTCATGGACTTGATGAACAGAGTGTCCAAGCAGTACTTGGACTTGTTCATTATCGTCTTTATTGATGATATCCTCATTTACTCTAGGAATGAGGAAGAACATGCGAGGCATTTGAGAGTTAGTTCTACAAACTCTCAAAGATCGCCAATTATTTGCAAATTTAACAAGTGCGAGTTTTGGTTACAATCAGTTTCCTTACTTGGGCATATTATGTCTAGTGAAGGAATTCGAGTAGATTCCCAGAAAATAGAAGCAATGAAACAATGGCCCAAACCTACCTCTGCTACAGATATCAGAAGTTTCTTAGGTCTAGCAGGCTATTACAGATGGTTCGTGGAAGGATTTTCATCCATAGCCTCACCATTCACTAGGCTGACTCAGAAGATGGTCAAGTTTTGATGGTCAGATGATTATGAGAAAAGCTTCGCAGAACTGAAAACTATGGTGACTACAACTCCTGTCTTGACTCTACCAGAGGGTTCAGATGGTTATGTGATCTATTGTGATGCATCCAGGGTCGGCCTAGGTTGTGTATTGATGTAGCGAGGTAAGGTTATAACTTATGTTTCTAGACAGCTTAAGGTATATGAGAAGAATTATCGGACTCATGACCTCGAGCTTGCAGCAGTGGTGTTTGCACTCAAGATTTGGATTCACTACTTGTGTGGTGTTCATGTAGATGTGTTCACAGACCATAAGAGCCTTCAGTATATATTCACCCAGAAAGAGTTGAATCTTCCCCAGAGAAGGTGGCTTGAGTTCATCAAAGATTATGATATGAGCGTGCATTACCATCCGGGTAAAGCAAATGTAGTAGCAGATTATCCATGGGTAGTGTAGCACATGTTCAGGAAGAAAGAAATTATCTATGGGTAGTGTAGCACATGTTGAGGAAGAAAGAAAAGAGCTAGCAAAGGATGTTCACAGACTTATTCTCCTAGGAGTTCGTCTTATGAGCATATCAGATGGTGGTGTAACGGTTCAGAATGGGGCAGAATCTTCTTTGGTAGTAGAGGTTAAGGAAAAGCAAGACAGTGATCTAATCTTGCTTGAACTTAAGGGTGCTGTCCACAATTAGAGAGTGGAGGTTTTCTCCCAAGGGGGAGATGGTGTGCTTCGCTACCAGGGTCGAATATGTGTTCCTAATGTGCGCGAGTTGAGACAGCATATCTTTGCAGAGGCCCATAACTCCAGATATTCTATCCATC
>NW_006238985.1:1890419-1900631 GCF_000226075.1 Solanum tuberosum | reverse complement strand
ACCATAAGAGCCTTCAGTATGTGTTCACCCAGAAAAAATTGAGTCATCGCCAGAGGAGATGGCTTGAATTCCTCAAGGATTATAATATGAATGTGCATTACCATCTTGGTAAAGAAAATGTAGTAGCAGATGCTCTTAGTAGACTATCTATAGGTAGTGTAGCACCTGTTGAGAAAGAAAGAAAGGAACTAACAAAGGATGTTCACAGACTTGCTCGCTTAAGAGTTTGTCTTATGAACATATCAGATAGTGGTGTAACAGTCCAGAATGGGTCGGAATCTTCATTGGTAGCAGAGGTTAAGGAAAAGCAAGACAATGATCAAATATTGATTCAACTAAAGGGTGCAGTCCATCAGCAGATAGTTGAGGTTTTCTCCCAAGGGGGGAGATGGTGTGCTTTGCTACCAGGGTTGATTATGTGTTCCTAATGTGGGCGAGTTGAGACAACAGATTCTTGCAGAAGCCCATAATTCCAGGTATTCTATTCATCCAGGTGCCACTAAGATGTACCGTGATATGTGGGAAGTCCTTTGGTGGAATTGTATAAAGAGGGATATAGCAGATTTTGTGGCTAAGTGCCCCCAATTGTCAGCAAGTGAAGGTAGAACATCAGAAACCAGGAGGTATGACTCAAGAGATCAGCATTCCTACTTGGAAGTAGGAAGTGATCAACATGGACTTCATTACAGGTTTACCTCGTACTCGCAGACAACATGACTCCATTTGAGTGATTATTGACAGAGTAACTAAGTCTGCATGCTTTTTAGCTATCAAGACTTCAGATTCGGCGGAGGACTATGCCAAGCTTTACATTAATGAGATAGTCAGGTTGCATGGGGTTCCTTTGTCTATCATCTCGGATAGAGGTCTTAAGTTTACCTCTCATTTCTGGAAGTCATTTCAGAAAGGTTTTGGTACTCAGGTTAATCTTAGAACAATTTCATCCGCAGATGGATAGTCAGGCAGAGCGTACCATCTAGACCTTAGTGGACATATTGAGAGATTGTGTGATCGATTTCAAGGGTAGTTGTCATGATCACCTTCCTCATAGAGAGTTCGCCTACAACAATAGTTACCATTCTAGCATTCAGATGACCCCTTTTGAGGCATTATATGGGCGCAGATGTAGATCTCCAGTTGGTTGGTTTGAAGTGGGTGCAGCAGCCTTGATAGGACCAGATTCAGTTCATGATGCTATGGAGAAAATGTAAATCATTAGAGATAGACTTAAGACAGCCCAGAGTCGCCAGAAGTCTTATGCAGATGTAAGGAGAAGGGAACTAGAGTTCCAAGTTGATGATTGGGTTTTCTTGAAAGTGTCACCTATGAAAGGGGTGATGAGATTTGGCAACAAAGGGAAACTCAGTCCTAGATATGTAGGCCCATACAATATTCTAAAAAGGATTGGCAAAGTGGCTTATGAGTTAGAGTTGCCAGCAAAACTAGCAGTAGTGCATCCGGTCTTTCACATTTCACTATTGAAGAAGTGTGTGGGTGATCCAGCATCCGTAGTGCCATGAGAGAGTGTGGTTGTGAAAGATAGTCTCTCGTATGAGGATGTACCAGTTGAGATTCTCGATCGTCAGGTTAGAAGGTTGAGAAACAAGAAGTCGCTTTAGTCAAGGTTTTGTGGAGGAGTCAGTCCGTAAAGGGAGCTACTTGGGAAGCAGAAGAAGCCATGAAGTCCCAAGTATCCTCACCTCATTCCTTCCGATTCCATTCCAGCTTGAGGAATAGTTCTTCTTCAGTTTTTCATTCATTCATGCGCTAATTCAGTCTAAGTATTTTGTTCCTTCCGTCATCCTTGCATTTTCAGTGTATTTACATGTTCTTGGAACTCAGTTCAGTCAAAAATCAATTTCTAGTACTTAATGGTAGGAATTGTAGCTTTTTCACTCCATACTCAGCTAGTTTAGTCTTCATTCGAGGACGAATGGTCCCAAGGGGGAGATAAGTTGTTTATACTGTTTTACAAGTTTTTTATATATATATATATATTGCATGTGTCCTATTCCTTTATATTAAGTTCAGTCATTTATGAGTTGTACAGAGCCAAGGTAAGTGTTCCTTCTTACTCTTTTATCCAAGTGGCACGGGTGGCTCATACATGATCGTGTCATATTTATCCAAGGAGTTTAATTACAAATGTATTTCATATTCAAAATTTCAAATACAATTTGTTGTTAGTAAGCAAAGTGACTCAGGATTGGGCTGCTCAGTAACATTATTTCCACATTTATGTGTGTTTCAGGATCTTTACACTGGCAAGGTGAGGGAGATCGGTAAGCAAGATGTTGGGTTATACTTGCTACTCAATCACCTTACACAAAGCCAACTACATCATCAAGCTTGTGGAATAAAAGGAAAGGAGAAAGAAACAAGGAAATTATCGAAAGAGGAGGTTGATATGTGGCACAAGAGGCTAGGTCATATGTCATCTCACATGTTGAACTAGTTGTTTCATGTTAGTACTAAGTCTATTGATCAAGTTTTGAATAAGCGTTCTGTGTGTCCTTGTGCAAAACCAGTTAGTATCATTAAAAGTAGTCAATGTTTTGATTTGATTCATTTGGATGTATGAGACCATATACGAAATCAACCTTTGATGCTAATAGATTTTTCCTGATAGTGATTGATGACTTTAGTAGAATGACTTGGTTATTTCTATTGAAAAATAAGTCAGATGTATGTGTGGCCTTGTCATATTTTTTGATGTTTGTTAAGACTCAGTTTGATAAACTCTGTATGTGCAAGTATGCTAAAAGAAAAAGGTATAGTTCATCAGAGGTCTTGTCCTTATACTCCACAATAGAATGGAGTGGCAGAAAGGAAATATAGACATGTCTTGGAAGTAACTAGTGCCTTGACATTTCAAGGTCATATTCCTTTAAGATATTGGGGTTTGTGTTTACTTGCAGCTGCATATTTAATAAATAGAATTCCTAGTATAGCTAGGAGGTCAATCTCCATACGAGAAGTTGTATGGAACGAGACCTTTGTTGACATACCTGAGAGAGTTAGGGTGTTTGTGTTTCTCTAAAATTTTGTCAAAAAATGATAAATTAAAATCAAGGTCCAAGGCCTCAGTACATATGGGGTACTCAGAAACTCAGAAAGGGTATATTATACTTGATCTAGCATCTAGTAACTTCTTTGTGAGTAGAGATTTCATATTCAAGGAATCAATATTTCCTTTTACTGATAGGTTGAATAAAAAGAGTTGTTGGTCCTTTTGTGGATAACATGAGTACAAAAACGTTGAGCCTCGATTGGTATCCAAAGCCTGATTTTGTATCCAGTGATGTCACTCTTAGACAAAAAGGTGAATCAGAAGTGGAGTGTGGACTGAAAGTTGAAGGTGTTATGCCAGAAGATTCTGAACAAGACATAGTACAAGGTTAACTAGTAGAAGGTCATACTTATGACTCAAGTGAGTCACAGCAGAATCATGAAAGAATGGTGACCAGGAGATCAACATGAGGGGTATATCCACATGTGTGGATGAAGGGCTTTGTTTCACTAAACATCAATAAGAATGTACAGTTTCTTATATCTAAGTATATGGGCTATGGTAATTTGTCTAAGTCCTATCAAGCTTTTGTTGCTGCAACTTCTATTCTTACAGAACCTATAACTTATGCAAAAGCACGTAAAGAGCCTAAATGGATAGAGGCAATGCATGCTGAGATACAGGCACTACAAAACAACATAACTTGGGAATTGGTTGATTTGCCGAAAGGAAAGTCTGCAATTGGTTACAGATGGATTTATAAAATGAAGTACAAGTCTACTGAGGTAGAAAGATTTAAAACAACGTTAGTTGCTAAGGGGTACAATCAGAAAAAGGGGATAGATTACAAAGAAACATTTTTCCTTGTGGTGAAAATGGTGACTGTAAGAACTATTCTAACATTAGTTGTGGCAAGACAATGGCATTCATCAAATGGATGTGTACAATATTTTTCTATATGGTAATTTACCAGATGAAATCTACATGAGTGTGCCACAAGGTTTAACCAGTCAGAGAGAGAAGAAGGCATGTAGACTGATAAAGTCTCTATATGGTCTTAAACAAGCACCAAGACAATGGAATCACAAATTTACAGAAGCATTACAAAAACTGAACTTCAATCAAAGCCAATATGATCATTCCTTGTTTACAAAGAAGAATTCTGAAGGGACTACAATAATTTTGGTACATGTTAATGACATTTTGATTACAGGAAGTAGCCTAAAGATGGTAGAAGAAAAAAAAAGAGCCCTACAACAAATTTTCAAGATGAAGGATTTAGCTGAGTTGAACTATTTTCTTGGAATAAAGTTTCCAAGCTCTAAGGCTGGAGTTGGTATGCATCAAAGGAAGTATGCACTTCAGCTTATTTCTGAAGTTGGGTTGTCAGGAGCTAAACCTTCTAGAACTCATATTGATGTAAATGTGAAGTTAACATCCAAACAGGGCAAAACAAAGGAGATCAATTTGTGGATCAAGGTGCTTATCAAAAGCTGGTTGGGAAATTGTTGTATCTGAACATGACAAGACCTAATATTTATTTTAGTGTCCAAACCTTAAGCCAATTTCTACAACAGCCTAAGAGACAACTAGGTCAATGTGTACTATTGTCCAGCAGTTCAAGCAATGAAGTGAATGCTTATTGTGATGTAGACTAGGCAGCATGTCCTCTTACAAGGAAATCAAACTGGGAGGATCTATGATGTCCTGGAAAGCTAAGAAAACAAACAACCATCTCAAGGAGCTCAGTTGAAGCTGAGTATAGAAGTTTAGCATCTATTGTGGTTGAATTGGTTTGGCTAGTAGGGATGCTTTTAGATGCAGAAATAAAACTTCCAGTGAACATATATAGTGATAGTAACTCAACTATCCAAATGAAAGCTAATCTAGTCTATCATGAGCGCACTAAACATATTAAAATAGATTGTCATTTCATCAGAGAAAAGCTTCAACAAGGGCTAATCAATATCAGCTATGTTTCTACACAAAACCAACCTACTGATATTCTGAATAAAGGGTTAAGCAAAGCACAACATGAGTTCTTACTGTCCAAGGTAGGAATCTTAAACAGTTTTACACCTCTTAGCTTAAGGGGGGTGTTGACAGAACTCAAAGAGAAGGGTCAGCTATAGTTATAGCTTCTTGAAAGAAGTTAAGTAGTTAGGAGTTGAGGTTGTTAAGTTAGTTACTCTTATAACAAGAAGTTAGTTCTAGTCAGCCTACTATAAATACTATACTCATATCCTGATGTAAAACTACACTTTTAAAAATTGAATGAAGAGATCTTCTTCCTCTAAACTCTATTTTTTTCTTACAAGTTTCTGAATATTACACAGACACCTTTAGGTTGTAGGATGAGGGAAATGATTATGTCAATTAAAGGTCGCGAACCTGATTAATTATCTCTTGATATACTGATATAGTTTTGATCTAGTACGCGAGGTTAAATATTGGTTCCTTCGTTGATTTAAGATAGAAGCTACAAGTTCTTACAAGAATAGAAAATCAATAGAGCTTTGAAGTTTATACTAAGTTAGAGAGTAAACGTAAAAGAGACGACCAAGAAATATAAAAAATGGTACAACCATTGGTAATTCTTTTAATTAGCACTAACCGGTAACATTAGTAATTTTTCTAAAGCTATGAAGAATCTAAAATTATTTTGTATCTACTTTACGAAGTATGTTTGATTTCTAACATTCTTTCTTGGGCTAGCTAGGGGTGGAAATTTAAGCAATAAGTTCATGATGTTAATTTGTAAGCCATGTAACTGTCACGACCCGATTTCTCGAATCATGATGGCACCTACTATATCCTACCAGTAGGTAAGCCAACCCGAAACCCAGAACATCAAGCAATGAGTGTAAGGGTAGAAACTAGCGAAAACAATAAACTAAACAAGGACAACAAGGCGGAAGCAAAACCAAAATAAATATATACAGAAAATCCCTCCCAGAACCTGGAAGTCACTAGTATAGAGCTATCTAATAAAGAGTACAAGTCCCAAAAGTGGACCACAACAGAGCGTGTCTCAAAAGCAACAAGACTAGCTAAACCAAAAGAAGGAGATAGAACAAACCCAAAATGCCAAGTGCTCGCCCTCGTCTCCGAGTCACAACTGCAAAAGAAGCATGGAACTACTCACCGCTGATAACTGGTACTGGGACCTGCATCACAAAATAGATGCAGAGCGTAGCATGAGTACCAACACAACAGGTACTCAGTAGGCATCATAGGCCGACTGAGCAAAAAGGGTAAAACAATATGAAAGGATAGAATCTAGACACAGAGAGGTCAAAGTGGATATGAAAAAAAAGCACATGAGCATACCAGAAATAAATTAAGTACAACTAAACTAAACCTAACTGGACCCACATAAGCCCAGAAGGTACAGTCGTGCGCAAGTTCAAATAAAACTTGAACGGATCCCCATAAGCCCGACAGGTACATAGAAAAGTTAAGTCTACTGAGAAAGAAGAAAATCGGGCTCCTAGCCCAAAGTAAATAAGATAATCCATC
This sequence comes from Solanum tuberosum, assembly GCF_000226075.1. Taxonomy (NCBI): domain Eukaryota; kingdom Viridiplantae; phylum Streptophyta; class Magnoliopsida; order Solanales; family Solanaceae; genus Solanum; species Solanum tuberosum. The sequence continues at coordinate 1,894,102 of NW_006238985.1, read as the reverse complement.
AGACTTCACCCAGCCAGCAGTGCACTCCCAGCCCAGCTAGAAAAAGCCCAGAAGGTACAGTCGTGCGCAAGTTCAAATAAAACTTGAACGGATCCCCATAAGCCCGACAGGTACATAGAAAAGTTAAGTCTACTGAGAAAGAAGAAAATCGGGCTCCTAGCCCAAAGTAAATAAGATAATCCATCAGACTTCACCCAGCCAGCAGTGCACTCCCAGCCCAGCTAGAAAGAGGGACCCATGATTGAGGTAGATAGCTAGTCGTCCTACCATGCAGTCAGATCCCAGCCCAACTAGAAAGAGCGACTCGGGGACACCCAGCCAGCAGCACACTCCCAGCCCAGCTAGAAATAAAGGCCCGGGGGCGATCACCGATATCATCGAGTCTACCCAGCCAGCGATACGCTCCCAACCCAGCTAGAAAGAACGACCCCGGGGGTGATGGTATCTCCAATAGGATCCAATCCAACAATAACCATCACGGAACACCGTCCACTCCAAGAATCACATAAAAGGCTCCAAGCCTATACTATCTCAATCCCGCGCCTCTAGTGATGCACCGGACCTTCGAGAATGCGTTAGAACCGCAGAATGAGAGGGAAAAGATACATAAGTAGAACCAGCAGCGATAACGCCTAATCTAAGGCTCAAATTATCAGACTTAAGTCTGCTACTCTAGTCTACAAGGAGCTAAGTCATCCGAACAACGTCGGCAGAAAGTCAAGGCTATCCCAGCCCACACGGGTCATAAGTCTAAGGCAATGCTAGCCTAACCTAGACTAAGGACATCATGCTTACGGTTAAGGATGAACAAGTCATGCAACACATAGCATACAAGCATACAATAGCATTTAGCACATAAGCATGCAACTCTACTAAACCGGTTAATATGATACTACACCCCGAATATGGCCAATCGATCCTAACATGAGGTATCTAATCAAAGTAAGGTAGGAAACTGGTACCCACCCCCAATTCACTCTAATCGACATGCTTTTACACAATTAAGCTCAATCTAAATGAAAGGAGCCGTAGACTACCTTAAGGCTGACCGTGCGCGCTCCAAAACACTTTATCAGAACTTTTCCTTCCCAAACAACCCTTGAACGTTGTCACTCTCTCAAATATAGGATCACAATGTTAGTACGGTCGTTTAGACACAAAAATCACAACAAACGGAGACGGGTCAATTTTGGAGTCACAACGAAAATCGTGGGACCCGCACTGAACTGTCTGAAATTGACTCCATCAAGAGACCCTAAAAAGCACTTTGAACTTGTGTTCCAAAATGGAACACAATTCAAGGCTCAAAGCATAGCAAAAACCAACGAACAAGAAAACCACACTTTAATCAACTTAAAAGAAAACAGTAGCAGTCTAAACTTGGAATTAACGAGAATCGAAAAGTTCCCAGCACTCCTTGAACACACTACAAGGTATCCACGATAATTCCCAACATGTGGGACTTCAAATCACCCAAAACCGAGCTAAAATGAGTGAGATATGACCAAAATAAGAATGCCAAAAACAAAGGCTCGAAAAAGGGTACAGCAGTCAAGTTAATCATGAAATTACCTCGAACTACGTGCACTCGACAACTTTCGAACACACTACAGCGAAGCCACCGAGAATACGGATCTCCCGCATTTCGAATCACATAAATCGGTTGAGAGATGAGAGAGAGATGAGGGTTTTAAGTTTGGAAAAGTCGGCTGATATATCTGCCTTTATAGCAAATATTTATGCAATTTTTTTCCAAAAAATAAAAACTCTGACGGGGTGCTCCGAACTCGTTCGGAACCCCGTGCACATAAATGAGATATGCAACCATACCAAATTTGATATTCCGGACTCAATGGCGCAGTCAAAATTTCCATACGAGGTCATCTTGACAAAAAGTAGATCCCACACCCAAATGCTATTTTAAGTCAAAAACCAATAAAGGGCTCGAAAAAATATCGAAAACCTCGGAACACAAAATTAGGGTCAATCTAGACCAAACTCGACATTTTGGAGCTAACCGCACTGACGAAATTCTCATCCGAGCGCGTTTACTCAAAATGTTGACTAAAGTCAAACTTAGGCTTAAACTTAAAGTTAAAACGCCTAATCGCACTGATTTACACTGAAAACCTCGGGAGTCATGCCGACCATGCTGCTAGCCTAAAATGACCTTTCTGGAGCTGATGGAGTCGTCAAAATTAGATTATGAAGTCATCTTCTTGAACTTTTGATCAAAAATGATAGTTCAAGGTTCATAAACTCCAAAAACACTAAAACTCACACAAAAACCAAACGAACGACCAAGTGACCGAACTGTCAGTCCCAGCAAGTCATAATTACTTGGGGTCGCTACAGGAATGCTCTAAACGACACACAGAAGGCATAACACAGAAATGACCAGAAGGGTCATTACAGTAACTCAATGTACTTACTTTGTATTCTGCCTCATTCTTCTGTTTAGGTGATTTCTTTTTTGGTGTTGGGTGAGGAAGACGTCTCCTTACCGTTGCTAGAATGCAGATGGTTGACAATAAGTTCTTGTAATTCAAGACTTTCCTTCCCCATGCTAGACAACCTCTTTAGGTCAACTACTAATTTGGAAAATTTGATGATATTTCCTAATATGCTAATATATTGCTTAAAGGTTGTTACATTTTATTTTTTATGTGTATAATTCAATTTCATTACTATATTTGTTAAGCTTACCACCTAACCTGATTTGCGCTTCTTGGGTATCTAGGATTACCCATTTCTTCATCATGAAGAAATCATTGATTTGTTGAAATATGACTACCTCTTGTTTGAAGAAAACATATTCAAAGTTTCCTTACAGAATTTGAAGAATGTCAAGGTTATGCCATTTTGTATTTGTATCTGTAAATCTGAGACAACAAAGCTCGATCATTTCTTGAAGTTCTTACTTGAGCACGCAATAAATCTGGAGAAAATGGTTATAGTGCCAAAGCACAAGAGATGCAACAGTTGTTCTACTAATATCTCACAACTGATGAAGAGTTTGTTACTTTTTCCAAGAACTTCTATTAGTGCAATTATTTCCTTAGGACCAGTTACCAAAAATGTTTTAGACATATAGTTATGTTTGAAACTCTCTTGTGATTATAAAGACACAAGATTGAGATGTGACTATGATTCAGCTATTGCTTGTAATTTGTTACTTAATTAAGATTGTATCCAAATCAAGTGGTTAAAAACGTAAATATGCAGTTTTCATTACTTTAAATTAAATTAAAACTTAACCTTTTTAAAGGTGGTTGAATCAGAATAAGAAATGTTTTAAAAATTATGTTGTGTGCAAGCCATTAAATAGCACAACAAAAATAGTTGCTCCCTTGGGTGCAATCAGGTCAGTTAAGTGAATATGCAAGTTCATCCCATAATTTGAAAAAAATATGTCACGACCCAATTAAGGATCATGACCGGCGCTAAGGGAGAGAATCCCAAAGCAAGCCTCACCAGAATTCTACAGAAAATCGGGCAGAGTTTCCTTTGTTTAAAAATTATGATGATGAAACAATGCTCTTTCAGAAACAATAACAATATTAAACCTTAGGTGCCTCATATAAGCAAAATCAATGTAAATACATAATAGCAAACTCAGAAAAAGAACATTTTCATATCAAATCTTATAGCTGGGAGGTTTCCAAGGATGAATCATGTAATCA
>NW_006238985.1:1884344-1890141 GCF_000226075.1 Solanum tuberosum | reverse complement strand
ATTACTCCGTACGAATTCCTTTGGTCAATCTATAATCACATTCATAATAATTTCGTGTTAACTCCTTCATTTAGGTAATTTATACTACATTTTAAAAAAAGAAAAATCCAGCTCTATGGGTTTCATGACTGATTCGAAATCTGCCCAATCACTTAATTAGTGCTTTAATCACACACATTAGTCTCTTCTTGGTCAATTCTCGCTGTAAAAAGATCAACCTAACCTTACTGCCCAATTACTCTTATTGCATATAAGCCCAATACCAAAGTTTATAGTTCAAATCATTGACTATATTCACTTGGTTCATAAGAACGAAATAAATTTCCTCTTTTTCTTCCAAACCCATGTTTCTCAACTTCCCAATTCCCAATCTTATAGTCATGGAAGATACAAATTCAACCTTTAGACTAAGTTAAGAAACTTACCTTCTTCTCGTTCTTCTTCTTCTTCCACCTCTCTCTTTAGTTTGAGAGCTAAGGCTTTCAATTTAAATTTATGTTTCTCCTCGTTCGTTCGCTCACTATAGAACAAGAAGAGTCCTTTTTTTTTTTTCTTCTTCTTTTGATCCCTGAAGTAGCAGCGTTGCTGCTGCTTCTGTTAGGGCTTTCAGCCCCTCTTTTTTTTTTTTAAAATTTCTGATCCTCTTTTTTTAAAAAATGAGAGCTAAATGACAATTATGCCCTTATTTAATATAGGGTATTACATTCTCCCCACCTTAAGAAATTCGGTCCCCGAATTTAAAGTAAGTGTATACCTGTAGACTGAAACAAGAGAGGATACTTGTCTCGCATATCCTTTTCCAACTCCCAAGTAGCTTCTTCAGTGGTATGGTTCCTCCATAAGACCTTCACGGACACAATTTCTTTTGACCTTAACCTTCTTACTTGTTTGTCCACAATAGCCACAGGTTGCTCTTCATACGTTAAGTTCTCATCAATTGGTATAGTCGGTGCTTCAAGTACATGAGAGGAGTCTGAGATATACTTCCTTAACATAGAAACATGGAATACTGGATGGATGAAAGACATATTGGGAGGCAGTGCCAAACGATACGCCACTCCTCCGACCCGGTCAAGTATCTCATATGGTCCTATATATCGCGGACTCAATTTACCTCTTTTGCCGAACCGCATCACACCTTTCATAGGAGAAACTCGTAGAAAAACTTTGTCCCCAACCGTGAACCCTAGATCTCTTCTTCTCTTATCCGCATAAGACTTTTGTCTGCTTTGAGCTGTGAGCAATCTCTGCCTAATCAATTGGACCTTATCCATGGCTTCTTGTACTAAGTCTGGTCCCAACACATTGGCCTCTCCAACTTCAAACCAACCTATAGGAGAACGACATCGCCTTCCATACAAGGCTTCATATGGAGCCATCTGAATGCTGGACTGAAAGCTATTGTTGTAGGCAAATTCAGCTAAAGGCAAGTAAGCATCCCAACTACCTCCAAAATCAAGAATGCAACCTCTCAACATATCCTCTAAGATTTGAATAGTACGCTCAGACTGCCCATCTGTCTGTGGATGGAATGCAGTACTAAGGTCTACTCGAGTACCCAAGGCTTCTTGAAAGGATCTCCAAAAGCGTGAAGTGAATTGTGACCCTCTATCAGATATGATGGATATTGGCACTCCGTGAAGTCGAACAATTTCATTCATAAATATCTGGGCATATTTCACTCCACCATATGTAGCCTTTACCGGTAAGAAGTGTGCTGATTTTGTTAATCGGTCTACAATTACCCATACAGAGTCATAACCTCTGAGAGTTCGGGGTAGACCAACCACAAAATCCATAGTGACTCTTTCCCATTTCCACTCCGGAATTTGGATCTCTTGTAATAACCCTGCAGGTCGTTGATGCTCTGCTTTAACTTGTTGACAAGTCAAACAACTAGAAACAAAATTAGCAATATCTTTCTTCATACCTTCCCACCAATACAACTGCTTCAGATCATGATACATCTTAGTGGAACCAGGGTGCATAGTATACCTAGAGTTGTGAGCTTCTTCAAGAATAACTCGTCTTAACCCACCTATGTTTGGTACACACAACCGATTACCTAGTCGAAGCATACCAGCACCGTCAACCATCATCTGCTCACTTTTACCAGTTGTGACCTCATCTCGATATCTGCAAAGTTGTTCATCCTCATATTGAGTAGTTTTAATGCGCTCTACTAATGAAGATTTGGCTTGCACACAAGCTAGCAATATCTCTGAATTTCCCACACTAAATCTAATACCTGCACCTTCAAGTTTCTGGACATCTTTTGCCAACTGCCTCCTTTCAGGAACTATATGTGCTAAACTGCCCATAGATTTTCTACTCAATGCATCAGCCACAACATTAGCTTTTCCAGGATGATACAAAATAACACAATCATAATCCTTGAGTAGCTCCATCCATCGCCGTTGTCGAAGATTCAGGTCTCTCTGCTGAAAAATATACTTTAAGCTCTTGTGATCAGTATATATCTCGTAAGTTTCACCGTATAGATAATGCCTCCAAATTTTAAGAGCAAATATCACTGCAGCCATCTCCAAATCATGAGTAGGATAGTTTTGCTCGTGCCTCTTCAGCTGCCTCGAAGCATAGGCAATAACACGACCATTTTGCATCAGAACACATCCTAACCCAACTCTCGAAGCATCACAAAATACCGTAAAACCTCCAGAACCTGATGGTAAGGACAATATAGGTGCTGTTGTCAAACACATTTTAAGTTTCTGGAAGCTTTTCTCACATTCTTCTGTCCACTGAAATTTAGCATTTTTCTGTGTCAACTTAGTCAATGGAGATGCTATTTTGGAGAAATCCTGCACAAAACGCCTGTAGTAATTTGCCAAACCCAAAAAGCTTCGAATTTCTGTAGGCGAAGTAGGTCTGGGCCATTTTTGTACAGCTTCTGTCTTTTTGGAATCCACCTTGATCCCATCTTTGGACACCACATGCCCCAAAAATGCTACTGAGTCTAGCCAAAATTCACACTTTGAGAACTTAGCATAAAGCTTATGTTCTCGCAAAGTCTGTAACACTGTCTTTAAATGATTCTCATGTTCTTCATGGCTACGAGAGTATACCAAGATATCATCAATAAAAACTATCACAAACTTGTCTAGAAACGGCCGGAACACTCTATTCATTAAATCCATGAATACAGCCGGCGCATTGGTTAATCCAAAAGGCATCACAAGGAACTCGTAGTGTCCATATCGAGTTCTAAATGCTGTCTTGGAAACATCTTCCTCCCTGATTCTGAGTTGATGATAACCAGACCGAAGATCAATCTTTGAAAAGTGGACAGCCCCCTGTAATTGATCAAATAGGTCTTCTATACGAGGTAAGGGATACTTATTGCGTATCGTTACCTTGTTCAACTGTCTGTAGTCGATGCACATTCTTAGAGACCCATCTTTCTTCTTTACGAATAATACTGGTGCGCCCCACGGAGATATACTTGGTCGGATAAAACTCTTATCGAGTAAGTCTTGCAACTGCTGTTTTAGTTCCTTCAGTTCTGCTGGTGCCATACGATATGGGGGTATGGATATTGGCAATGTATCAGGAGCCAAATCAATACCGAAGTCTATCTCTCGTATAAGAGGTAATCCTGGCAAATCCTCAGGAAATACATCAGAAAATTCATTCACCACGGGTATCTTCTCCAAGCTAAGTGTTCCTTCTGTTGTATCCCTTACCATAGCTAAGAGACCCATACAACCTTTCTGTAGTAACCTTCGAGCCTTCATAAGGGATATGATTTTTCCAACCTCTGGCTACGAGAGTATACCAAAATATCATCAATAAAAACTATCACAAACCTGTCTAGAAACGGCCGGAACACTCTATTCATTAAATCCATGAATACAGCCGGCGCATTGGTTAATCCAAAAGGCATCACAAGGAACTCATAGTGTCCATATCGAGTTCTAAATGCTGTCTTGGAAACATCTTCCTCCCTGATTCTGAGTTGATGATAACCAGATCGAAGATCAATCTTTGAAAAGTGGACATCCCCCTGTAATTGATCAAATAGGTCTTCTATACGAGGTAAAGGATACTTATTGCGTATCGTTACCTTGTTCAACTGTCTGTAGTCGATGCACATTCTTAGAGACCCATCTTTCTTCTTTACGAATAATACTGGTGCGCCCCATGGAGATATACTTGGTCGGATAAAACTCTTATCGAGTAAGTCTTGTAACTGCTGTTTTAGTTCCTTCAGTTCTGCTGGTGCCATACGGTATGGGGGTATGGATATTGGCAATGTATCAGGAGCTAAATCAATACCGAAGTCTATCTCTCGTATAAGAGGTAATCCTGGCAAATCCTCAGGAAATACATCAGAAAATTCATTCACCACGGGTATCTTCTCCAAGCTAAGTGTTCCTTCTGTTGTATCCCTTACCATAGCTAAGAGACCCATACAACCTTTCTGTAGTAACCTTCGAGCCTTCATAAGGGATATGATTTTTCCAACCTCGGGGACTTGACCCCCTTTTAATACAAATGTAGGCTCATCAGGTATTTCAAATTTGACTATCTTTGCATGACAATCAACAGTAGCATAGCAAGGAGATAACCAATCCATGCCCATCAACACATCAAAATCAATCATATCAAGTACAATTAGGTTAGCTAGAGTATCCCTACCCTCAACTCTTATCTGACAATCACGATACTCATATTTAACTAACAAGGAATCCCCCACAGGAGTAGAAACAAGAAAAGGATGATTCAACATCTCTGGTTGTCTATCAAATCTCAAAGCAAAGTATGAGGACACATAGGAGTGGGTAGATCCTGGATCAATCAAAGCATGTGCATCAAAGGAACAGACTGAAAGAATACCTGTAACCACCGCATTTGAGGCCTGAACATCCTGTTTAGTAAGTGCAAAAACTCTTGACTGACTTCTACCGGCATTCCCTTGTCCTTGATTTCCAGTGAAATGATCTCCAACACCTCTACCTCTATTTCCTATACCTGTATTACCTGAACCATTATGAGTGGTCTGAGCAGGTGCAGCCATCTGAGCAGAAGTCTGTGTGGGGTTTCTCGGAGGTAGAGGGCAATCCCTAATGCGATGCCCCAACTGACCATACCGAAAGCACCCTCCAGTGACAACACGACACTGGCCTACATGTGATTTACCACAAGTCTGGCAGGATGGAGCAGTGGCATACATTTGTCCAGAATTATGATGTCCCTGTGCTGATAAAACTGTATCTATCCCTGTCTGAGAGCCCTGCTGTTGTCTTCCCTGATTCTCTGTTCTGTGATTTGCACCCAAGTCGCCGTTGTAAGATCCCCCTATCTTGGCCTTCTTACGTATATCATAGGTTGCACGCTCCTCTCGGCCTTTATCTTCAATCTTTCTAGCTAGATCAACTGCTTCTGAATAGGTCATGGTACTCATATTTGGGGCTAGGGCATTGAATAGACGACTAACCAACCCATGCACGAACCTCTGAACTCTATCTGCTTCAGTAGGTACCAACAAAGGAGCATTTCTAGCGAGTTTACAGAATTTGGCGTTATAAGTTGCCACATCCATATCTGGAGTCTGTACCAACCTCTCAAACTGTGTTGCATACTTCTGCCTCTGACTGTTATGAAGGAAATTATCCATGAACAACTTAGTGAATTCATCCCACTTCAGTGGTGCTGCCCCAGCAGGTCGACCTAGCAATACAATTTCATACCAAGTGTTAGCCATGTCCTCTAGTTTGTATGCTGCTAGCTCCACCGATCTCTCACTAGAACATCCTAGAGCCCGGAGGGCCTTAAA
>NW_006238985.1:1846859-1881842 GCF_000226075.1 Solanum tuberosum | reverse complement strand
TCTTCTTCTTCCACCTCTCTCTTTAGTTTGAGAGCTAAGGCTTTCAATTTAAATTTATGTTTCTCCTTCGTTCGTTCGCTCACTATAGAACAAGAAGAGTCCTTTTTTTTTCTTCTTCTTTTGATCCCTGAAGTTGCAGCGTTGCTGCTGCTTCTGTTAGGGCTTTCAGCCCCTTTTTTTTTTTTTTTAAATTTCTGATCCTCTTTTTTTTTAAAATGAGAGCTAAATGACAATTATGCCCTTATTTAATATAGGGTATTACAAAATAGGATGAAATATTTGAAGACCCTTGGGTAATGGAAGCAATTCTTTCCTAATCTGATTGATTTTAGTCCCATTTGCCTAACCATATCAGAACACAACCGCAAAACACTTTCGCAGCTGAAGAGAACATTCTACAGCATATCAGAACACCTTCAACGTCATCGAAAAATCAATAGTAGCCTGAAATCCTAACTTCTCATCTGTGGGTCGGCGAGACTCCAAAAAAAATTGAAGAAAAAAAATCATAGCAAGGGTAGCATCACTTGAAATTTGAGGTGAAGAGCAGCACAATCACCTCATGTTACCCTTCAGATTCGAAAAAGAAATCGAGATATCTTGCCATGGAGTTGGTGGAGTGGATGTAAGAGTTAGTGTTTCAATTAATTTTGAAACAAATTCATCCGTTAAAAGTTTTGAAATAACAAAATACATGAATGTGAGTTGTAACATTCATTTTGTTTTAATTCTACGTTATAGATGTTTTACAAGACACTTTTAAAATTCTACGTTACAGATTTTTGGAAGTTAAGTTTTTTTCTTTTCAATTCATGAACTTATAATAAATACTGTTTAGTTAAAAGTTTTTTCTTGCAAAACTTTGTCCTAAAAATTGAGTTTCTTTTGGTTGAAAAGATAAGCACTCAAAAAACTTCTTTTCCTTGAAAAACATTTGTGAGACATTAATCATAAGAGGAAATCACCAATTCAAGAATAGAAGAGCAACATTCTTGAATGCTACTTGTTTTGTGGCTTAGTTGAATCCCGAAGATAGAACTGTTATTTATTCTTCCAATTGCTCGTGGGAGAGACTCCAACTATCTTCAAGAAACATATTAACGTGCCTCTAAGCCAAGCAAGTTTTACTTTGGATACCTTGTAATTTTATCATTCTTGTTCAGTTGTTCTAACAATTTGAAGATAGTTGTCTCTATGGCATCCACATCGATAACAAACAGTGTTCCAAATTTGCCAAATCCTAATTTTGAAATATTTGATGGCAAAGACTTTCCTAGATGGCGTGTAAAGATGGAATTCTTTTTAAGACGATTAAAGTTGGCATATGTTCTTGAGAAACCTTGTCATGACGCTCCTGGTTCTGAGGTAGCAACGGACGAGGCTACTCTGATTAAAGAACAAATTGCCAAATGGCAAGATGATGATTACTTCTGCAAGAATTATATTCTTGGAGGAATGTCCAATAGATATTATGATCAATATTATATTAAGTGCAAATTTGCTAAGGAGATTTGGGATACTCTTAAATGTATCCATTTAGCCGAAGAAACGAGTTCAAAGAAATTTCTTGTTTCAAATTATAGCTATTAAAATTGCTATATGATCTTGATGAAAACTTTCATGTTGGTGTAATTTTCTCAAAACTTCCTCTATCTTGGAAGGAGTACAAAAGCAAACTCTTACACAAGAAGGAAGATTTCACTCTTGAACAATTATTGCAACACTTGCAAATTAAACAAGAGACACGATACCGTGACAATAACATCTTGAAAGAACCTATCATGAAAGTTGTGGAAGAAAAATCGACCAAAAAGGAACCTAATAATAATAAATTTTAGAAGGCAAAGAAGAGTAAGAATTTCAAGCTTACTGATTCCAATTCTAAGTCGAATGAATGTTATCATTGTCATAAAATTATTCACTATGCACGTGATTGTAAAATTCTTAAGGCTGAAAAGAAGAAAGAAAAGACAAATAACAACAAAAAAATGAGATTGTGGCAATGGTCACAGAAGCATTTGTAGAGGGAGATCAAGTGGAATGGTGGATAGACACTGGTGCAACTCCTCATATATCAGGTAATCGAAATTCTTTCACGACCTATGAATTAGTGAGGGCCGATAAAGTTTTGCATATGGGAAACTCATCTTCTGCTAAATTTGAGGGAAAAGGAACTGTTGAACTGAAATTCACTTCCAGAAAGATGGTCACATTGATAGACGTATTGCATGTTCCTGATATTCGAAAGAACTTGGTGTCAGGTACGCTTCTTTCTTAGCATGGTTTTAAAATGATTTTTGAGGAAGATAAATTTATTTTGCCTAAACAAGGCATGTTTGTTGGAAAAGGTTATGCTACAAATGGAATGTGTAAACTCAATATTGAAAATGAAAATATTTCTGCTTATGTTGTAGAGTCTTTAGATTTATGGCATGAACGTCTTGGTCATGTGAATTTTAGATCCATTCAACTTATGGTGAAAAATGGATTAATTAAAGACTGTGGGAAGGATCATGTTAAGTGTATTACTTGTAGTAAATGTAAAATAACAAACCAACCTTTTAAGTCTGTTAAAAGGAAATCCACACTTTTGGAGTTAATCCACACTGATATTTGTGAGATGGATTGTTTATCACGTCACGGAAAGAGATATTTTATCACTTTCATTGACGATTACTCAAGGTATACATATGTCTTTCCATTAAAAACAAAAGATGAGGTATTTGAGACTTTTAAAACATATAAAGCAGAAGTTGAAAATAAATTGAGTTTGAAGATTAAATCAATTAGATCTGACAAAGGTGGAGAATATTTAAAATCAGATTTTATTGATTTTTGTGAAAAAAGAAGGGATTGAGAAACAATTGACTATGTCTTATACACTACAACAAAATGGTGTAGCAGAAAGAAAAAATAAAACTTTCATCGAAATGGTTAACTCTATGTTTTATAGATCTGGTATCACTGAAAATTTGTGGACTGAAGCCTTATTTTTCGTATGTCATATTTTGAATTGAATTCCTTCCAAGAAACATGATTCATCTCTGTATGAACTTTGGAAGAATTGAAAGTCAAATATAAATTAATTTCAAGTATGGGGTTGTTTGGCTCATGTTAGATTACCAGATCAACATTTAACTAAGATTGGCTATAGAGGAGTAGATTGTCTATTTATCGGTTATTCACAAACCATTAAGGCTTATAGATTTTTGAATCTTGAGACCCCAAGCCCTCACACAATTATTGAATCGTTGCATGCTAACTTTTTTTAGCATATATTTCCTAAGAAAAAAGAATCTTTGGAACAAGATACAAGTTCTTCTATATCTCCTCTTAAAAGGAAAATAGTTGACCCTTCAAAAGAAAGTCAACCAAGACGTAGTGAAAGATCAGCCAAACCAAGAGACTTTGGACCTAATTTTCAAGTCTATTTAGTTGAAAAGGATCCTGAAAGTTATGTTGAAGCAATGTTTTCACATGATGCTCCTTTCTGGCGTGAAGCTATTGATGATCAAATGCACTCCATTATGTCAAATAATACATGGATTTTATCAGACCTCCCTCCTGGATGTAAGTCTATTGGTTGTAGATGGGTCTTTTAGAAAGAAATTGAAATCTGATGGTACCTTAGATAAGTACAAAGCTTGTTTGGTAGCAAAAGGTTTACTCAATTGAAAGTTATTGATTATTTTGATACATTTGCACTTGTAGCTCGAATGAGTTCTATTCGACTTTTGATTGCTTTAGCTGCAATTCATAGTCTGGTAATTCATCAAATGGATGTGAAGACAACATTTCTGAATGCAGATCTAGATGAAGAAGTTTACATGAAACAACTAGAAGGATTTGTTGTTCTTGGTCAAGAACACAACCTTTGTAATCTTCTTAAATCTCTCTATGGATTAAAACAAGCTCCAAAACAATGGAATGAGAAATTTAGAAGAGTAATGATTTCTAATGGCTACTAAATCAATGGTGGTGATATTTGCATATTTAGCAAATTTCAAGAAAAATCTGGTGTTATAATATGTCTTTATGTAGATGATCTTTGGAACTGATAATGAAAGAGTCAAAGAAACAAAATCGTTTCTAGCTTCTCAATTTGAAATGAAAGATCTTGGAGAAGCTGATGTAATTTTGGGCATTAAAATCATGAGATCATCGAATGGCTTGACTCTTACTCAATCAAGTTATATTGAGAAAGTTCTAAAGAGGTTTAGTCACTTTGACGACAAACCTGCTCCTACACCATTTGATCCTAGCATAAAACTAATGCGGAACTCTAGTGATGTTCTTGATCAGCTGACATAATCTTAGATTGTTGGGAGTATTTACGCAGTAGGAACTTTGAGCAAGTTTACTAGTAATCCTAGAGTTGAACATTGGAATGCCTTAATTCGTGTTTTAAGATACCTGAAGGGTACAATTATTGTTGACCTGCATTATTCTACATTTCCAGTTGTTCATGAAGGTTATAGCGATGCTACTTGGAATTCTTATCTGAATGACTCTAAATCTATTACTGCTTGGATTTTCACTTTGGCTGGAGCAGCGATCTCTTGGAAATCAAAGAAGTAGACATATATTACTCACTCAACCATGGAATTAGAATTTATAGTTATGTCTTCTGCTGGAGAAGAAGTTGATTGGCTGTGATCTATGTTGATAGATATTCCTTTGTGGAGTAAGCCAGTACCACCTTTAACTATCTATTGTGATAATCAAGCTGCTATATTTCGGGATTCAAGTGATTGCTACAATGGCAAGTCAAGACAAGTTCCTCTCAAACATAATCATGTGAGAAGATTATTGGATGAAGGCATGATATCGCTTCAATATGTGAAGTCCAGGTTTAATTTAGCGGATCCTTTGTCTAAAGGGTTAGACAAAGAGTTAGTGGTGGAAACTTGTAATGGGATGGGAATAAAGCCGGTTGAACCTTATGGTAACCCTACCTAATGATGTAATCGTGGGTTCAAATGGAAAAACAAATAAAGTTACAATTGTGAAGCACAACAATAAAATTCCCATTTTCAAAATAAAATGAATTAAGTAGATGTGCATGATTGAGATTTTTTCTGTTAATAAATTTATAAGACTGATCTCGGTTGGAGTTAGTAAGAAAACTTTTGATAAAAAATTTTGATATTCCTACTGAAGAGAAGGATGAGATTATATTCTCTTAATAAGTCTATAAATCGATTTCGATTAGAGTGTGTAGGAATACTCTTGATAGATTTACCGATACTTTGTTGTAAAAGAGGATGAGATTAATTTCTCTTAATGAAGTTCATAGACTATTTGGTGGGAGTATGCAAAGTTACTCTTGATGAATTCACCGCACTAAGTGCGAAGTGGAGGCCGCTTCAATAAGATTTTAACAGGGAAATCTTAAAGTACTTGGCTAAAAGGATTCAGGACACATGGTCGTAAGGTGTCAAAGGATTTTGATTTTCACCGGAACACAGTGATATGCGTGGAGTATTTTTCTAACGTCATTCAATGAACCACTTAGTTCAAGATTTGTTCACTAAGTAGTCAATGATTTAGAAAGCCTTCACTAGCGAATGGTTCAAGTTCAAAAGACATCATTATTGATGCATGTTGCTAGATTAATGTCTCAAAATATTTTTTGGATTTTTCAAAGATAAAAAATTTATTGAAACAAGTGGGGGATTGTAAGAGTTAGTGTTTCAATTAATTTTGAAACAAATTCATCCATTAAAAGTTTTGAAATAACAAAATACATGAATGTTAGTTGTAACATTCATTTTGTTTTAATTCTATGTTATAGATGATTTGCAAGACACTTTTAAAATTCTACGTTATAGATTTTTGGATGTTAAGTCTTTTTTCTTTTCAATTCATGAACCTATAATAAATACTATTTAATTAAAAGTTTTTTCTTGCAACACTTTGTCCTATAAATTGAGTTTCTTTTGGTTGAAAAGATAAGCACTCAAAAAACTACTTTTCCTTGAAAAACATTTGTGAGACATTAATCAAAAGGTGAAATCACCAATTCAAGAGTAGAAGAGCAACATTCTTGAATGCTACTTGTTTTGTGGCATAGTTGAATCCCGAAGATAGAGTTGCTATTTATTCTTCCGATTGCTCATTGGAGAGACTCCAACTATCTTCAAGAAACATATTAACGTGTCTCTAAGCCAAGCAAGTTTTACTTTGGATTCCTTGTAATTTTATCATTCTTGTTCAGTTGTTCTAACAGTGGAGAGAGAAAAAGAACCTATTATTTTATCTGTGAAGACCTGTGTTCTCTTACAATAAGGTAAGTTCTATATACGATCAAAGAAACAGAACAATTTTAACAGTTCAATGTACTTACCTTCTATTCCGCTTCATTCTTCTGTTTAGGTGATTTCTCTTTCGATGCTAGACGAGGAATTAAACGTATCCTTACCGTTGCTAGAATGCAGATGGTTGACAATAAGTTCGTGCATTTCAAAAGTTTCCTTCCCCATGCTAGACAACCTCTTAAGGTCGACTCCTAATTTGGAAAATTTGATGATATTTCCTGATATGGAGGTATGTTATTCATCTCATTATTTACATGTTCCTTTGAAATGTCTCATAAAAAATTTCTGCCAAATTTTTATTGCTGATATGTATTTTCATTTACGTGTCAAATGTTGATTACAATGTTCCTTAAAGGTTGTGTAATTCAATTTCAGGACCAGCCCATATTTTCAGGAGGAAGAATACTTTGATGTGTTAGAATTATATGACATCAATTCCTTTGAACAAAACATATTCAAAGTTTCCTTATAAAATTTGAAGAATGTCAAGGTTATGCCATTTTGTAGTGGTAATACGTGTAAATCTGACGCAACAAAGCTCGATAAATTCTTGAAGTTCTTACTTGAGCATGCAATAAATATGGAGAAACTGGTTATAGTGCCAAAGCATAAGGGATGCAACCGTTGTTGTACTAATATCTCACAACTAATCAAGTGTTTGTTACTTTCTCCAACAACTTCTAATAGTGCAATTATTTCCTCAGGACCAGTTACCCAAAATATTTCTAACAGTTAAGTTTGAAACTCTCTTGCGATTATAGAGACACAAGATTGGGATCTAACTATAATTCAGATATTGTTTGTAATTTGTTTGTCTGACTAAGTAATTTCACTAGTTTTGTTTTCTATCGTCAGTGTTTAAATATTTCTAGATGATGTACAAGTCATAACTTAAAAAATATCATATATTATCACATTAAAAAACAGTGTCATATGATATTGCGATAGAATTAACTTTGTTAGTTGGACATTAAAGAAAGAATTAAAAAAACAGAAATTATCTATAGCAATTCTAATTACAAGTAAACTTATTTTTAGTATTGATGTCTGATAATTTTCCCCCCTTCTTAGCCCTGTGTTGTTTCTCAACAAAAGAAAAGTAGCATGACAATTGTGACTTGTTGGGTTTAAAAATGTGTGAATGGAAACTGAAAGTTGTAACTTTTATGAAGAGTTGCGATTTTTCTAAAAAGTTGTGACTTTTTCTGAAGATTTGCGACTTTTCTGAAAGGTAGTGACTTTTCCTAATGGTTGTGACAATTCCAAGGGATTGTGACTTTTCCAAAGGATTGTGACATTTCGAAGGGATTGTGACCTTTCCGATAAGGCACAATATGCACATATTTACACTACTCATTGTTGTCTATAAATAGAGAGTTTCTTCTTATTTTTCAACAACAAATTTTCTATAATTCTTCTTATTCTGCACAAATAAATTCTAATTTACTTTAGTGTCATTGAGTCGTTCACTGACACTATAGTTTTAGGCAACAAGAATAATACAGTTTGAACAACATGAGCAACCAAGACCAATTCTCTGGCAACTCTGAAAGTTTGTTTGTTGAAAACTTACCTCAGAAAAAAGAGAAGATTGAGACAGAATGTGAAGAAACTGATAGGATTAGTAAGCTACCTTATGCTATTATTGTCCAAATTCTTTCTTTTTTGTCCATAGCATATGCGTTCAGAACAACTGTTCTCCCTAAAGATTGGCAATACTTCTGGACTTGTATCAACAACACTGTTTATGACAACGAGGAGTATGGTCGTTTAGATAGCTCGACATTGCACAAATTCATTTCCTTAATGGATAATGTACTACCTCTCCTTAGCTGCTCTAGCATTAAAAATTTGAGTCTAAACTTTGTGTTCAGATATGGTGATGGTGTGTTTTATTTTACCGTAGTTGACAAGTGGCTTGAATTTTTTGTGAATAAGAAAGTGGAGGATTTACGATATACATCATAGAACTGTTTATCCGATTGGGTATGACCAACCCTATAGCTTGCCAAAAGTTCTCTGTAGTAGTTCATCGATTATAAAACTCAACAGCGAAAATTGCAAAATATTAGAAGATTGTGTACTAAATTGGACATCTCTGAAGAGTTTAACGCTGGAAAGTTTGCTTCTCCGGGATGAACATATTAAACAAATAATGTCAAATTGTCCTCAATTAGAATCTTTAAAGATACATAAATTTTGTGGATTTAATCGTATGCAAATGACTTCTCCAAAATGTAAGCGACTGCAATTGATCCATCACAGTCATCCTCGTGAGGATTGGTATCCATTCGAAGATGATACTGATACATGTTGCTTTGAAATTGTTGCTCCATATGTTGAACATTTAACGATTTCTGGAGGATCTTAATTATACGAAAATTAAGCTTAGGGACTTATCATCTTTGAACCATGCCAATCTTAATCTCTACTGTGATGAATTTGCTGAAAGGAATGAAAACATAGTGAAAGATTTGTTGGTAAGTGTTCGTTGTGCTAATGAGCTAATACTGTCATCCTGGTTGATCAAGGTCAGTTATCAGTCCCAAATGTCTCCAGTCTTTTTATGTTGATTGTGAATAGAGCTCCTGTTTTATATTCTGCATCATTCTTCTGTTTAGGTGATTTCCATTTTGATGTTAGAAAGGGAAGACATTTCCTTACCGTTGCTGGAATGCAGATGGTTTACAATAAGTTCATGTATTTCAAAACATTCATTCCCCCTACTAGGCAACCTCTTAGGGTCGACTCCTAAGTTGGAAAATTTGATGATATATCCTGATACGAAGGTATGTTTTTTATTCATTTCTTACTTCACGATATCTTTATGTCAAATGTATATTGATCCCCTACAGCTTCAACAACTAACCTGATTTGTCCTTGTTCGGTATTCGTAGTACCATCCTTATTTTAGAATGGAGTGAATGAGTTGTTGAAAGATAAGAAGTACCTCTCCCTTGAAGAAAACATATTCAAAGTTTCGTTACAGAATTTGAAGAATGTCAAGGTTATGCCATTATGTAGCCATACGGATACATCTGATGCAACAAATATCGATCAATTCTTGAAGTTTTTACTTGAGCATGCAATAAATCTGGAGAAACTAGTTATAGTGCTAGAGCATAAGGAATGCAATAGTTGTTCTACTGATACCTCAAATCTGAAGAAGAATTTGTTAGCTTTTCCAACAACTTTATTAGTGCAATTATTCCCTTAGGAAGTTAGGAAAATTTGAACTTGCACTTATCGAAGTCTGAAATTTCGAGCTTGCACCTATTTCACAATAATTCTTTAATATTATTTCATTCATTGAGTATTTCGAGATAACCATTACAATTATATGCATCAATTTTGGGTTTGCACCATGTTGTAATCATATTCAGGAGGTGAACTTGAGTGTGTAAATATTTCTAGATGATGTGCAAGTCATAGATTTAAGATTGTCTCCAAATAAAGCGGTTAAGAACATAACTATGCAGCTTGCATTAATTATGTTGAATTATAACTTAATTTTTTTGAAGCCAGCCATTAATTAGCACACAAAAGAAAAATTGCTCATCCATTAACCTGAGGTTTGTGTTTGTAAACAGGGGAGTTGGTTGGCATCTCCCCCGATAGGGATGGATGGGGAAATAACCTTAAGAATGGGGTGCACTAGATGGTACAGTTTCTCTCTTAGCAAGAAGTTCTAGTTTCGAGTCCTGGGTATAGAAAAATCTTTAGTAAGAGCGATACTCACGACTCTGGTAGCCTACTTGAGGCAAGTAATTAATTAGGCTCCAATGTGGATACCAACAGCTTTAAAAAAAGTGGTTTTACGTAGCATGCATTCTTGCATAACTTGTTCCATAATCCGCCATGGTGGTGGGATGCTTTCTCCCATAGGAAAGAGTTACGCGCCTTCCATATTTGGTAGACCACTTCTGCCAATGCTGCCAGTACCAGGTCTCTGCAACCTCTTTCTCTTGTGGATCTACCCAGCCTTGTTCATATTCCTCTATAATCCAGTTGTCTCATCCTTTTTCCAAGACACTAAAGTATTGCGAGTATGCTTCTTTTTTAGAATGGACACTTAAAATAAATATGCTTCATTGTCTCTGGTACATCCTGACATAGCTGCATTTATCATCGTGGCAGATCCCCATTCTATACAGGCTTTCTTAGGTAAGATCTGTTGAGTTTTAAAAGGTGTGAATGGAAAATGAAGAGTTGCGACTTTTATGAAGAGTTGTCACTTTTATGAAAAATTGCGACTTTTATGAAAAGTTGCGACTTGTATGAAGAGTTGCGACTTGTATGAAGAGTTGCGACTTTTATGAAAAGTTGTGACTTTTATGAAAGGTTGTGACCTTTTCGAAAGATTGTGACTTTTCCAACGGGTTGTGACATTTTCGGTAAGGTACAATAAGAACTTATACACACTACCATTTGTTGTCTATAAATAGAAAGATTTCCTCTCATTTTAAGAGAACCAATTTTCTGGAATTCTTATACTACTACTAAATCTAGTACTCTAAGTGTACTTTATTATCGTTGAGTGGTTCGCTAACACCGTGATTTTAGGTATCGATACACCGGTGAGTAAGATCGTTCTATCCTGGGAGGATATATTCCATTAACCTCGGGTACTTGAGGGGAATAATTTCCTTAAGGGGACACTGTGCATTTAGTGGGCTCGATTATCTTCTTTGAGAAAAATATGTTGTATATTATTTCTAATATGTTTCTGATTCTATTTTCTCTACTGTTTTAATTTTCTAGTTTTGAAAACACTCTTTAAATTTTGTTGTTTCTTATCAAGTTCTTCAAAGTTTTTGTTCTAAGTATCTTAGGAATACAGGATGAACAACAATCTTAAGGAAATTATTATTCTATTGGTATTTCTTGTATTCTACTGATTGAGGGAAACATATCATGGAAGTAGAAGATTAATGCACTACTTCTTCATAATTTGGTGCCTTGCTTAGCAAGATGGAAGCGAGAATGTACAAGAAAAATTGGTGGTATTCCGGTTAAAGATTACACCAGGTAACCTTCTTATTATTTATCCAAAGAGGAAAATAGTTTCTAAAAGTTAACTCTTTTGATATTTATCATGGGTGTCTTTGGAAAAAGATCTGCAAACTATATGTTTTTGAATGATTTTTTCTTGGCAAATAGAGTTGCCTTTAAAATTCTTCAGTTTGCAGAATGAGATATGCAGATTTTAGGTCAAAATGTTATAGTTGGAAGGCTACTTGAAAAGAAAAGCATTTCTATGTGATAATCTAAGAATATGTTTTATTCTGTTTGGGAAAAAAACTTTGCAATCTTGTAGTCCGTGTGAAATTTGATTGTGTCTGATTATTGTAGACTAAAAAATTTTGTAGTTTTCTACTCTGGATATATTAGACTATGCAATTGGTTTGAATAATATGAAATAAGTCAGTGTTGTACTTTTAGTTTTCTACAAACATCATTGTTAAATAGAAACAAATTGTACAAAAAAAATTGTCTTTATTGTTAGTATTCCAGTGAGTGAAAGTGTGTGAATGTTTGCCTACAATAGGTGTCTCTATGGAATGAACATTGACACTATGTAAAGATTATCAAAGAGAATTGAAGCACTATAATTCTTTTGTAGAATAATAATATTTCCAAATGAGGTTCATATGAGAGTATGAAAAAAATATGTGAAAAAACTATTTTCAAATACTTGAAAAATATTTTTGAGATCATATTTAAAATGTGGGGGTTCTTTGCTTATGATAAAGATAAAATTAGACTCAGTGTCTAATTTATATTTGGAGCACAAGATATGAAATTCAATAATACTTTTGTATTGTGTTAGACCCTCAAAATTCTTGGAGTATATTTGATGTTGTGGTCGTTGATTTTTTTTTTACTAGTATATGATATGACTAGGATGAAAATATCAAATTATATATATACTTGTTCAAAATAATTTTGTTCTTTTATGAAAAAGTGTCACTTAAAATGTTGTGGTTTTTCATGAAAAGATATGTCTATTAAAATAAAAATATTTGTATAGACATGAATATTGGTGAATAGTCATTTGTCATGTTTTGTAAAAGAAGCAATTGGATTATATTGTCTTTATTGGACCCGTATCAAATCTCGCATCCCGTCACGTCCCGTCAAACATTGTCCCATCCCATTAATATAGTGGGACGGGACGGGACTTCAAATTATCCCGTGAATCCCGACCAGGTTAATCCTGGGATCGGTTGAATCCCCGATCAACCAGTGGCCTGTCCCGTCACGCCGTCCCCGTCCCCTTGCATGCCCTCACCTGTAGACATTCCCCAGCTAAGATTAATTGATGGGGTAAGGGGCATTTTGGTGATTTATATTGAATTTTACCTACTTAAGAGTGTTGTAACGTTTACACGTGCTATCCTTTTATTCTTGACTTCACCACATTTTTATAAAACCTACCTACCCTTCTGGCCACTTTATTCATCTCTTCGGCTTTTTTCTCACTCCCGTCGCTTAGTTTATGTTCAGTAATAAGGTTGGTTCTATTTTCCTGTTTTTCTCTTTGTTTATCCAATGTGGGTATTATTCTTCTCGATTTTGTTGAATTTCATTAAATTTAGAAATGATACATTGAATTAGGTCTTCCAATATCAATAGATTGATTGTTTCGTTCTTGTATCTTTTCAAAAGAAAAGAGATCTCAGGAAGAGTCTTAAAGTAGTATGGCGTTGATTGTTTTCCTTGTATTATTGTATGTGCGAATTATCTTAACGAAAGCCTTCCTTTTTCCTCGTGTGAGGGTTGTCATAACTTGTATCGATTTATCTGTCGTTAAATAATTTCACTTAATAGAGTGTTAAGGGATCTTTGAGAAAGGGTCGTATTAGTTTTATTAGTTATCCCTAGATAAATAGTCAGTATTGGCCCGTAGCCCATAAGCATGCCCGAGCTGAGATTGATTGATGGGGTAAAGGGTATTTTGATTTCTATTGAACTTTACCTAGTTAAGAGTGTTGTAACGTTTACACGCGCTATCCTTTCATTCTTGACTTCACCACATTTTTTATAAAACCTACCTACTCTTCTCACTTTATTCATCTCTTCGGCTTCTTTCTCGCTCTCGCCGCTTAGTTTATGTAGTTCTATTTTTCCTATTTTCTCATTCTTTATCCAATGTGGGTATTATTCTTCTCCATTTGTTGAATTTTTATGGATCTATAAATCCATTTTTCTTGTGGGCTCATCCTCTGGATACTCCTGGTAATTGATTTTTGTTAAGCTTTTAACTTTGTTATCAACTTAATTATGATATGAATATTTCTAAGAAAATTAAGAAGAAAAAAAAACTTTGACGGTTAGACATTAATTCATGTTTATTTATATATGTTAAAAAATTGACTTCTTTGTCCATTAGATAAACAGAGGTTCAATTGGTAGATTAATGATTGTTAGAATTATTTTTATTTTATTCTAATTCAATTGAAACCAGTAGGACCCACTTGAACTTTCAATCCTCACCTTTGCTTAAGATACACCCTTTTAAAAAAACAAATTTCAAGACTAATTTTCGAAAAACATAAAAATATGAGCGGACAAGACATTATTTACATTGTTTCATTAAATCATAATTTTAATTATTAATTCTTCAATTAAATATGGTTCATTTTAACAAAACAAAACAAAAGTTTACCATAAGTATGCCTTTTTTGCCAAAAGGCCCAGAGTGTTACTTTGCTTATGTGATCAACATTATTCTAAATATGAAAAATTCAATTTAAGCAATAATAATTCTCAGTATTAATGTCTGATAATTTCCCCCTTTTCAGTATTAGCCCTTTGTTGTTTCTCAACAAAAGAAAAGTAGCATGGCAACCATGAGGGAGAAAGACCAATTCCCTAGCAGTCGTGGTGATTATGGAAACTCTGAAAGTTGGCTTATTGAAAACTCACCTAAGAAAAAAGAGAAGATTGAGACAGAAGGTGATGAAACTGGCCTCATTGATAGAATCAGTCAACTACCTGACGCTCTTATTGTTCAAATTCTTTCTCGATTGTCCATAACAGATGCCTTCAGAACAATTATTCTCTCTAAACCTTGGCAATACTTCTGGACTTCTATCGACAATCTTGTTTATGACAATGAGGAGTTTAGTCGTTCAGATAGCTCGATGTTACACAAATTCATTTCCTTAACGGATAATGTACTACCTCTCCTTAGCAGCTCTAGCATTAAAAAGTGCAGTCTAAACTTTGTGTTCAAACATGAGGATGATGTGTCTTATTTTCCCGTAATTGACAAGTGGCTTGAATTTGCTGTGAACAAGAAAGTGGAGGGTCTATGCCTGAATATAAGTTATGATATTGATGCGATTGAGCATGACCAACCCTATAGTCTGCCAGAAGTTTTGTGTAGTAGCTCGTCAATTCTAAAACTCAAATGCCAGAATTGCAGAATATTAGACGATTGTGTACTAAATTGGACATCTCTGAAGAGTTTAACGCTGGAGAATTTGTTAATCCGGGATGAACATATTAAACAAATAATGTCAAATTGTCCTCAATTGGAATCATTCAACCTATTTGGATTTTGTGGGTTTAATCGTTTGCACATGACTTCTCCAAAATGTAAGAGACTGAAATTGATTGATCACTATCATCCTATCGGAGATTGGTATTCATTCGAAGGTGATTGTTGCTTTGAAGTTGTTGCACCATATGTTGAACATTTAACGATTTCTGGGGATTTTGATTATACGGAAATTGAGCTTAAGGACTTGTCATCTTTGGACCATGCCAAACTTTGTCTCTGTAGTGATGAATTTGATTCAATGGATGAGGACATACTGATAGATCTTTTGGTAAGTGTTCGATGTGCTAATGAGCTAATACTTTCATCCTGGTTTATCAAGGTCAGTTATCAGTTTCAAATGTCTCTTGTCTTTAATTTTTATGTTAATTGTGAATAGAGCTCCTTATTTCTACCTCTTATATTGATATTGATAATCTATTGAATCCTCTATTTTTCGACTTGGTTGTAGCATTGGGGTAATGATATTTCAATTAAAGGTCGCGAACCTGATTAATTATCTCCTGATTTACTTCCTTTTAATTAACTCATATAATTTTGATCTAGTACGTGAGGTTAAATATTGGTTCCTTTTATTGGTTTAAGATGGCAGCTACAAGTTCTTACAAGAATAGAAAATCAATAGATCTCATAAGTTTACACTGAATTTGTTACACTTCAGATTCGAAAGAGAAATTGAGTTATCTTGCCATGGAGTTGGTAGAGTGGAGAGAGAAAAAAACCTTTTATTTCATCTGTAAAGCAAAATAATCAGAAAAAGTTGGTGGCGGAGGAGGAAACATAGAAGGAAAAGAAAGAGAAGAGTAAGGAGAAATGGTCTCATGAAACATGACATCTCTGGATAAAAAACCTGCCTACTTGTCCAAATCAACGAGCTTATGTGTCCTTTTTTGGTCATGTTATAACCATAGAAAGCAAAAGTGATGGATCTGGATTTAAACCTATCCCTATAAGGCTTAGGTATTGCAGCAAAACTAAGGAAACCAAAAGGTTTGAGGTGTGAGTAGGATGGAGCAGTTTTATATAGGAGGAGACCATAAGGGGTGTTATTTTATAACAAAAGTGAAGAAAGTTCGTTAATAAGATAATTAGTAGTAAGGACTCACTCACCCCAATATTTGATCGAAAGTTTGGATTAAAATATTATAGGTCATGGAGTCTCCAATAAGTGCTTTTGTTTCCTTTCCATAACATCATTATGTTGTGGGGTATGAAGAGTAGATGTTTGATATACAATGTCAAGAGAAGAAAAGAAAGAAGATGCTTCAGTGCTAGAACCCAACTCAAAAGTATTATCAAATCTTAGAGTATGAAATTGAGTCTAAATCGTGAAGATAAATGATTTGATAAGGGAAAAAGCATTAGACTTGGTAGACAGTAAGTGTGTCCAAGTGGCTTTGAAAAAATCATCCAACATGGTTAGATAATGTTTATTGCCATTGTAAGTTTGAGTGTGGTAGGGTCCCCAAAGATCAATATGAATGAGTTGAAAAGGGCATGAGGTTTTGATGGAACGGAAATGCTAGTCTTTGTTGTCTAGCCAGAGGATACACTTTACAGATGAAGTCTTGTTTCTTAGATAACTGAGCATTTTTATTAACAATGGATTTCATCTTATGATAAAGCATGTGTCCTAATCTCAAATGTCAAAGTAAAGCAAGATCATTCTGAAACAAACAAAAGAAGGCATACATGTTGATACTGGAACAGAATTAGAAACAATAGGTTTATTGTCAATAGAAGTAGTAAAAGTAACAACAACTTTATTATCAACACAAGTAGTAGCCACAATGGAATTTACATAATGGAAAGTCAAAAGAGACTACGTATGAAGAATGTAAAGCCCTTGATACACTTTACCAAGCTCCAGTGGCCTCTTTAGAGAAGGGCCCTGTAGAACACAATAGTAGAGGTAGTGAACTAAGCTCCACAGTTGAATTGGACTACTAACTTGTGTACAGAAATCAAGTTATATTGAAAAGAAGACACCTAAAGAACATTTGTTAACACTAACTCAGGTGACAGGATACAAGTAACTTTTACAATATAATTCTATTTGGCAAAGTAATGAGATAAGGAATAGAATGATGAGTGATGTCAGTTAGGAAAGATTAATTAATTGGGGTCATGTGATTACTAGCACCTGAGTCTATGAGACATGTGACAAGCAAATTCATAAATGAGAAGGGCTTACTAAACCTGCATAGATGACAGAGTCAGTTCCATTCTGGTCAACTGTACATATTCATCATGTGAGTCAACTGATTTGATGAAAGTGGAGGCACATTAGAAGCATTAGCCTGAACATAAGCAGCAGACCTCCTATATGAAGTGGAAGTTGCAGGAGTGTTGTTGTGAGACCTATGTTGATTAGGTTGAGAACCATTCTAATATTGAAGCTTCCTACAATTTCCAATAACATGACCAGGTTTCTTGCAATAGCGACAAAACAAATTATTCATTTTGTTGTCAAAAATCACCTTCTGTGGATATTAAGACCTAGGAGGATAAAGAGGCACGTGTACCATCAAAAAAACAAGCAGTATATGTGCTAAAAGAGACAATCACAGTATGAGCTTCAAGATGACTCTCATTATTACAATCACTATAGAATATACAGTATCCATATCAGAAAGTGGTTTAAGCATCAAAATGTTTATCTTGACTTTAGTAAATCTCATTTAAACCCATCAACAACTGATATAATCTTTATTCCTCTTCCATCTTTTGAAAAGCTTCTTTGCAACCACATGTGCAATCATGTTAGGTAAGTGAATATGCAAGTTCATCCCATAATTTCTTGATTTTGGAAAAATAAGATGCAGTATTTGAAGACGGAAACTAAGTATACTAGAATTGATATTTTCCAATAGCTTCTAAGTATCAACAAAGTTAAGAGTAAACGTAAAAGAGACAAACAAGAAATTAATCAAAAAAATGGTACACCCATTGCTAATTCTTTTAATTAACATTAACTGACTTGGAGGCAATGGGGCGGGGCGGATGTGGGGGGTGGGTTTTAGGCTATGCGGAGCGGAGCGGGTTTAAGGCTATGCGGAGCGGATAGGATTTAAGGCTATGCGGAGCGGAGCAGGTTTAAGGTTGTACGGGGTGGGTGG
Organism: Solanum tuberosum; assembly: GCF_000226075.1. Classification (NCBI taxonomy): domain Eukaryota; kingdom Viridiplantae; phylum Streptophyta; class Magnoliopsida; order Solanales; family Solanaceae; genus Solanum; species Solanum tuberosum. Next base: position 1,863,840 of record NW_006238985.1, on the reverse strand, counting down.
GATGCGGGGCGGGTTGAAGTGAGTTTTTTTTTTAAAATAATGTTAGGCAGGCGGGATGCGGGTATATGTGATTTTATGTGGGTTCAAACTTAATTTTAACTTTTTACATATTATAAGAGTGATAGAGCATTATTTATTAAGATAATTTCTTTAAAGCTACTAAAATATTCAAAAGAGTAAATAAAAATGTTTCAATAAAAAAATAATACAATATCTTACACGTTTCCAATTGACCTCTAAAAAATAAATTTTTAAGTCACTATCCTATTAAATTAATACAACTTAATGAAACATTGAATTTTCTTTTATGAATTTTATTTTTAGTATCAAACTTAACTAGAAAAAAGAAAATATTAAAAACTCATGTGGGGTGGGTCTATGCGGGGCGAGATGGGGCGGATTGAAAATGAAAAAAATTATTATGCGGGACGGGCGGGAAAGATTAAATTTTTTGTGGGTTAAGCTCAACCTCCCCCGCACCGCCCCATTGTCATCCCTACTAACCGGTAACATTAGTAATTTTACTAAAGTTATGGAGAATCTAAAATTGTTTTGTATCTACTTCACGAAGTATGTTTGTTTTCTATAAAACTTATGAAGGCTTGTCAAAGATCAAAGAAACAGAACAATTTTAACAGTTCAATGTACTTACCTTCTATTTTGTTGCATTCTTCTGTTTAGGTGATTTCCATTTGGATGATGGACCTAGAATTAAACTTCTCCTTACCATTGCTAGAATGCAGATGGTTGACAATAAGTTCTTATATTTCAAAAGTTTCTTTCCCCATGCTAGACAAACTCTTAAGGTCGACTCCTAATTTGGAAAATTTGATGATATTTCCTGGTGTGGAGGTATGTTATTCATCTTATTATTTTCTGTCAATTTGTATTTTCATTTACGTGTCAAATGTTGATTACAATATTACTTAAAGAGTGTGTAATTCAATTTCAGGACCACTCAATTTTTCAGGACGCGGAAGAATACACTGAGGCGTTGGAATTATATGACCTCCTCTCATTTGAAGAAAACATATTCAAAGTTTCCTTACAAAATTTGAAGAATGTCAAGGTTATGCCATTTTGTAGTGGTACGCGTACATCTGATGCAACAGAGCTCGATCAATTCTTGAAGTTCTTACTTGAGCACGCAATAAATCTGGAGAAAATGGTTATAGTGCCAAAGCACAAGGGATGCAATAGTTGTTCTACTAATATCTCACAACTGATGAAGTGTTTGTTACTTTTTCCTAGAACTTCTATTAGTGCAGTTATTTCCTCAGGACCAGTTACCCAAAATGTTTTTGATACTCTTTAGTTATGTTTGAAACTCTCTTGTGATCATAAAGACAAAAGATTGGGATATGATTATAATTTGGATATTGCTTGTAATTTGTTTGACTGACATTGTAATTTCAGTAGTTTTGTTTTCTATTCGTCGGTGTGCAATTATTTCTAGATGATGTACAAGTCATACACTTTAAGTATGAAGTCAAAAGGGTCACTTTTTTCTTTCAAAATGCATGAAGGGCCACTAAAATATTTTTAAAACCAAAACGGACAACTCCAGCGAGATCCTTTTTTATTTGAACACCGTTAACGGTGTCCAGAATTCGCCTTTTCCCTTAACTTGAGGTTTGTGTTTGTAAAAAAGAGAGATGGTTGGCATCTTCCCCCACAGGGATGGAAACAACCTTTGGGTTTTACCTGTTATCACACATCTGTTTAAGGCATTCCACCTTTCTGGGATCAGCAAAGGATGTGGTGTTGTGAATGGATTTGCTTATTCCTTAACAAGAAATCCCATTTTCGGACTCTAAGTATAGAAAAGTCTTTGGTAGAAGTGCTATTCTTGAATGGGCCCTACCCGAGATAAGAAAATTAGTTAGGTTCCAATGCGGATACCTAACACCTTAAAAAGACAAAAAAATAAAAAAACGTGAAAGCCATTTTACCTCCAAATAAGTTTTTAAAAAAATGTCATTGTGATTTTTGAATACAAAGGTTAGTGTCTTATGATTTTCATGAGATAAATATTTTGTCTGATTTTGGTTTAAGGAAATTTACTTTAGGGACCATTTATAAAATTTAGCAAAGTTTTATGATAGAATATGTATAGGAATATATAATACATAGAAACACATGTAAATTACGATGAAATTGTCCGTTACATAAGTAAACTATGTGGGGGTCCAATTACCACCCAATTTTTTTCTTCAAATTATTTACCGTTTTAACTAATTACCTAGTAACAAAACAAGTTAGAAGATATCATATATATAAATGTGTCTATACTTGATAAAAAAATGAGTTTTAATGTCTTAAATATATCATTTGATTATCTTATCCAAATCGATTAGACCTCATTGTCTCTCGAGATCTGCGTCTTTATTCGTCTCTAATATATATACTTTAATCAAGCATGATTTTCATTTTTATTTTTTTAAAACTGGGAATAGGAAAAGAAGATTACAAGGCAATGAAACTCTCACTAATAAGGTAAAAGTTCAGATAGTCTGATATCCCAAAAAATCTCTATCCCAAATTTGCCTCAATCTGCTATATATTGTTTGTAATATAAAACTATATTTGATAAATATTAAAAGGTAATTATATATTTTGTATGTAAGATCGAATTTTATTCATTTATTCATGATGTGTGATTTTCTCATAAACAATAGTTAGGCTAGAATTGATTAACTAGATAATTATCCCTGATAAATTAGTAGAAAAACTTGCACTATTTACTATAGTTGAGTTTTAAATTAGTATTATTATAGTAATATAAAGAACTTATACTATCAATGTTTTATTTTTGATGGTGCATGATCCCTTTATACATTGGATATATAATAAGGAGGGGGGATGCATATATAAGATTTGTTCAAGAAAAGTGGGGGAAAAATACAAGTCCAATAAATATGAATCATCAAATTAGATGGGTTGTTGGAAAAGGAGGCATAGTTAGTTGATGAGAGATCACTTCATTGGTATATGTAAACCATTTTTTGGCTTTTAGGTGTGATAAATAACAAGGACCACCATTGCTTGTTGCAACCTATTATTACCTCTTCATGACACTTTTTTTTCAACTATTTTTTACATCATATATAGCTGTGTCAAACATTAATGATGGTTGCCCATTTTGGATCTCCCTTGCCTGTACTCCCTTCATTTCTTTTTATTCGTCCTCTATATTAAAAATATATTTTAGACTTATAATTAAAAGGTTTATTTGATCTATTTCAATTAGTTGGAGTGTAGTTTTGACCATTTTCCATAAAATATATATATAGCCTTATAATTATTTCAACAAACAAGAGAGAAGAGTTTTTTCTTTAAAAAAATAATCAAATCAACATGCATGAATCAAGTAAAAAGAAAATGAGGCGTTTGGTCATGTCTCATTATAAAAATAGATCGAAAAAAAGTAATTTTTGTTTTCTGAGTATTATGAAGTAAGAAGGTTGTTTGCAAAGGTGGAGCTAGGGGGTTTCGTGGGTTCGAATGAACCTACTAGCTTTTCCGTAAGTCTTGTATTTGTATTAAAAATTGAATAAATATATATATGTATGTTTACTTGTGAACCCTTAACAAAATTGATTGACAATTTAGTGGTAATGAATGGGGTGAAAAATGCTTTTCACTCTAGTGTTTAGGGTTTGAAACCCACTATCAACGAATGAAGCATGCATGTTTTGTAATATTTTCCTATTCTGTTCTAAAATTTAAAACCACAAACTTCTAATCAACGAATGAAGCATGTTTTGTAATATTTTTCTGTTCTGTTCTAAAATTTAGAACCCCAAACTTCTAATCTTGTTCCGCCTCTGATTGTTTGATATTCAAGGAAATGCATTTAAGAGTTATAATTTTTTATGTATTTTCATTCAGCTTTTTAAAAACTATACGTTTCAAGTTGCATAAAACCAACATTTATTTGACGTATCCACTGAAAGTTTCTATAAAGATATAACTAAGGACAAATGCATTTTATCTGATTTTGTAGTGCTCTAACTCCACACTCTTATTATTTGATGTTTATTTTGTGGAAGTAGATATTTGTAAAAAAAAAAAAAAAAAGTGTGCCTCCACCATTCTCAAACCTTTATTATGACGAGCTTGTTGACAATAGAAGCATAGAGTCCAAAGATGAATCCATATTGTTACTTTTATCGCTAGTGTTTGGACTTTTGGAATGATCAAACTCTGATACCATCTTAGAAAAGAAGAGAAAACAATATATTTGGGTGAAGTGATTTTCTTTATTCACAAACTGATATATATACAAGTTGATACAAATCAATCTAACCTAGCTTTATATAAAAAATCGTGATCCCCAATTAATGAAATTTGATGTACAAAATATGGAAACTAAATATACAAAAATATATGTACAAGATATGTATTTCTCAACATTTAAATTTAACGTACAGTTTAATCTTTGAGATTTTTTTCCATTGAGCTATATATATTGTTCTTTCTGTACTCACACACTCATAATTTAATATGTATTAAAGCTTTTTATATATATAATATTTATATCGAAAAAATTAAGTTCAGTAAATTCATTTAACTAGCATGCATAACTATGAGAAAATAAGGTAGCGACAAACACAATTTTGTGGCTAAATAATAAAAATCTCATGCTAATTTCACTTAATGATGAATTATATGAAAATTCAATTTGCTAGAAATTATTTAGCGATGAATTAGCTAGAAATTACTGATAAATTCCGTAAGGTCATGAGAATTGACATCGACAGGTTCAAACATTATATATTTTGGCGCGCGTGCTTATCCTATACATGCACATCCCTTTCAACTATTGTCATGAAAAAAATCAGAAGCTTAGCTTCACCTTTTTCCAGAGCATAAACCGCGCACCTGTTTTTGCACTATCAATGGTTTCTGTTAACTATATTGTCCAACCCAATCCAATTCTACAAGTTGCACTATATATATGGCACTAAAACACTACAACTCATGATTATTCTTTGGACCTTTTTGTTACTAAGTACAACAAATAAAGGATTTAAAAGTAAAGTATATTTTTAATTATATTATAATTAGCAATAATAATAAATATGAATATTTATAACGATACTTTATATAAATGTCACTTAAGATTTAGTTACTATATATACGATATACAATGACATTAACTCATCAATTACCGCCAGATATTTTTGCAGCAACAAATATTGCTGCTAAAAGAAAAATTTAATGCTACTAAATATCTCTTTAATCATTGTGGTAAGTACACATCATATATTTCATGCCTCATTCACTACATCAAAAATAATCTTTAGTGGCATTTAATTAGCAGCAATAGCTTAATTGCCGTTAAACATGTGCAATTAGCACTCTTTGCAAGTATCTCTAAAGCCTATAACGACATTTTGATCCAATGACAATTAATTAATGTCGGTAAAATTTTTAACACTCTTTATTAATTGGTATATTTAATTTATTGTTGCTAAAAGTTATTTTTATTGTTGTGATTATTCATATTTAGCTATTGCGATGATACACATATGTCAAAACAAAAGCTTTTAACGTATCTTTCCAATTCTAATTCAAATAACTTTTTTGCCATTTCAAGTTTAATGACAATATTAAATTCAAATAGTAATAATAAGTAATGAAAATTACACACATTAGATTAGCTAGTGAGATGAGTGGTCCTATATAGGATGGGGCCAGTATGGTTGTGGAAGAGAAAATGCACAATAATGCAAATATAAACAAAGAGACACCAAAAACTGAATCCTGGATGCTAAAGTTAGGTGCACATATATTCAAAAGGCCACTAGCTAAGCATGGAGGGCCAACTCAGCCTAAGTTGAATCCTATGTAATCATTGATCAATTTGGAGGTTCTAATTAGAGTTTTGTACATATTGTCCCATCCATATGATGTGTTCTTCCCAAAGCAGACTAGTTCTGTACACGATGTGATTTTGGCTACTGCCTTCTAATTCACAGCTAGCATGTATATTCAATACATGCCACTAGTGTGCGTACACATTGAATGTATTTTGGAATGAGTTGTACACAAGGGTAAATAATTTTGTTATGTACCGATAAGGATTGTGGTAGAGTGGTAAGTACTCATTCATTCTTAATAAGATGTCTCATATTTGAGTCTCCCTAGTACGGAGTCGCGTTTTGAGTTGTACACAAGGGTAATAATTTGTTATGTACCGATAAGGATTGTGGTGGAATGATAAGTACTCATTCATTCTTAATAAGATGTCTCATATTTGAGTCTCCCTAGTACGGAGTCGCGTTTTGAGTTGTACACAAGGGTAATAATTTGTTATGTACCGATAAGGATTGTGGTGGAATGATAAGTACTCATTCATTCTTAATAAGATGTCTCATATTTGAGTCTCCCTAGTACGGAGTCGCGTTTTGAGTTGTACACAAGGGTAATAATTTGTTATGTACCGATAAGGATTGTGGTGGAATGATAAGTACTCATTCATTCTTAATAAGATGTCTCATATTTGAGTCTCCCTAGTACGGAGTCGCGTTTTGAGTTGTACACAAGGGTAATAATTTGTTATGTACCGATAAGGATTGTGGTGGAATGATAAGTACTCATTCATTCTTAATAAGATGTCTCATATTTGAGTCTCCCTAGTACGGAGTCGCGTTTTGAGTTGTACACAAGGGTAATAATTTGTTATGTACCGATAAGGATTGTGGTGGAATGATAAGTACTCATTCATTCTTAATAAGATGTCTCATATTTGAGTCTCCCTAGTACGGAGTCGCGTTTTGAGTTGTACACAAGGGTAATAATTTGTTATGTACCGATAAGGATTGTGGTGGAATGATAAGTACTCATTCATTCTTAATAAGATGTCTCATATTTGAGTCTCCCTAGTACGGAGTCGCGTTTTGAGTTGTACACAAGGGTAATAATTTGTTATGTACCGATAAGGATTGTGGTGGAATGATAAGTACTCATTCATTCTTAATAAGATGTCTTATATTTGAGTCTCCTTGGTTCGTACGGAATCGTGTTTGTTAGAAAACGCTTTCCGAAGCAATTCTAAAGTTAGTTGGACTCCAACATAGATATCGGATATCAAATATCAGGTGGGAAACCAAACAAACAAAATAAAATTTGTACTATCAAATCGTCTAATAAATAATTAGACATAACAACTATGCATAAAGGGTGAACATTATACAAAATCGTTTTTCCTCAACTTCTTCTTTGTCTGCTTCAAAAGCTTTGTTCGGTCTTGATTAACGGAGATTTCATGACTTATTATACCATAAATCCCCATAAATTTTTATTTATTTTTGGGTTGATTTTAGACTAAAAAGATATAAATTAGCTTAAGGTACATTCATGCGTGAAATAAATTTAAGATACACTTAGCACGAGTGCAACACTAAGTCTAAGTCGAACTTCACTCATTGAAGACACCATGAGTGAAACTCCAAATTCTGAAGTTTGGTCTTGCCAAGTCTGAAGTCACCTTCAATCAAGTATGTCTGAAGTCGGTCTTGACAAGTTATACCAAACTTCAGATAAACATGTTTAATATTTAATCTAGGCCAAATTTCAAATAAAAATGTCTGAAGTTAGATGCAAATTAATTTTCAAGTTCAATCATGGGTAAATTTGCAAGATAATTTTAAATATAAATTAAATAATGGCCCAAAATCGGATATTTGTGAACTTTGCCCTCATATTTGTCAAACTTGATAAATCTTGTGCCTAACTTTTTTTACCTTTGTAATGTGTGATTGATTGTGTGCTTTTATTAGGTTTGCAATTGTCATGACACTTTTTCTACTGTAACTATTGTCAATCTTCTTTGAAACAGTAAAGAAATTAATTAAATACGTCAAAATCTTTCTTCTTCTATACTTTTTTTTTTCAAGAAAGGGAAAATCCTCCCAAGTCTTTGTTCCCCACTCATTCTCCACTTCTAGCACTCTTCGTTAGCGGGGACATATTGCTAGCAACTTACCTAATTAACTGGACGTTTAACTTGCTCAGTAAATTACTAGGCTATTTCCTCTATCTTAATTTATGTGGTATATTTAGTTTTTTTAAAGTTAAACCGTTTAAATTTGACCAGCAATTTAGGCATGAAATCTTTAGATTTTTTGAATGAAATATATATTTATAAACTACGTAAAAAGTATTATAACTATAAGTCACAATAATTGACAATTCAAAAGATTTAAAAAATGTATGAAAAATTTACAGTCAAACATAGACTTGTTTGAATCTTGAAATTCAAAAAATGTCACATAAATTGAGGAAAGAGTATTTGGTTGCAAGTTGCATAAGTGGCCGTCACACTTCTTTTCCATGATCCCACAAGGCCACAACATTTAAATTAAAATTTATGAGTTAGAGATTTTAGTCATTTTGAGCTAAGTTCTAAATTAATAATATTATATACATTATATGAATACTTTATCAAAAAAATAGGATTTAAGTCATCTGCAGCCCTTTAAAGTTGTTCACATATTTCAGTTAGACACCTTAACTATGACTATTACCAATTGAATATCTGAATTGTTCAAAAAGTATACCTATTAAACACAAAATATTGATGTGGCAAAAGAAGTGTTTTTCACTTCCGCTAAGCGCGTGAAAAAATCTAAAATAACGTTTTATTTTTATTTTTTCCAAAAAAACTTAATACTTTTTCTTCTTTGACTGCCATTTTTGGCATTTAAATATTTAATTTTTTAAAAAATAAATTAAAAAGTAATACTGATTCTTAAAACCAAAAAAAAAAAAAAAGTCCCCACTCCACCCTTTAAGACATCTTCTCCAAGAAGGCCACTGCACTCCATTTTTATTTTTTTGCTTTTCTTTTTCTATTCTATTTCTTTTCAATATTTATTAAAAAATTAAAATTGAATTAGCTAATTGAATTTGGAGGGAAAAAAGAAGAAAGAACATGGGCTGAAAAAAGTTAGCCGATCGACGTCATCTCGGTCACCTTCGAATAAATATTATCATTCAAATTAAAATGTAAACCCACTAAATTATCAAAAATAATATCAGATTGATTCGATAAAACTAACTTAGGTACTCTCAATTTCTCTTTGCTATCGATTTCAAGACGATTGACAGACTCTCTTACTGATCACTCTTGTATCAGTTTCTTTGAATATATCTCTCTTTGACGTATTAGGAATTAAAAATAATTATGTAAGCAATTACCAAAGAAAATGAATTTTATCGTTTGAGAAAGAAAATTCTGCTAGGAAGAAGATGAAGAAGAAAGGGAGTTGGGGTAGGGTTGGCTTCTCATTTATTTTGTTTTTATAAAAAAAATATATGGAAAATTTATTTGATATAATTTTCATTCTTTTTAACATTAAATTTTATTTTTTTTATAATTGTTGGGGCCAACGCCACATGTTATCTATTAATTAGTCATTGCCACATCACAGCAAGTGTATTACACACACTTTTTTTTTTTGCTTATTATCGAAAAATGTTTAATAGGAACAAGTTTTGAATAGATAAAAGTGTTTAATAGGTACTAACCCTAGTTAAGGTGTCTAAATAAATTATGCAGACAACTTTAAGGTACCGCAGATGACTTAAGCCTAAAAAAAAACAATACAAAATTTAAACTAAAATTATACAACTCACTTTGTGCTCTCGATCTCCACCCCTGCATGCTCCTATTTATTACTACTACTGTTTTACTCCTGATCCTTCTTAGTGGTCACAATTCACGATACTGTTATGCATGACTTCTATATATATATATATAGGCTATAGCTTATACTATCTCCGTTTACTTTTAATTGTCATAACTTCCTTTTTAGAATGAAATTATTAAAACTTTGACTAACATTTTACGATATATTTTTTCATCAAATTGATATTTAAAAAATTGCAATTTATTGTACTTTTTCTATAGTTTTTGAATATCTAATTTTTTTTGTTTAAAATATCGAATTAATCTAATCTAATTTAACTTTAAAATTTAGTCGAATTGACTTTTGAAAAAACGCAACATGACAAATAAAAGTGAACAGAAGAATTAGATATTAACAAAATTGTACTTGCGGTTATCGTAATTGACAGTAAATCAAGCTGATTATTGTACTCCTCTACCTTAATAAAACCCGTACATTGAGGGGTAAAATTGTGATACAACCCCACCATTGGCAACAAGTACAATAAAATTAACCTAAAACAATTACTCCCTCCGTCCCTTTTTAGTTGTTCCACTTTAGAAATGGCACACAGATTAAGGCAACAATGATTAGTATAGTGAAGTTACAATTTTATCCTTATGACAAACTTTTTCACTTCAAAATTACAACCACTTATTTGAATTCAAGTGAAATAAATTGGAGGGAAACAACATACACTTTTACAATTTTCAAGAAGTGTAAATAAGGGTATAATAGGAAAAAAATTTGTTGTCCTTTCTTGATTTGTCAAAATGGACAACTAAATAGGGACAACTAAAAAAGGAAATATGGACAAGTAAATAGGGACGGAGGGAGTAATTAACAACCACAATACTTTTACAAAACCTACTATCTAATTACATCTCAAAATGAACAGTAACTAATTAGCTTCAATTCTAAAATATGCACAAAGGATTTAGCCTAACTGTTAATAGACCAATTGAAAATCATGAGAAATCAGAATTCAGATCTCACAAACAAAGACGGAAAAAAAAATACTACCTACTATCTAACTAAGCCTTGATACGCAAAATTCTCTAATAATACATGTGTTGATGGAAAATAATCAATGCAATATAATAGTTGAGATAGGCTACTCATTTATTGAACTCAACTTCGCGGTGAACTTCTTTCTCCTGCCATTCCCTTTAGGAGTAGGATCATTATTGACATCCACCATTTTTTTTGAAAAATTGGGACCACTTTTTTCAAATACTATAAATTTTTCACCACTACTACTGCTATGGTTTAATGCAGAGCTAGCCTTGACAGCTAATGCAGCCATTTCTTCAGCTTTCAGCTTATGTTTTAGTTGGCTCAAAGGTAAGGCAAAATATAGCTGACCAAGCTGAAGCTCTTCTTCGGCTTTTACGGCGCAAACGACGTTTCCAAAATCCATTTCGTCGGAGTTACAAATGAAGATTGTAGGGTCGTTTTGTAATAAGAAAGAAGCTTTAATTGGATATGAAAACTCTTGTAATCTTCCATCGTGAAGTATTAATTTGGCTGTGGCTACTGATGTGGATTCGTATGAACTGCATATAATGCCCATTATGTATATGAATTGGAGAAAAGGAAAGAGATATAGTAATTTAATTGTTGTTTGAAAAGACTGAACGGCGAGTGAGAAAAGAGAAGAGTGGTGAGGTTTATAAAGGCCACCTCTATTTGTCATGTAGTAGTATGAGAAATACAATATTTTTTGCTTCATCTTAATGTGACACCTTTTAAATTTGGTGTCCTCTCGAAATAGTGAGAGTACTATTAATATAACAACAAAAATTTGTGGTAGAGTGGCTAGTAAGTATTCCTCCAATTTTAATTAGAGGTTTCAGAATCGAATCTTCTTGGATATCGAGTTGTTTTTGTTAGGGAGCATTTTACCTCTAATGCGGAAATTTTCGGCGCGAATCTAGATTTAGTCGAGCTCCAATAATGCGGTACTAGACCTATACTAGGTGGAAAACAAAGAAAAAGACTATTATTAATATAATATGTAAATGTTAAAGACGACACTCCCGATATGATTTTTTTCATTTTCTCAGGTTAAAACTCGAGATTTTTGGTTAATGGAAAGAAATGAATTTGAGGCTAATCCAACACTAAAACTACTAGATCACGGGAAATGAATTTTTTAGGTCCATACAAAAAAATCATATTTCATTCGATATGGGACTCTTCAACTTCACCACCCCACCCCATGCCTAGTATGGTGCGTGTATAGGCAATTAACGTGGGGTCAAACATCAATACACAATAATTAGGGAGGATCATGCTCTCATATCATGTAGAGAAATTAATTTTGAGTCTAACTCAATGTAATTTTAAAAATTAGCTTATGAAGAGGATTGTCCAAATAAATATAGGATTACCACTATTTTACCTGGAACTTTTCAATTGTTAATAAACCTTAAATGGAAGTGCTTAACGTTTTATATACTGATAAATTACATGAAGTCAAACTTATTCATAATTCTCATTTGGACCGAAAGATTGTGATGTATATAAGTTGCACGCACTAACAATAAATTAAGGAAAATATTATTAACAAACCATTGAAAAGTCAGATGCAGGTCCTTTCTATTATTATTAGTATTACCCTAGTTGCAATATACTTTTTATTCTTCGATCTCAATTTTATACGATTCATTTTACTCTTTAGTCGGTCTGGAAAAAGTATGATATATTTTTATATTTAAAACTAATTAAACTTCTAAATGTTCATTTTAGCTTTAATGAAATAATTTATAGTCAACAAACATTTATTACTTATTAATTTTAAGCCACACATTTTAAAAATATTTCATTCTTAAACTCTATGTCAAGTAAAAAAACTAAATTTTAAAAAATGTCAAATCAAACTATATTAGATAAATTGAAATAAAAAATAATTAAAATAGTAATTGCATGCTAGAATTGTTAAATTTATAATTATAATGTGTAGTGTAAGAATATTCACCTAACATACTAAAGGGAAAAGTCTGATTTACGCCTCCTTAATTATATAAAATATCTTAATTTTACTTTATGTTATATCTAAAGGTTAGAATCAGTGTTTTTAAAAACGTTTTTGGGGAGAGTCTCGGGGCGGAGCGTACCAAAAACGCTCCGGGGCGCAAATTGAAGACGTAGATCCATAAGGCACGTAAGCCCCGAGCAAAAAGCATAAGTCTTGGGCGTAAAAACGTACGCCCCGGGAGTTTTAAATTTTTTAAAACCTTTTTTTGCTTTAAATCATATTTTTTATTATTGGTGTAATGATATTTCTCAAATCGTAATTATAATACTTTCTTTTTCTTCATTATTGATTATTAATACCTATCTCAAATAAAATCATACTCCCTCCGTTTAAAAAAGAATGATCTCCTTTCCTTTTTAGTTTGTTTAAAAAAGAATGACATATTTCTTTTTTGGTAACATTTTAATTTCAGTTTTCCACGTGGCATGTTTAAATCCACAAGATTGAAGGGCAATTTAGTACATTTGACATAACTTTAATTTATGACCACAAGATTCAAAAGTCTTCTTTATTTTCTAAAACTTTGTGTCAAGTCAAACCGGGTCACTCTTTGTGAAACGGAGGGAGTAATATTTTTTCAATATATTATAGGTTATTTATAAAAATTATTTGTAAAATCATTGAAAGTTTCATTTTGCTTATTTTCTTCGTAAGAAAATTATAAAATTAAATATACATGAGGCTATGCGTTGTAGATCCATGGAACTTACACTCCGTGTCTCGAGGCTTACTCCTCGCCCCGTACTGCATAAAACGCCTCGCCTCACGCCCCTACCTTTCAAAACACTGGTTAGAATCATTCATTCATATTCTTATAATTAGCTAATTGACTCACATTTGCTCTTTATTCTAACAAAACTCCAACATGAGCCGGATAGTTTTTACGTGTCAAAATATTTGAGAGAAAAAATGGCTTAGAATTAGGCTTTGTTATCTTCGTAACGGAATACGGATAAGATAAAGAAATTGATTATGGGAGAATATAATTTTAAACTAGTAATATATTAGTATGAATCACTCTAAAGTATGACAATAATATAAACAAATTAAAATATTTTGGATAGTAAAGGAATAGCGATGACACTTTCCGAAATAAATTAAATAGCGTATTATATTTTCTTTTTGTTTTTGTCTGGTGTTCGGAATTCGTATTGAAGTCTCGACTAAATTTAATTGCACATGGCATGACCTATTTGGAGATAATGTACCTAATAGAATTTTCATCATATCTAAAGTTTGAAGTCGAAACCTCTTATTAAAAATAAAACAATTTCACCACTGCGTCTCAACTTACTATTTCAAATTATATTCATGTTTACATAGTGTGGATTATACAAATGCACTTTACTTAAATCAAAGGTAAAATGGGATGCCACAATGCATTGCCAGGCTGTAAAATGGGGGGTGACAGGTTGTATAAGGTGACCTTTCACACTGCCCCACGTTTCACCAAGCTAACTTCCAAATCAGGGATTCAGCTGCCTTATTGACTTATTCTCTACCTTTTTCTCCAATTATATTAATTCCAACCTTAAATAGTAATCATCAATTCTAACTAAGGGTGTTCACGGTTTGGATAAAAATCGATCCAAACTGAAAAATCAAACTAAATCGATAAAATAAAATCGATTTTATTTGGGTTTGGGTTTGGTTTGATTTTAGATTTTTGAAAACCGATAGTATTTGGTTTGGTTATGATTTTATTCGAAAAAACCAAAGTAATAATCGAATCGAACCGATGAATTATATAGATATATTTTATTAATATACATACTTAATATATTATTTTTATAAACAACTTTAAAGATCTTATATATATTTTCATTAAAATTTATTTATAATTTACTTATTGAAAGCAAAAATGTCCAAGATGAAAACATTTATCTTATTGATTTCATGTATATGAGTGTCTATGACAATTCTTTGTGGGACTGAAAATGTTAGTATGTTCCTTCTAGGCCAATATAGTGAATTTTAAAGCTTATTGATAGTACATTTAGTGATCGAAAGTTCAGTAATTTAAGTCATTTTAACTAATTTTCGTCTTGAATGGATTGTTGTCACTTTTTTCATTTTGAATGAATTGTTTCTTTTATTTTTGTGAATGGTTAATAACCGAATAAGCGAACCAAACCAAACCAAACCAAAACCGATAACCACCAAACCAATAAATGTTTATTATACTTGGTTTGGTTTTGTTTTGATAATTTTAAAATCGATTAAGTTGGTTTGATTTTGGTTTTGACCAATAACTGATCCAAACCGACTCATGAACACCCCTAATTCTATCTATACAATATACACCCCACTTCCTAAACAAGTGGTATTTAACAAAATAAATAATATTTTACATCATCAAATTAATAATATTTTTTGACCGAGAAACTACTAAATAACTATTCTTTCCGTCTCGTTTTATGTGAGATAGTTTGACTTGGTACGGAGTTTAAGAAAGAAAGAAAGACTTTTAAAATTTGTGTTGCTATAAATCATTTCACTAGCGATAAAATGAACATTTTAAAATTAAATTGTTACTTAATATAAAAATGTGTCATTCTTTTTTAAACTGATTTAAAGGAAAGTAAATCATATAAATCGAGACGAAGGGAGTACATTTTTTACAAGGTATTAATGAAGGGTAAGTTTTACTTTCTAGGAATAGATTGTTTTTTAAATGGTATGTCCAAATTAAATCGGCATTTACTTTTTTCGTTTAAATTGATTGTCTGGTTTTAATTTGATATACATAGTTTGGAATCTTAAACTAAAGATATATATGTAGAATATATTAAATGTACTTTAATTTTGTAGTCTTAAATGTGTCATTTGAAAAATTAAAATTAAAAAATTATCAAAAAAGGAAAAAGACATTCTTTTATAAATAAATTAAAAAACAAAGTTGGACAAACAAATTCAAACAAAATATATCATTTTTACCTAAATTTGATTATTTATGAAGTTTAAAAAGTAAAAGAAGGTTTCAGTTTAAATTATCTTCAGCTATTCACGTGTATAATGTATTGAAATACTCTTGAAACTTTATGGCTTTAAGCAATGTTAGCTAAAATATTGAAAATATATTTTAAAAAATTAATAAATATAAAACAGATTTTAAAAAAACAAATTAAATAAAGAAGTAAGAAATATAAATTAAAGCAATAAAATACAGTAGTTATTATTTGGAGTATTACATGTTAATTAGGAGTAATACTCATATAAGGTGACGGTGAATAGTGATAGTGTTATTTATACTTTAGGCAATAAAAGAAATTCAAACAATCGATATTACTTTGAGATCGACACATAGTTATTATCGAGATGTAGCTAATTACTTAATATAGACTATTTGAAAAAAAATAAAAATCAACGTATTGAAAATGTTTATTTTAGATTAAAAATATTTCTCTTCCACCTATTGATCTTTAATTGATCTTGAAAATAGTAAAACAAATTTTATAAATCCTTCACAAAAATAAATAAATAAATAACATTGCCCTTTATAACGAAAAAATTTATTTTGGGCGAGGCACAAGTATGATGTGGCAGATAAGAGTTGTGTGAGGCCCATTTATATTTTGCCAAGTGGATTCCTTTCAGAAAAAGGGGACACTCCTCTTTCTCTCTCTTCCTTTCTCCTCTTCTCTCTCTTCCTTTTAACGTTTTTGCCCTATATCTTTTCACACATAAAGTAGGGAAATAGGTACATTATGGGTCCCACAATATACATTTGGCTGCCACATATATATTGTGGGACCCCTAATGTATCTTTTCTTTTACTTTTTCTTTTTTACTTGCATTTTCCTTTTTGCTTGTTAATTCTTAGTGTAATTTTTATTTTATTTTAATAAAAAAACTTTGAAACTAACACACGATACTTATTATATATTTTATATCTCTATTACTATTTATTTGAGGGGAAATTAAAGTAATATGTCGAAAAAATTAAATTTACTTATTTTTGGATGAACTCAAGAAAATTGAGGATAGTGAAATTGAAATTTTTTTTTTAGTGAAAATTCATGTAATTAACCCACTGAACTAATTAGTTTATGCTTTTCTTTTTTTACGAACTGAATTTTGATTTAAATTTACAATCATTATATAAGTTTTTAGTTTATTATTTTAATATTATTTTTTCTATTCTATATTATTTATTTTATTAAAATAGTTGTTTGAAATTTATTTTTTAGTTTATAAAATCAAGATATAAGTAGTTTTTTTAATCCTAACAATTAATTTTTTTTAATTATAAATAAATTTTGTA
>NW_006238985.1:1817299-1846340 GCF_000226075.1 Solanum tuberosum | reverse complement strand
ATTTTATTTATACTTTCAAAAATAATTAATTGTTATAATAAAATAGAAATTTTTTAATTAATCATATCTTTGTAAATTAAAAAATAATTTTATATAACTATTTTTAATAATATAAATAATTAATATGAGATGGAAAAACAATATAAAAATGTAATAAATAAAATGAGCCAAGCAAAATTTTGTGAATTTGATATTTTTCATGAATAAAGTTATTTAAGTATGAAAGTATAAAATTTGGAACAAGTGTTTTAGAAAAGAAACCAAAGGAAAAAAAAGAGTAAAAGAAGTAAGAAAGGGCAAAAACGTTAAAAGGAAGAGAGAGAAAGGGGAGTGTCCCCTTTTTCTGAAAGGGATCCACTTGGCAAAATATAAATGAGCCTCACACAACTCTTGTCTGCCACATCATACTTGTGCCTCGCCCAGAATAAAAAATTTCCTTTATAACGATCAAGATTTATAAGTTCATCTATCCAAATGAATTCTTTAATGATACTCCCATAACTATATCTTAATATAAACACATGTAATGTATTAGTGAATTTAATAAAGGTGAGCAGGTTTAATTGGGGGTGGGTCTTCAAAACCTAATCATACCACCAAATCTTGAATAGCTAACGTATCTTAGCTTTATTATTAAATTATTAATAATAGAAAGGCAAACATTATCTAATCTAATCTAGAAGAAGGTCTATTGGCTGGCCACTAACAAACAAGCAACCTCTGCCTTTGATAGTGATGCAACATTCTAAACCCTGCATCATTATATACTCTTTCCTTTTCTTCTTTATTATTATATAGTATTATATAGATGACACTATAGTCTATACATATGCAATATAATTCTCTATTTGAAATTAAATACGAAAGCTTACAGAGATTAAGGTAGTTTTTTGGTCTAAGATAATAGTAGAAATGAAACTTGCTTAAATTTTGTTATCTTCCTTGATGACGGTTTGATTCCTGACATATAAGATAGAGTTTTTTTTGTTTTTTTTATAAACTTAGAAACAAAATTTTGATCAAAGTTTAATTAGAACTATAGGTTTGTCCTTTTAACTAATTAATATAGTTTTCTATGTAAGCTTTTAAAATAATGTAAATGTAGTTAATTGTGTCATTAGAGATGAAAGGAAAATAGGTTATCCACGTTGAATTTGGGAATAGAGATCACTTGTATATATATGTCGTTGTCCCAACAGCCCAACAGCAGCTTAGGTAGTATGATCTGATCTTTAATTCTACAAAGATCCATCTTTTTCTTGTTTCCTATGGCCACAGAAACTGCACATCAACCTTCTCTTCTTTACATTTTCTTTTTTTGTTGTTTGCATTATTTAACCACTCAAGAGTATTCTTCTCTGACCATTTGGGGTGGGCTATTAATGTTGATTGTTAAGGCAAATCGTGACTATTTGTCTGTTTTGATCAATTCCAAAATTAAGTTGCCTATTTGAAATTTTTACTTCAAAATATGGCACTTTTAGAGTTATTATGCTACGTTGAACCACAAACATGAAAAATATTTCTCGTGTTCAAACCAAAAACGAAAAAAAAAAATGGCATGACAACAATTTCAATTTCTACTCTAGCAACGTAATCTTTGAGACGTGAAACACCGGAGAATAATAACATAAAAACGGTTGAGAATATGTCTCGAGATATTGTAAAAATAAAATTAGAGTCCTATTTGACTTAAATTTAGGAGTTAATTTCTTTTATTTGTTATTTGAATTAAACTGATAAGTTTGTAACGTATTTTTCTATTTTTAGTTAGGATTATATCTATAAATGTAAGTCTCTGGATTATTAATAAAATAATTTCCTTTGACAATATTGCAGTATTTTTTCTCTCAAAGTCTTTCTTTGTCTGTTATTTTATTATTATCTTTATTTTTTTTTTTAAAAACAACAATTGGTATCAGAGTCTTCTTCTTGAGGGACTTGTGAGTAGAAAAATGGATTCCGAAAATTGTTTTTCACGAATGGCTCCTCCTATTTTTTGATGGTGAGAATTATCAACTATGAGTTGTGAGAATGGAAACATATTTGGAGGTTCTTGATCTTTGGGAAGTCGTGGAAGAGGATTATGAAATTAATCCGCTGCCAAATAATTCCACTGTGGCCCAAATCAAGAGTCACAAGAAAAAGAAAATCATTAAGTCCAAAGCAAAAGTAACTTTGTTTGTTGTTGTTTCGACAACTGTTTTCACGAAAATCTCGACTCTCACATCACCAAAAGAAATTTGGAATTACCTGAAGAAATAATATGTTGGAGATGAAAGAATACAATGAGTGAAGGTATTAAATTTAATGAGAAAATTTAAATTAAATTGTAGAGAATGAAAGAGTCAGACATAGTCAAAGAATACTCTGGCAGATTACTTGGTATTGTCAGCTAAGGCTGGGCACCGGACTGGATTATACCGGTACCGTTCTGGTCCGATAGTATCGAGACGGAATGGGATACATTGAACCGGTACTCGAGACGGGACGGTATCATGATTTGATGCTAGTATACGGTACTAATTTATCCCGATTTCAATCCGTGAAATCTTTGTAATTGTAATACAAATATGAATAAATTGGATTGGTTTTTTTAATTTTTGTCATTGTTTTATACGTTTATTAGCATTGCTTTTTTTGTTTTTTTAATTTTTTTAAATTACAAACTTAATTCATCAACTTCATAATAACCTAAAAACTATATAAATTTAACAAATTACAAACTTAAGTTATTTAAATTACAAGTTATAACTTATAAACTTCAAAAGATTCCAATCTTTAAAACTTATAACATAAACTCAAAACTTAAAGATAAAATAAATTTAATAAACTTAACTTACAAACTTATAAGTAAAATTTTTTAAAGAATATCTTTAAAATAAATTTAAGCATAATTACAAATAAACATTATAAATTTTAAAACTTAAATACTACTTTATAAACTATTAAACTTAGAAAAATAAAAAGCATTCATATTTTCGTAATTCAAAATAACTCAAAAAAAAATTATTTTTTGAAATAGCTATGTGTCATCCCGTTCCATTCCGATTTGTCCCGGTCTATCCCGTTATATAGTGAGATGGGATGGAACCGAGTTTCCATCCCGGTAATCTCGGTATGGTTCATTCTGATACCGATCAATAACCTGGGCAAACCATCCCGGTCCGGTCCGATACAGTTCATTCCGGTTCGGTGGTTCCATTCCGATCTGGTGCCCAGTAGGTAAGATTACTAGGCATTGAATTTAAAGATAGAAGAATTGTTCAAAAAGTTCTTGTTACAGTGCCTGAAAGATATGAAACATGTATAACAACCTTGGAAAACACACAAGATCTATCCAAAATTACCTTGGCAGAATTGTTAAATTCTTTGCAGGCACAGAAATAAAGGAGGCTTATGAGGCAAGATGGCATGGTTGAAGGAGCATTAGTAGCCAGCCACAAAACTCAAAGTAAGGATAATTTTTTGTAAAATTACCCACCTTGTCTGCACTGTGACAAAAATGGACATCCTTCATATAAATGTTGAAAAAGACCAGATGGACAGTGCAAGATCTGCAAACAATTAGTCATGAAGTTGTGATTTGCAAAAGCAAATTTCAAAAAGATGAATTAGTTGCCCAAGTCACTACTGAAGAAGAAGAAGAAGACCACTTATTTGTGGCAACTTATTTTTCAACCAAAAGAAACTGATTTTTGGATGATTGATAGTGGTTGTACAAACCACATGACATTTGAAAGAAATCTTATTAAAGAGTTCATTGCTATGAAAAATAAAAAAGTCAGAATTGGGAATGGTGATTGTATTCCTACAAAAGGAAAATGGTTTATTGCAATTAAAACAAATTCAAGTACAAAAATAATTTCAGATGTTCTTTATGTGGCTGATATTGATAAAAAGTTTGTTTAGTATTGGTCAGTTAATAGAAAAAGGATTTAAATTATTATTTGGAGACAAATATTATCGAATCTTTGATTCTACTAAGCAAGAGATTTTACAAGTTGAAATGAGAAGTAAGAGCTTCTCATTTTATTCATCAAAAGATGCACACAAGCCTTGCAAGACAAATGATGAATTGGTAGATTTGTTCACAAGGTCAATTTCAGATGAGACTACAATTTACAATTCCTGATCCAAGGATGAGTGTTGAGAATATGTCTCAAGATATTGCAGAAATAAAATAGTTAGCTATTTTTAGGATTTTTAAATTATGTTATTAGGGGTCGTTTGGTACAAAGGTCAATAATGCAGGGATTAGTAGTGCAGGAATTAGTAATGCATGGATTATTTTTATCAAGTGTTTGGTTCTTTGTTTCTCACCTAGTTTTGTTTGTGGTTTATAACTCTACAAAAAAAAATTCTTTCCAATTATACCCTTGAGTTATTATGGGATTTTCTATTTCATGTAATTGGGTCAAGGTAGATAATTGACAGACAATATTATTTTTTTATAGCATTTTAACTAGCTAGGAGAATAAAAATTTTATTGTCATGTTCACTATTTTCTCACTTACATTACTTGAGGGTAAATAATTGTCATCTTAATAAATTAGAGTTAATATCTCAAAAGGTCACACAACTATAATAATTTATAGAGAAAATTTATTGAACTTTGTTTTGTATCAATAAATTAAAAAAACCCACTCTTTATCATAAAATAAAATAAAAATAAAAAATAAAAAATAGCAAAATAAATTAAACTATTTTTATACTCTAGATGTTTTTAAAAAAAAATTATTTTGAAAATTGATTAGATTCTTATGGGGAAACGATCATCATCATATAAAATTAAATTGTTTGGTCTAATTTGAACTATTTTTATTTTTATTTTTTTGAGTGTAATAGTTTCTTAACTAATATATAAAATTGTTATCTGAAAGAAAAATTCATTTGAAAGTAAGTGGAAACTCAATTTTAATGCATTGCTTAAGTTGTATTTCTGATCTTTCATGAGTGGATTTTCATCTTATATACTTATTTTAATTGACGAATTCATGATTTATGTGGATGCTACTTGGTCATCAAGTCCAAGTTGTGCAAATGAAGATAATAATCTATCTTTAGGCAATATATATATATATATATATATATATATGCTCTTGTTCTAGACTACTTGTGTAATGTTTCAATGTATTTTTGTTAAGAGGCAATATTTGACTTATGAATTGTTCTTAAATTCATACATCAACATTAGCATATTAGTCGGATTATAATATTTTATATTAATAATAAATAGATTAAATAACTCATATTTTAGCAATAATAAATAGATTAGATAACTCATATTTTAGCAACAAAAACTATATCTAAATAATAAAATTTGTAAGCTAATTTATTTAAATAAATTTATTAGTATAAATATAAAACATAAAATCAAGAAAATAAACAAAATGATTAAAAGGATTTGAGGGGAAGAGATTTGAGGAATATTTTTGTCTTTACCTAGATTAGTCCCATGGTATTAAATCTCATGTATTACTAATACCACCCCATGGAAGGTATTAGTTATACACCCTATAATACCATGTAAGGTGTATAACTAATCCATGGATTAGTTATACATAGACCCAAAATTCCTACCAAACATAGTACTAAATAATATCACACATAATACTTGAATTATTTCTCCTAATACTCCCTACCAAATGACCCCTTAGAGTCTTATTTGACTTGAATTTAGGAGTTAGTTCTTTTTATTTGTTATTTGAATTAAACTGATAAGTTAGTAACATATTTTTCTATTTTTAGTTAGGAATTATATCTATAAATGTAGGTCTTTGGATTATTAATAAAATAAATCTCCTTTGATAATACTGCAGTATTTTTTTTCTCAAAGTCTTTCTCTGTTATTTTCTTAATTTTTGTATTTAAAAAAACAACAAAAATGAATACCTCTAAACTATTATGGAAAATTGTATGTTGGTTTTTGATATGTACTGATTGGAACAACAAAGGAAAAAATATATCATTTGAGCCTTTGAGGGTGTCTCAATTGGTTGACTATCTGAACTTTCACTTAGTTGGTAAAAAAGGTTCGATTTGCTACCTTGTAATCTCCTCCACCATTTCTCTTTTCCTTGCCCCCGATATAATTTTATAAAGAAAAAAAGATATGATTTATAGTGAAAGCATGTCTAAGAGATGAATGGCTCTTGAGTTTTGAGTCTTGGTTCATGAACCGATAAATGCCTTTCAATATGCTGATAGAATGTATGTTAAAAGTACAAAACTAAGCTGAAAATCAATTTGATTCTCATGTTTGTCTTTACCACTTCATCTTTGAGTAGAACATCACTAATAAGATGCTTACTTAATCTCTGTAAACTTTCATTTATATTTAAAATTTGTTTGTTATAAATAAGAATAAGACAATGGTTACAATTATCTAATTAGGACAAGAGAACTCTGGTATCATGCAGAACAATTTGAATATCTAATCTAAAAGCTTCTCATATAAAAACAGTAATAGAGGAGTTCAAACTGGATCTGGTTGTGGATAGAGACTTCAACTTGTGTGGGGGTAGAAAACGACGTTACCAAGTGGTTCAAGGCAGTAGATTGTGAATCCAAGCCATGCAAGTTTAATGATGCATGTCGTTTATAAATGGACTAAATACTTTAACGCAATGAGTGAACTAACTTTTAGTATCATTCTATATATAACCCTTTCAGAGATCATAGCAGAACATATTACTGACAATCTTTACTCCCTATTCGTTAAATCAAGAGACAACCAGGAGGGGTCCAGGACCAGAGATACATACAACTAATATAAGGTAGGAAGAAGCCAAAGATTGAAGAGCAAAGACGCCAATGACAAAATCCAAGTCAAGAAAGCCATGGCAGCAGAGAGTTGATATCGCAGGCATATATTATCTCTGCAGTATACATTACCAGAAGCAATCAGGAAATCAGCCACACTAGCTGTGGAACACGACACGGCCAGTGCCAGTACCGAAAGGACCTGTTTTGAATCCAATAATACGCTATTTGATCAGAACAAGATCATACAGTTGAGTTGACAGTAAATTTATCAAGGCACTTACCCAATCTCCTAAAACAACAGCTGACAATACTCTCCGCTGATTAGATGGACGTTTAGCCAACACTAAAAATGTATCAATCATTGCCAATCCCAAGCTCCATGGCATTACCAAACCCATGGTTGTCACTAAGAAGCTGCAAACAATAGGTGAAATAGGTCATTTAACAGAGAAATCGCACCTCTGCAACTAGAGAATTGTAAGAACATACAAATATTCAGATATAAGATTCTTACAACTGATTACTCGTGTTCTATGCTTCCTTATAACTATGCACATAGGTATGGATTAGTTTAGAATGTAAAAATAGCCAGGGATAACAACTTCTAAATCTAGAATCTGTTAAAAAGACTACACATACGAGATACCACCAAGGGGTGTGGTGGGATGGATGGGATCCCTCGACGCTTAACCACATGTCTCAGGTGAGAACCTGGAAATGGAAAAACTCCTGGTAGGGAGCACTTCCCACTTAACTGGACCCTAGACAATGTGAATCCAGATTACCTGGCCAGCGGTTTTGATCGGAATAATCATCAACCAGTAGTAATATCAAAACCATGGACTACCAAAAAGTATCCGTGCGCTTCTCTTCCTACCGGTTCAGGAGCTTAGGCCCAAGCAGTGCCGGAGCCACCTTATGCTGAGGGGTGTCAATTCGTTGTAAAATTACATTGTTTAGCTAGATTAAAATTGTAAATTTTATGTATAAATACTATTTGTTTACTCCCCCTGTTTATTACGTGTGTCTACCTTTATATATTTTGACACTCCTCGGTAAAAAAATTGGCTCCATCTCTGGGCCCAAGCGGTAGTAGTTTCCTAGTTGGAGTTGGCATACATGGGCCCGACACTAGAGGTTGGTTGGTGCATTTGGTAAAGCATTCCGCTAGCTGGAGCATAGCAAGCAAGAAAGCTAAAAGCCAACAGTAAGGCGTGGAGCAGGGGCATTAGGGTAGGTGATGGCCGTTGCATGGTGGAATTTAGCAAGTTGCCGGAAACTGGCACCATCTACCCGAGCAAGAGTTATGCTAGAGAGCTTGTCTTTGGCAAAGAACAAGAAAATGAAAATGAAAATGCAAGAATAGCACCTTAGAAGAAGAATGTGATTTCGATCATCAATGACCATTAGATTAGAAATGAGGATATTTGTAATGAGGTGGGAGTGGCCTCTGTTGTGGACAAGATGATGGAAGCAAGATTGAGATGGTTTGGACATGTAAAGAGGAGATGCATAGATGGACCAGTGAGGAGGTGCATGAGGTGGGTTATACAGGGTACAAGGAGGGGCAGAGATAGGCCAAAGAAGTACTAGGGAAAGGTGATAAACAGGATACGACCCAACTTCAAGTTACCGAGGATGTGATCCTAGATAGGAAGGTGTGGAGGACACGTATTAGGGTAGAAGGTTAGTAGATAGTGTAGTGTTGTCTTGCTTAGGGTGATTGGTGTTTGTCATTGTCGTTACATTAGTATCATTGTAGTTCTTGTTTTTGACATTTCAATTATCGCATTATTTTGTTGTTACTTGCTATGTTTTCGTTGTTACTTGTTGTACCTGGATTTGATGTACTTGAGTCAAGGGTCTTTCTACCCTCTCCAGACCTCACTTGTGGGATTTCCTGGGTATGTTGTTGTTGTTGTAAACCATGGACATATAACTCATAATTTAGAATCTGTTAAACAGATTATCATTGTGCATATGAGATACTAAAAGAGATGTGGTGGAACAAATGGGATCCCTCGACCCTTATCCAGTGGTTTCAGGATAAAGCCTTGAAAATGGAGAAACTTCTAATAGAAAGCACTTTCTCCTTTAATGGGATGCAGGCCAGTCTGCCCACGAGTAACGTATACCAGATGGTTATACTAAAAAATTAAGAACTCCACATATGAGATATATTCCACTAACATCTAAGTTTCTGTTTAATACTCTAATTGGTCTAACAACTGCATAGATGATTCCAAGCAGCATAAACCTCAACTAAGCACGTCCTAAGGGCAGCTTTCACTACAAAACTCTGGATACAGTACAGATAAAATCTGATATGTGTTTCAAGTTCTTAGGTAAACAAAGCATGTAATAATTAATATGACCTGTTTCAATTATCACATTCTCAGGAAATATTTCTAACCTCAATTACGCATCCAAACCCGCAATAACCAATTAACTACTCTTATAAACTAACACAAGCATATATCCAACATATAAGCTTCCTTAAGTTCGTGTAACTATTTCTTCCAAACTCCATTTTGAAGATGAACTTCACTCCTCTCTTGTGAAGATCCTTTTATTAACAGCTTTAAAAGGTCAAAGAAAGTGCCCCTCAAAAGGTCATTAAAAAGCTCCCTACCGGGCATTCACGTGGTAATTTCAAAAGTGCCTACTAGTTCAAAGTGGAAAGATTTTGTTTTTTTTTTTAATTTGGGCCAGCTTTCGCACACCTTAACTAATTCCACCGCATACTTGCCACCTCCCACCTCCCACCAACAATAGGTATCAGATAACTCCGTCCACCGAGGCTAAGATAAATGGGAAGAATCACCTAGTGTTTTCTTGTCTCCGTTGTGTTAAATTGATTCACACCAGTTGCCTGCCAAGGCTTAATTCAAGTTTAGTTTCCTTACAATCGGCTGCTCAATCTTTTCAATCCACTCATTTCACTTACATGCCAATTTCAAGAGCCTCCAAATTCAAATAGTATTAAAACTTTGTATGCAAAAATCAGAAATAGATAACCTCAACAAAGAAAAAAAAGATATGAATACTGAAAAGAGATTCAAGTAAAAAATTCAAGTACCAGAAGGGAGCGTAGCTGTAGCTGAAGAAAGAAACACCAAAACACATGAAAAGAAGCGAACTGACAGAGAAAGTTGCCTGTCCTAATCGCAAAGCTAAACCGGCACTCGTCCCCATAGCCCCCGGCTGTTTATCCATTTCATCACTAGCACGCCACAGAGCGATTTACCTTCTTCTGTTTGTAGAATTCTTCTATACATTCAATAATGTGCAGCTTTTTGAAACCGAGTAAATGAAATGCGAAAAGGAATTTTGGGGAAAATAATAGTGATTGCGATGTTGTAACGTAAGAATATCATACTACTTGCAATCTTTACTATGTCTGTCTAGTTTGTTGAGCTGTGAGTTTCTAAAGAGAATTTGGTTTGTCTCGAGTCTAGCGACCCAGTGCCTGCCTAACAATAAATGTTGATGTTGCCTAACATATAGTAATTTGGTAGTATATCAATTATTCAATCGAAATTTGGAAAATTTGGATTGAAATTGGGCTAAATTCAATTTAGGAGAATCCATCCAAATCAGAGGCAATTTTGTTAATTTTAGTAAAGATAGGGTACTCATAATATAAAAAAAGGATAAACTAAACGAATAAACACAAGTAGACGTATCAACATTGGATGTGGTGCAACATTATTATTTTACTCTTAATTAGAGTAAAAGTAAAATATTGTCGAATATGGAGAAAATTCTATTGGAAGCGTCATTCATTGGGTTTGCACTAAAAAAAGGAAAATTACGTGGAATAATAAACATTTAGTCTATATTAGGTACTATAGCAATAGAAAAAGAAAATTATAATTTACGGCTACAATTTCCTCAATTCTTGATATTCACCTTATTTGTATAATTATGTTCCGAATTATATAAATCCAAAATTTTGTATATGCTTACCCTAACTATTTATATACGATTAATGAAAAAATCATAATAAATTACCCTATTTGTATATTGGCAAGCAAAATATACAAATTGAGTTATGAAAAATTCTTAAATGTGTAAATACATAATTTGTATATACTTACTCTATTTGTATATATACAAAACGGAACTATAGCTATGAAGCGTAATTATCGAAATCATAGTTATAAAGTCTTGTTATATCTATTATTATGTTGGTATTTCTAAAAATTTCTAAAAAAAATAAATACAAGTAGAGGTATATTTTTAATGCATGCTGGAATAATTTCTAAAAGCAATTAAATATAAAAGCATTTTAAATTAGTGAGAGCAATGCAATGCTACATCTTAGTTCTGTGACGAAAGTGTGTACTTTTTTCTTATATTTGGACAAATCACTGCATCCACTTTTGCGAGGGTAGCAAGGAACAAGCACATGCTGTCGAAGCTACCCTCAAGATTCGGTCTACATCCAAACTCACAGTTTATGCGGGCAGTTGGACCTTCTGGAGATATACGACGTGCCCGTCAACTGTTTGATGAAATTCCCCACCCAGATATACGGTCCTGGACGCTCTTGATCACCGCATACACGAAGAGTGGATTTCCAAAAGAAGCATTGGAAGTCTATGACGAATTGCGGGAAAAGAAAGTTCTTCCTGATCAGTTGGCACTATTATCAGTAACCAAGGCTTGTGCTGCTTTGGGCAACTTGATAAAGGCAAAAGGTATTCACGAAGATGTAATTAGATATGGTTATCGCGCTGATTTGCTCCTTGGAAATGCACTGATTGATATGTATGGCAAGTGTAAATATGCTCTAGGTGCAAGAGAGGTTTTTGATAATTTAAGTGCTAAAGATGTTATCTCTTGGACGTCGATGAGTTCGTGCTATGTTAATTGTAAACTTCCAAGTGAGGCGTTAATAATGTTCCGCGAAATGGGGTTAAATGGGGTGAGGCCCAATCCTGTTACATTGTCTACTGTACTTCCTGCCTGCTCAGATTTGAAAAGTTTGAATTTGGGTAGAGAGATTCACGGGTATATTGTGAGAAATGGAATACATGATAATGTGTATGTCAGCAGTGCTCTTGTGGACATGTATGCTAGTTGTTCGAGTATCAAACAAGCAGAGATGGTATTTAATAGTACGCGTCAGTTTGACTATGTTTTATGCAATGTTATTATGTCAGCATATTTCTCAAACACGGAATGTGACAAAGCACTTCGCATCTTTGATCAGTTGCGAAAAGGAAGAACCAAACTGAATCATGATTCCTGGAATTCTGTTATTGGAGGGTGCATGCAAAATGGAAGAACAGATAAGGCGCTTCAAATACTTCACGAAATGCAGCAGTCAGGTGTAAAACCAAATAAAATCACGATCACCAGTGTGTTGCCTCTTTGTATAGATCTAGGAAGCATAAGAAGAGGGAAGGAGATTCATGGTTTTCTCCTTCGACATTTATTTTTAGAAGATGAGACAGTCTTCACTGCTTTGGTATTCATGTATGCTAAATGTGGTGACCTAGAATTATCCAACAGAGTCTTCTATATGATGCCAAAAAAAGATACTATTGCTTGGAACACAATGATTATTGGAAATTCAATGCATGGGAAGGGAGAGGAAGCCTTGTTGCTTTTCCATGAAATGGTAAGTTCAGGGGTGAAACCCAACTCTGTTACCTTTACTGGCGTCTTATCGGGTTGCAGCCATTCACAGCTGGTAGACAAGGGCCTTATGATCTTTTATGCAATGAGAAAGGAACATGGAGTTGAACCTGATTCAGAACATTATTCATGCATGGTTGATGCTCTAAGCCGTGCTGGTCGCCTAGAACAGGCATATAATTTCATCCAAAACATGCCCATGAAACCAAGTGCTGGTGCTTGGGGAGCATTGCTTGGTGCATGTAGAGTATATAAGAACGTGAAAATGGCACGAGTTGCTGGAAAACAACTGTTGGAGATTGAGCCAGAAAATGCTGGTAACTATGTTCTATTGTCCAATATCTATGAAGCTGCCAAATTACGAGAGGAGGCCTCAGAAATTAGGAAATTGATGAGAGAAAGAGGAATTATGAAAGTTCCTGGTTGTAGTTGGATTCAAGTGAAAGACAAAGTGCATACTTTTGTTGTCGGTGACAAGAATAATGCTCAGACTGCAGTCATTTACAGCTTTTTGACTGAAGTAGGTGAAAAGATGAGGTTAGCTGGGTATTTACCCTGTACAGACCTTGTTGGCCAAGATCTTGATGCAGAGGAGAAGGAATACAGTTTGTGCAATCACAGCGAGAGGCTTGCTGTTGCCTTTGGGATTCTTAATTTGGATGGTGCATCATCCATTAGGGTGTTTAAAAACTTGAGAATATGTGGAGATTGCCATAATGCCATTAAGTATTTGGCTAAGATTGTCGGGGTGCAGATCATTGTGAGAGATCCTCTAAGATTTCACCATTTTAAAGATGGGTTATGCTCCTGTAGAGATTTTTGGTGAAATAACAAATGCCATCAAGTATTAAACTTGATAAGCTGCAAATGTAATTAGTTCTTTAGGGATATTTGGTGGACCTAAGCTGATAATACTATGAAGAAGGTTCTTTTTGTTTTTCTCCAAGGAAAATAGAAGTCTGCAGATGTCATCCACTGTGCCATGCTTGCTGGTGCAACTAACGATGTAGAAATTTTTGCTGGCACAAGCTCCATGAGATATACTCAGCACAAAGGTTCTACATCCTATCCCTGTATGCAAAAATGTAACAATTCTCTTCTAACCACCTTTAGGCACCTCATTATATGTCTGCAGGTTGTCGTTTAAGAGTGGCAAACTCCTAAGCTAGAGAAGAAAGGTTCTACTGCCAGTTTGATACCTGGGACTAGAATACGAATTCTATATGTTTGGAAGTCAATATTGAAAACAATAAGATGATTGTTACTTCATCGGACCTTAACCGGGTTAAATGAACCCAAGGAAGAATAAGCATTTATATTGGTTCCTTTGTTCATTTCTCTAGATCAAGTGATTTCTCTCCATCTGTCTGTCCATTTCTACTGTAGTTGCGAATTTCATCTGTTTTACCCCTGCATGATCTATGACGGACACTAAGTTGTTTGTTACTTATCAGATATATACTGCTAAGGATCAGCCTTTCCGTGGTTTAAAATCTCTTAACAACATAAAAATACTTAATTGACCTTACCTTTGCTGAACATATTCTAATTTTGATGATTGTGGAGTCTAAGGGGTATGGATTGTCATTAATTTGCTCCTTTCTATGATGACAGTACTTTGTACTCTATCCTGGGTGTATACAAGCATTAGAAGTGTTTGTAACTGTCTATCAGCATGAAATATTACTCGAGCTTGATAATATACAGCAAGATAGTTGTTTCAATGCTTGTCCAAATTGAGTCACAGAATGTTTAACCTTGTAACTTACAACAAAATTTAGACCAAGAAATGATACACACATTCTAGAACTCTCCATCATTCAAGTTGGGCATACCAGATACCCTGGATTTTGACATCCTTGGGAACCTTTGCCCCCAGATCAGTATCAGATGGCTGGATGCTCTCAAATACTCCAATGACCTCACCAGTCTCTGGTTTGCTCTGGGTAACACTCAAGGTGATCTTTCCTGTTAAAGATGCAGTGTTCTTTACGTTCTCCTTCTGAAGCTCCTCCTCGTCTCCTCTCCCTCCAGCAGGCAATGCAACAGCGTTGTCATAGCCAGTAGATCCACCCCGTCCCTTTGGGTCAAGGAAGGATGAACCTCTGTATGATGGCACAAGGAACTCACCACTAAAGCTTTCTGGTTTGCCGCTTGCCACAAGCTGTTTGATAGTAAAGAGGAAGGGCACACGCTCACCACCAGGAAGCTGAACTGTAACAGCAGCATAATCAATTCCATCCTTCTCCTCAAACTTAACAGTGCCATCAGGAGACACTTCGAATGGTCCCTCAATCTCATCAAGAGTGTAGGTTAAACGTGTCATGAGCTTGGTTTTTTGGAAGTCTGGGGCTGAGTTCTTGCTGACACCCTCTGCCTTGACTGTGAATGATGTGGGCTCTAGGCAGAATTTCTTGGCAGTGTATTTGCCTGGTTTGAAGGCAAAGCTGCCAACACCTCCTTCAATGGTAGGGCACTGGTTAGCAGTTCCAGTTCCCTTTACTTCCATGTATGTCTTGCTTTGGATTTCGTCATAGGTTAAACGTTTTGGAACTCCTTCCGCATTTGCTCCCTGTGTAGCCAAGTGTACAAACTTTAGAAATTTTTGCATGAGAAACAAGAACAATAACTGCTACACTTCAGTCCAAAAGTTGGGGTCGGCTATATGAATTCTCATTGACTATGTTTCTCCATATAAGGTCAACTCATGTCATCATCATACCAAATAAAAATATAAGTGAAAATTAGATTTTTTATATATGAGTATGTATGACAGAATCTGTAAACTAGTTGATCTTTATAGCACTATTGATGCTTGTCCTGAAATACAGATGACAGCATGAACATCCAGAAATGAGCTAGGA
Source organism: Solanum tuberosum (assembly GCF_000226075.1). Taxonomy (NCBI): domain Eukaryota; kingdom Viridiplantae; phylum Streptophyta; class Magnoliopsida; order Solanales; family Solanaceae; genus Solanum; species Solanum tuberosum. The sequence continues at coordinate 1,831,062 of NW_006238985.1, read as the reverse complement.
AATTTTGACAAGAGATTGGATAGTCTGATCTTAGTTTTGGAGGTGGCAATGTGAGGATATAAAATGGGTGGCAATGGTAAAGAAGCCTTCTAAAGTATTTCTACATACTCTCAAAGACATCAAAGGCCCTCTACTCCTGATATAGATATTTGGTAGTTAACTAGTTATGGTTATTTCAAAGAAGGTAAATGACAGTGAATATGAGGCCTACTAGCTTGAAGAACGTTTAACCTGCTTTTAGAATTATCGGTATGTCATACTGGTAAGTTAGCATTCATCTCTAGTCCAGTTATAGTGTTTCTTGTTATCTTAAATTTAGGTGATTGGATTTACACCAAAGGAAACCATAAACTTCATGCACAACAGAGGGATATGGCAGTTCATATTATGAATGAAATTCCTCTTTCATCCTATCCTATTCCCAGTACTGATCCATTCATAGCTTAAAAGTGGCTTTCTTGCTTTTGTGCCTCCTCGTGATCTAAACTAGTCAGCAGATACACCCCTGCAGAGCGGGGGATCTCACGACATTTTTCATTGGTTGTCTTGTATTTCTAATAGTTAGTTGTTTAATAGCTAGCATGTTGAATCGTATACATAATATGATGGACTTGTTTAGAAAGATCCTAGTTGAATAAGATATGACTCTGTGTTATGCAGGCAACCCCACTGGATACATGGGAAATATAGACATGAAGCAGGCAAGAATTGAATTAGAAAAGCAACTTACCGAGACGACGAGGGCAGAGGTGGCAAGAGCAAAACCAGCAATCTTGGCAGCATCAGTACATTTCTGAGCCAATTCCTTGATTTCAGTTTGCAAAGAGCAAGTAAGCCTGGCTGAACCTTGTTCAACACCAAATGCTTTGCTCACACTTTGAACAGACCTCAACTGCAGGTTGTTTCTAGCACCAACCTTTGTTGGTTGCATAAGAGTAGCAGCTGCTTGTAGAGAGGCAGCCATAATTTTACCCCTTTTTTCTTGATCAAATGTCTTGTGTTCCTCTCTGCTTCTGCTTTGTTAGAAAATGGATGAGTGGCAGTAAGAAATGGTTTGTATGGACTATGGAGAGAGTAGACAAATTATTTTGGTGGCTTTGCTGTGAGTAAGATAAGAGATAGGATAAGGCCTATTTTTTCATTGGTTGCCTAAGTTAATACCTCTTATTTGGTGGCTTGCAACGTGGCAAAGTTAGTGTTTAGGATAAAGATATTCATTTTGTAATTTTGCTAGGGAATTTGTGGACTACTTCGTTTTGCATTATTTGAACCTAAAATCCTGTGAAATATTTACTCTCACATATTTGCACCAAATCATATAAGTTGATCATGGTTAATTATTTGTTGAGATAATATAGATCGCAAAAAAGGGGTCAAAAATGTTCTATGACTTATCAGAAATGGATTCAATTTGGTCTTCTTTCATTTATTAAACTTCGATCCTTCTTTTTAACATAATGATGAGACAACTTAATATATATTGCGAAAAAAGGGTAAAAAGGTGTTCTATGACTTGCTAAAAAAAATGGATTAAATTTGCTCTTCTTTCACTTATTAAACCTTGATCTTTCTTTTTAACGTAATCATGAGGCAGCATAATATATGAGGATTATGATAGAGATTGAGTAGGTAGTTAAGTGATTTTTCTCTTTTTTGTGGGAGAACATAGTTCTAGCTAAGAGTACCTCTATCAGTATCATTATTATTATTTTATCATTATTATCTTATTCCCCAATTGTATTACTATTATTGTTTCTATTGCTTATTTCTATTATCAAAATACTTCTGTTTTCTACCGTAACTTCATGTTTTTATTTTTGTGTTTGTCAAATCTGTTTTGAAAATGATTTTCTTGAGATGGGTCTATTGAAAATAGTTTTTCTACCTCACATAAAGTATGAAATAAAATCTGCATACACTCTACATCCCTTTTAAATCTCGTGAAATCTCACTAAATATGTTATTGTTATTAATTAAAAGTAGTGCTGATTTAATTGAATAGTTTAAATTTCCCTCCCAATAATTTGCACATATTGTATTCCAGTTGCCTTTTAACATTTAGCTAAAATTGCCCTCTTTTTTAGTTCTAACGTTCTGTTCATTTTATTTCTTTTGTTACCACAGAGTAAGGGTGTTTTGCGAATCTGGGTAAATAGGGATTGAAATAAAGATATTTGAGATAAAATAGAAGTGCTCAAAAAGTGATTTGGGCATGTGAAAAAGAAATGCATGAATGCCGCAAAGCAGAAGTGTGTGATAGAGAGAGGTAGAGATAGTTTGAAAAACTATTGAGAAATGTGATTAAATAAGATATGACACAACTACAACTTACCAAAGATATAACCTTAGGGTAAAAAGTTAGTAGGTAGTCTAGTGTTATCTTACTTATTGTAAGAAACTAAATCGTAGTATTTCGTATATAATTTCTTATCCTTCAATTTATTTTCCTATCTTGTTTCTTATCCTTCAATTTATTTTCCTATCTTGTCTCTTATACTTCACTTATATTATTGTAGTTATTTTTTTCCTTCATGTGATTATGTTTCATTCCTAAGAAATAATATTGTTTGACTCGTGCTACAGTACAGATCCAGGTGAATATCACAATACTAGTCTCTTGAAAGGTTTTAAGTTAATAGTACCCAGCCGAAATACGTATTACTTTTTTCTATAAGGTTTTTAATAATGAGGCAGCCAGCCAAAAGTAGAGGGGAGTGCTTTCTGCCCTTGCCTTTCCTCCTCCGAGCCCAAAGTACATGTGAACGTCTATTTGCTACTTTGAAGAAAAATTAAATTCAAGTTACTAGAAATTGTACATGTCAATGTCTATTTGCTTCTTTGAAGAAAAATTAAAATTAAGTTACTTGAAACAAATAAAAGGGTTCTAGCATATCAGCTACTAAAGCCTATTTTTTTGTTTTGATGACTCTATTTTTTGTTTCCTGTGTTCGGTGCAGGAAGAAGCTTGGATTTTTAAAAAAATTGATGACTCGAATCAAAATAGTCTCATTGGTGTGCAGTAATTAATCAGCTATGATATTAATAGTTCAACTGCGAACCTAACATTCACAGTTCCTCTGTTTCATATTAATTAAAACAAATTTCTATTAATTTAAAACAAATTGCCCTGAAATATATTTTACCAAACTAATTTTTAATAATAAGACTTCAAAATTATTAAATTCAAATGGTTCAAACATAAATTGAGAGATGAAAACGTTGTTGGAATTTTTTGTTTAAGCATCCAATAGAAATACCAAAACAGATTCTTTGGATCTCAATAATTGGATTTTTTTTTAATAAAAGGTTAAAAATCATAGCATTTTTAATTGTTTTAAAAACAAATATTTGGATCTATCAAAGATCACACATCCGTCATGCTGCAGAGCAGATTAAACTTAAAAAGAAAAGGTAAATTTGAAGATGGGAAACCTGAGGGAAAATATGAACCATTCAGATTCGTTTTCAAAGGAAAATTCGATCAAAAAATAGAAAAACGAAAAAAAAAAAGGAGGTGATTTAGATTGGAGTTCCTCTCAGACAAATGCCTCGTTTCGTCTTCATACTTTTAAAAGAATGGATATCAGACTCGTCATCTGTGTTGTTCATCACTGAGGAACTCCCAAAACAAGAGCAAAAAGACGAAATCAAATTAATAAAAGACAAAGTGAAATTTGAAGGAAAACTTAATACTGGTAGAAAAATCGATCCAGAGCAGCCATGGAAAAATGAGAGATGAATGGATCGATGAGGAACCAGTTGTTTTTATAGGAAATGGGGTGACTTCAGGGTTTAGCGTTAGGGTTTAGAAGGGCTGCAAAAATTCATATGGGCCCAGATTTAGTAGCTAAACCCGCATTGTCTGGGCCTTTCTCATTCAATTATGAAGAAATTACCTAATAATTACATAGATATTTCTACCCTAATTAATAATTGGGGAAATTTCACAAATAGTCATTAAAATAAACATAATTAGGCTTTATAGCTATAGTTTATTGATTGCAATTCGTAGCTACATGTTAGAGGGAGGGGAGAAGCGAGTGAGATTCAGAGAGGCGAGCAAGAGATGGCAGAGAATGGAGAGATGTGAATTGTATTTGTATATTTGTCAGATAATTGTATATATGTAACTGATATACATATGTTCAATGATTGTATTTGTATATCTAGAGAGTGAGATTGGAAGAGGGAGCGAGATAGGGCGGAGACTGGAGAGAGACGAGCGAGATAAGGCAGAGAGTGGAGAAAGACAAACTGTATTTGTATATATGTAGATAATTGTATATATGTAACTGATATACATATGTTCAATGATTGTATTTGTATATCTAGAGAGTGTTATATATGTATAATGTATTTGTATACGTATAAAAGAGGAGAGAAGCGAGAGAGGGGAAGAGAGGAGAGAGTCGCACATAACTATAGCTAAAATTAAGTCACAAGTGGTAATTAATGGAAACTATATCTATGTTAACTAATTAACTAATATATATTTGTTGATTCGTGTAATTTCCTCTTAATAATTTCATACCAGATTTTAAGTCAAATTAACTTAGATACATGATTTTTTGCTAACAGATATACTGAAATAGAGAGAGGCAAGCGAGAATAGGAGGGAGACGAGTAAGATTTGTCTATGTATCACAGATACATATGAGTCACACCAAATACATATATTTGAGACACCAAATACGCGAGCTAGATATGAGAGTGACGAGCGAGATCAAAAGGAGATGAGTAAGGTTTGTCTATGTATCTTATATACATGAGAATCCACTTATATAGTATTTAAAACTAATTACATCTAATTTTAACTCTATGTATTCCGAGATACATATATCTGGACATATCTGAACGCACCAAAATTCACTTATATACATTCTTGTATATCTTCTACTATATTTTATGATCAAAATTTGCTCCTCAATCAAAACTCAAAATCCTTGCTCGAATTACCATCCCAATTGATTCAAGGCATAATACATATATTAGACCTTAAACTTGGCTTCAAATTTTAACTTGACCTCCAACTTTCATAGTGCACAAATAGACACTTTAACTATCCAGCCTTTTAATAAATAAACACGCGATTTTTGGACCAAAGAGCGTGAAATACAAACGCTTCCACGTGTATTAGTGAGCCACTCAATGACTGCCAACTAATTAAACATTTCACATGTCAATTTTAGAACTAAAAATAAATAAATAAATTTCAATTAATATAGAAGGGTTAAAACATTCCATCTGTTCATTTCACCTACATGATTCAAAATCATCTCAAAGTGAAAACCCTAGGTCAGCAAGTGAATCAAAATTTGGGAATCAAAGGGGGAAAATCGTTCAAGATTTCTGGGGAAGCTGATGTTCATCTGTTCAGGTATGCCTCAATTTGCCCTTTTGAAAGTTTATCTTTGATACAAAGTTGAATCTTTTTGTCACCATTAATGTAAATTAGTTATTTTCTTACAGCTTTATACATATGGGTCATATTATAGCTATTTTTCACCATGGAGGTCGCATTTATAAAGGTCAATATGTGTCGAAATTGGGAAACATCGTATTTAGCATAGATAAGGACCACTTCTCTTTGACCGAACTGAAATCGTATGCAAAAGACATTGGATATGATGAAGTTGATGCTTTTTTTAACTTTGTTAAAGATTTGTGGAGTGGGTCATTTTTTATGTTGTTTTTGAAGCATGTGACTGTTAAAGAAGGGGGGTCCACTGCTACACCTACTTTGGGACTATTTTCTGTTGAAAATAATAATCAAGAATTGGGAAATTGCTCTAGGGTTTCACACACTGAACATGGTATAAATGGGGAAGGTGAAGTTGAACAACCATTAGTTGAAGAAAATGATGATTCTCTTAACTTTGAAGAGGATGACTTAGATGATGTTCCAGATCGGGATGATAGTGAAGTTGATGAAGAATTGAGAGCTTTTAGAGAAAAACTTAGGGAAGACAAAAAAATGAAGCTGCAAAGCAAAAAAAGAGAACTAAAAAACTCTCAAAGGATCAAGGTGTTGAGCTTGGAGAAGTTGGCATAGATAAGGGATTTGAGAATATCTTCACCAATAAGGCAGCCAAATCTAATGGAAAATTGGGAGGTGATGAAGTGTTTATTGATTCATCAGATGAACCAAGTGAAGATAGTGATGAGGAGCTAGATGCTCTAGCACAACCAGGTGTTGATCTACATTCAAGAAGAAAAAGCAACAAATTGAGGTATTATTCTTCTTCATCCGTTTCTTTCTTTGAGTTGGGGATGATATTTGAGAGTGCAACTCAATTTAGAAAGGCTGTTGCTGATTATGCTGTGCAACATAAGGTTCAGTTAAGGCTTAAGCCCAATAAACCTCATAGAGTTAGGGTAAAATGTGAAGGGAAGTGTAAATGGGAAATCTTTGCAAGCTTGGATAAAGATTTTGGAATTTTTTTTGTGAAGAAATACTATCCTACTCATAGATGTATTTCAAAGAATAAGAACAGGTTGTGCACAACCAAATATGTGAAAATGAAGATGAGGGATAGAATAATATCTCAACCTGACATGAGAGTTCATAAGCTTCAAGAGACACTAAAAAAAGAATGGGGCTTAAAAGTGGGAAGATCAATATGTTACAGGGCAAAAATGAATGTTATTGCCAAGTTCTTGGGTGATTGGAAGCTTGAGTTTTCAAGGTTGTTAGACTATGCTGATATGATTAAGAGTACAAATCCTAGGAGTTCTTGTTGGGTTAGAACTGATAATGAAACAGTCCCTGGCTTACACTTGTTCAAATATTTCTATGTTTGCTTTGCTGCATTGAAAAATGGATGGCTGAAAAGTTGTAGGAAAATTATAGGATTGGATGGATGCTTTCTGAAGGGTGCTTGTAGAGGAGAATTATTAGTGGCTGTTGGAAAAATTGGAAACAATCAAATGTATCCAATAGCTTGGGCAGTGGTTGATCAAGAAACTAAACACTCTTGGAGTTGGTTCTTAAGCTATCTCATTGAAGACTTGCAACTTGGTGATGGAAGTGGCATAACAGTCATGTTTGACATGCAAAAGGTATTTATTCTGCCTTTGTTTATTTATTGCAGCTTACTGTCTTGTGTAACTGCCCTGTGTTACTGTCTTGTGTTACTACCCTGTGTGACTGCCCTGTGTTACTGCAAAAGATTTAACATCATGAAGATATGATTAATTTTGTCAACTTTTTTTGCAATCAGTCATTTGTGCAGGATTGTCATTCTGTTTTTGGTGCAATTGGACGTATGGGAATGATGTTGCAAACTCACAATTTTATCATGTAGAATGACTTTATGTCACTGTAAAGGGATAATTAAGTATGATGAGCTGATTCACAAGCTCTTTGAATTGCAAATCACAAGTTTAGAACCTAGTAAACTCAAAATGGCTAAAATCTAGAAATCATAAATTTCAAATCTTAAATTGACCTTGACTATCAAATACATAAATGTATCATTCTTTTATCATATAAAATGAGATAGAATAAACAATAGATTCTAAGATATGATATTTCACCTAAGCTTGCCTATGAAATTGATTAGAATTGTGTTTGTTTGACATTGAAAAAAATTACATGCATGCTTTGGATTAAATCATGTTTTATTTCATTCTATTTTTTGCATCTTTATCTCTGTTTTCTTTATAAGATAAAATCTAAAAAGTATTTGTTTATGACAAAAGATATGTTAAAAGGGAATAAAATACAATTTCATTGAGACAGTAAGGTTGTAAATAAATCAACACAATTATCTATTTTTTCAGAAGGACCAAATTTTGAAGTTCTTTGAATTGATCTTGTGCTATTTGTTTGTGGGTAGTTTGTTGAATCACTTTATAATAAAAAGTTGCAAAATATTCTGTCTAAATCTTAGCGTACCTTGTTCTAATTCTTTTCAATTCTAACCTACTCAATTCCAATTGTATTTCGATTCTAGCCACCTATTATTTCGATTCTAGCCTCTTTAATTCAATGGTTATTTCAATTATAGCTATTTTGGACCCAAATTTGAGAGCTTCATCTATTGATCCTACCCGTCCATCTCCCATTTTAAATCTCCACCCTTCATCCGAAATTAACCAACGGATGAGATCAATTCCTTAGCCCTTTCCCTATTCAAATCTAAACACCAACCCTAACCTAATAATTTTTTCTCTCCTCTCTCCCTCTCTAGCAGCCGCCTCTCTCTCTCTCTCCTTCCCATCCGTCTCCGGTGAAAATGGCCACCACCAAGAGGCAGCCGCTGGCCTCCATCTCTCCCCTCGCCTCTTCTCCGTTCTCTCCTCTCTCAGCCAGCAGCAACAACAACTGCTCCCACCAGCAGCTCCAGCCGGTGACAGCAACAGCAGCAGCTCCGGTCTACAGCAACGCGAGCAGCAGCAGGCGAGGACACCAGCTCCAACAGCAGCAGCTTAGCGAGGACCACCATCAGCAACCACTGGACAGCAGCTCCAGCCGGCAACAACAACAGCAACAGCTGCGACCAAGCAGCGGTACCGGCCAGCAACTCCATCAGCAGCAGACAGCTCCAACCAGTCGGCTGCCTCTTCTCCCCTCTCTTATTTCCGGACAGCAGCTCCGAACCAGTGAACAAGGCGAACTCCGGCGGTGCTTTTGAAAGTTTCAAGCCAGTCAAAAGACGGATCTTTAACAGATCCGTCCAGGTACATTTCTTTAATTCGTTATCTCATCTTTGCAATTTTATTCTTCTTCTTATTTGTAATGTGATGAAAGTTCTAAGTATGTTTGGTGTAGAAGTTATTTTTAGTCCTAAAGGTGAACTGCTAGGTAAAACTTTCAGATTGTTTATGTGTGATAGAAAGTGGAAGTATAGTCTCCTTCATGTGGTTGTTGTTCTTGTTTGCTTAGCTTATTGTGTGGAAGTTCGCCCTTGTATTTGTAACATTTACCTGGACTGTTGATCTCTTAGTTAAAATTGATAAGTTGGTTATGAAATCACTGATTCTTGAGATGCCTTTTTTTTATTATCTCCTGTAACGTCATTTAATCCCTTTAATTGATGCATGTAGTGGTAATAATTTTGTATGTTAAATTGAATATTGGGTTTGCTACTTGAGTTTAGATTGATCCTTGACAGATTACTATTTTCCTTGTTGTGAATATATTATAAAATACTCCTTGAATTGTGTTTTCTTCCTTTAATATAATTATTTTATCCTTGCCTAATATTGATTAATTGATACTGAGGTGATTTTTATGGTATTGTTCTAATCCGGATAGATTTCATGGTAAGCTATATTTTCTTTATTATTTTATTTAGTAATGCTAATTGATCATAATTGGCGTAATTGGAGTTTAGTTGATTCTTACTTGTTATATTTTAGTAAAATTATATTTGACTGAGAAAAAATAACTTAAAATAATTTACTGATTTGGTGAATGAGGAATATAATTGATCTTAAATTATTCCTTTCCTTAAGGATTTGGTGCATTTTTATAATATTGGTTTGTATGTTACCTTAAATTGATCTCTTTGCCTTATGCATGTTGTGACAGATCTTTTACCTTTCTAATCATGGTAAAATTATTATAGTACTAGTAATACTAGCCGTTGTGGATATTTATTAATTTATTAGTTGCCCTTATTAAATCAAGGGGGATTCTTACTCGTTTATTTTAGTTAAGTTTTGAATGAAGCTTAATAAAATATTACTGATTCAACGCAAAATAAGGAAAATGTGTTAACTGAACAAAATTTACTCTCCTTTCCTTATTGTCATGTCCCTCTTCTACTATATAAATAGGACCCCCCTTCATTACTAGAATGGATCATCCGGGCACCTCTGCATATTCACACATTGCTCTCACATTGATATAGTGGAATACTTTAAAAAATATTACTCGCTACTTACAAGAAAGATTCTGGTGAATATTCTAAGTGCTGCTTTACTCGATTTTGCTGTGTTCGGGTCTAGTATAGGATCAAACTGGGTCTTCATTGCTGATAAATAATTCTGCATAACTGGTTAGTTCCTTTCATTAGTTTAATCTTATTTTCTTTTGCATTGTTTGGTCGAAATAAATAGAAGAAAGCATTCAATTAGTTTCCTTATCCCTTATTTCGATGTGTGATTTTACATGACTTGGTGAAATTCGTGTGTTTGTTGTAAATAGCTCTTATGTCTTCTATCTATTAGTTATTATTATGCTATGATCTCGTGTTGGGTGTTATTATGTTAAACAGGTTTTGAACTTGAAGTTCAAGTTGAAGAGTTGCCATGAGACAAGTTTATTTAATTTTTTGTATTTCGAATTCGTATTTATTATTTATTTCAGTTTGTAATATTTGTATAACTCTAAACTCTCCTATATATGAATTACTTGGGAATCATCCAAGGGGGAGGGGTTTATGTGCTATTTGCTTATTTATTTTATTGTAATTTGTGGTAAAAAGCATGTTTATAGGATTGTGATTGTTTGAGAGTTCGTTTTAATAATTTCATTAGATCTCAACTAAAACAAAAAATAAAATTATTGTTATTGATCAATCGCTTAATCTTGTCTAATTAATGTTTGAAAATTACTCGCTTGCTTAAATGCTCATTAATTGCTCATTGCATGACGCCTAGTATATAGCAATAATGATAAAATTAGCCGCTATGAGCCGTCTTGCGGGTTTGTTGTGAAAGTGCAAATTTTACTATTTGATCAATAATTAGTTTTGTGTTTTTTTTTGTCAGAATGTTGGCTTCTACAAATCTAGAATTCATGTCTATAAGGTTAATAACAATTTGGTAGAAATCATGTCTATAATTATGTTGATATTGCTGTTATGATCATATTTAGAAATCATGATAATAAGGTTTAATTTTATTTTACATGTATTTGGATTTCTAGAAAATCATGCCTATAGGAGTTATGCAATATGTTTCTTAAGCTTGTGCAATATGTTTGACCTTTCAGTCACTTCGAAATCATGTTCTTAGGTATTATTAAGTAAGTCTAGCATGTTAAAAATTAAGATAAATCTCTGCATATTCATTTCCCGCTGGTAACTTTTTGCATTACAATTGTTTTCGGTCAGTTAAAATAAATCAATTAATTGTTAGCATGTTAAATAACCGAGTTACTTTTTATGCATTTTCCTGCTGCTGTTTCATGAAATCTTACCTAAAAGATGAAAATTAATAATTTTCTGCATCTGCTTTAAATATTTGCAGCCCCGATTAAATCTGCTCAGAATAATTAATTGTTTTGCTTTTTCTTATAAATAAAATAAATTATTGTCCTTTTCTAGTATGTTAATCAATATGCTACTAATCTGCCCGGATAAAATCAGCTACTAATAATCTATTGCATATGCTACTTGCTACCTTAATTCAACTCTGCTTTAAATATTAACCTCTGCATAATAATTCTGCCACCTTGAATCAGCTACTGATTAATTCATGCATCTAATAAATTGATTGCTACTTAAAATAAATATTTGTATTAATAAGTTGACCTGCTACTGCTCTAAAAAATTTATTTCTTGTATCTGTGATACCCTTTGCCACCGATAAAATCAGTTTACAACTAAAATCTGCCTTATATCATAATTATCTGCCCTTTCATTAATTAACTGTTATATTGTTGTGTTGCTTGCTGCCTGTTTTTATATGTGCATACACTCACATGCGACCTTTCACATTACTTGTGTTTGCCAGCATGTTAAAAAAAATCTAGAGGCCAATATGAGACCCTATGTGCTAAATGCTTGTTCAACGTGTTTGACTTGGTGTCTAGGTGGGCCTATTAGGAGCTTTCTTTTGTCTAAATCCATCCTAATAGTAGTTCAATGCCTCTTGAACCTTAAGCGGGGACGCTAGGCACCTCTTAGAAACGAAAAGCATGCGGTGGTGGGGTAGGGGTAGTTTAGGCCCTATGGAGATGATGACATCGACTCGATCTAAATGACGAACCTTAGTTTTGTCTGTCCCTACAAGAAACTGATCGAAATAAAGAAAGTCGAGTGCTGATCCTAAAGTCCTTCAGAGTCTCCCTTTCCTTTTCTCCCTTTACTTGTTATAATTATTTGGGGTAGTTTAATAAAAATAAAAAGTGTTTATTCTATCTAATTGTGCAAATTTCTATCCCCTTGCTCATCTCTTTACTTATTGTGTAATATTTATTTATTATATTATCACTTAGTCTCGCATGCCTATCTAATTAATTAAAATAACTAAAATGTCCTAAATTGCTAATTTCATGTTGTCACCTAGTTATGCATGATAAACTAATTAAAGTACTTTAAGTGCCCTTAATTGCTTAATATTGTTATCACTTAGTTTTGCATGTTTAATTAAATAATAAATAAATAAATTGATCTTAATTATTTAATATTAGTTATCACTTAGCAATCATGTTAATTAAATAAATAATAAATGAAGTGACCATACTTGCTACTTGTAACCCCCACATATTGCATGAGACACGGTCGGGACCCACATTTGTGGACTTCGAGGGATGCCTAACACCTTCCCCTCGAGGTAATTTGAACCCTTACCCTGATCTCTGGTTCTTTGACCTTAGCTAGAATTAGTTTAGGTTAGACAGGTGCCCTAACGCGCCTTAATTCGTTAGGTGGCGACTCTTCAATTCACCCAAATCCCAAAAGAGTTGTTAGGTCGTGCATTCCGAAAGGAAAGTCCGTTTTGCGAAAAATGGGGCACGACAGTGTCTTTACAACCCTCTCAACAGCCCACACAACAGCCTGCAAGGCCTTTTCAACAACCACCAGTGAGGCAGCCTTCACAACCACCATTGAGGTAGCCTAGCACTGGAAATGCCTCTTCTTTATGTGCAGATACTTCAAAGGTTAAAGGAAGGAAAAAAAAGCAGCCAACTGCAAGGGCACCATCTTCTTCAACTGCATGGACATCATCTTCTTCAGTTGGAATGACCACCACCGTCTTCAGTTGGAATGCCACCAGCTCCTTCAGTTGGAAGAAAAAGAACAAGAGATGTGGGATTTGGTGTTTACACAGATATACAAACCGAAAGACAAGTGATTAACGTATGTTTATTGCCTTCTTTAATTTATTTTCGTACATCTTTATTTAGGTATATTAAATAATGCCCTATGAATTATGTAGCCAGGAAGATCAAGTGAAAGGGTTATCTCAAGTGGAGCAGGGATATCATTTAAAGATGCATCACAAACAAATGTTGATCTTGGATTCAAGCCACCTGGTTTGAAATGGAAAGGAAAAGATGCAACAACTAGAAATCAACTTCAACAATTGTCAAAGAAAAAGGTGCAAAGCAAATCCAAGGGCAAGTGGGTTCCATAAGAGTTTAAAGTGTTAATGATGTGTATAAATGTTGATCTAGGAGGTCTTTGTTTTTGTTTATTTTAACTGTTTGTAAAGGCATACAACAATTACTGATCATTTTGAAGTATTTTGGGTTATTTTGATGTATGTTTGCATAGACAAATCTTTGGAGGGTATTTAGTTGTCCTAGTTTAATGGATATTAAGTTATGTTTTGTGAAGTCTTTTGGTGTTTGTTATGATTGATGTTAGGCTGCCTTGATGTTAGGTGTTTACTATGTATGAAAGTGTGCGAATCATGCTAGTATGAAAGTGTATGAATCATGCTAAGTAATGTCCTTGTAAGTTGTAAAAGTGATGAATAGTAAAACCAATGTTGAGAGACAAAACTGTTGCCAACTCTAAAATAGTGCATTTCACATCCATTATTTTGATTGCTTACAATAGATAGTGGTAGCCACTAACCCATAA